>NW_026067910.1:159477-235089 GCF_014885135.2 Alexandromys fortis | reverse complement strand
GATAGATAGATAGATGATAGATAGATAGATAGATAGATGATAGATAGATGATAGATAGATAGATAGATGATACATAGATAGATAGATAATAGATAGAAGATAGATAGATAGATAGATAGATAGATAGATAGATAGATAGATAGATCAGGAGCCTCCCCCATATCAAACAACACAACCAGGGTCCTCAAAACCACAGGACTCAGGGACCCTGTAGCACAGCCTGTTACTGCCATGTTACAGTCCCGGACCTCACTAAACAGAATTGTGATGCCAATGGCCAAGCCTGATCACAAACTTCCAGACCTTTCCCAGTCCTCTACATACATAAATGAGCAGGAATCAAAAGGGAGTATTTCAAAGCTCAGTGCTCTGTAACAGTTAAGTATGGTGCACGGTTCTCCCGAGACCTATCATCGTGTTTTCAGCCCACCAATTAAAATAGATACAGCTCCCTTCGCACAGATAAACACACAGAATCGCAGAAGCAGCACCAAGTACAGAGAATTAGAAGATCAGCCCTTAGTTCTCTCATTGGCATGGCGGTCGCGGATTGGGGTCCCGAGCGGTCCAGACCCTGTGCACTGTCCAGTCTGTCCCTTGTGTTAATCACTTGCTGCTACCACACGGAGCTACGACCTCCCAGCCGTTGCATTTGTCACCAGTCATAACCCAACCATTTTATCCTCAAGCCAACATGGGTTGACCCACGTTTTCCTACCTTATGAAAAGCACAGCTTAAAATACCCTTGCTCATGTTGCTTCGGGTCCACGTTATTCTTCTTTCTGGGTCTCCTATTTCCGGCTCTCTTGGTAGCTGGGCTCACACGTTATCTGACCCGCTGACGAGAGAGTCTAGGAAAAGGATGCGAGATCGCTGGTGAATGTGGAGATTAAAAACAAAATCAAACAGAAGGTTTCCAGGGGAGGATAAGTCTGGGAGACTGAGGCTGGGGCAAATTGGAGCGGAGGATGTGGCTTAGGGAAACACGGTTGTTAAGGATGGAGACTGTTTTCCCCCAGCCTCGCATGTTGTGACCTGTGGCTAGTGCGTTAGTCAGGCTGAGCACGTGGAAGCTCACAGGACGGCTTAGACAAACATTTCAGCTCCCAAAAAGAGTCTCAAAGTCAGACGTCGCTGGAAGTAATTCAGAGCGGGACGCTTCTGGTGATTGCTGCTCTCCGACATTCTAAACCACCCGTCACTCAGCTGAGTTCAGGGAACACGGAAGCCTGTCTTTGTCACTCAACTCTGTAAATGTTAACCTCCTATTAAATTTGTTTTCGCATAAAAAGACTCCTGGAAGGTGTTCAGGAGAAGCTTAAGCCGCGCACTACCTTAGAGCATTCATTTTCTTGTCCGTACATAATGCTTATTTCAAAATTTTGTCTCCCACTCATTCTTAAAAGGCGGTGCGCATTGTCTTTTGTGCGGAGTGTTTGCTCTTTGGCTTTGAAGATCTTGCACGGCATTCTGGGTTCTGTAACAGCACCCACTGACAGTCTAGTTGTCTTTCTTTGTAGGAAATCTACTTTTTTTTTTTCTTATTTTCCTTAAAATCTCCCTTTTGAGTTTGGCCATTTCGCAGCTTTACTTGGGTGAGTCTGGACAACGACTCACGGAGGTTCACGGTTCAGTGTGGGCCCATGGAGTTTCCAGCACGCTTGGACTCACAGGCCTGGCCAGTTCCGGACACTTGTTTATTACCTCGTTCTTTCCTCTGTTCTTGTCTCCTGGAGACCAGGTTATGAGTGTATTACCTAAGTGTGTCCTTTCAGCCCCCAGGTCTTAAGCCCTCTTCCCCATTTTCTAGCTTCTTGTCTCTTTATGTCTGATTGTGGGTCATTTTCAGATACGTCTAATGATTTTATTTTCAACTCTGTCTTTTTTTTTTCCTCTCTCCCCTGCTATTCCGTGTTTTTTTTTTGTTTTTTTTTGTTTTTTTTTTTTTTGACTCTGAACTGAAGTTGCATGGTTCATAGGAGACTTGAGGTTGTGAGTGAAGGCATTTACTCCAGAAGGTTCCACAAGTGTCTTCAGAATGCAGGAAGTTGCTTTGGCCATCCTCAAAGGTTGGGTTTAAGGAGGGAAACGCTGGCTCTCGTACCTTGTGGGAGGCCCAGGGCTCGCTGCAGGGGGGCTTCTATCTCCCCTCCCCTCCCAGATCTTTTCTGACTGCATGCTTCTTGGATTTTGGACAGCTTCTCTACTCTTTGGGAGCCCAGCTGTGCACTAAAACCACACTGTGTCAGAGCGTTTTTGTATCGTGGCAGGACAGCCTTCAGGGACTGCCACAATTGTGGGAGTGGATGCTGGGTGTGCAAATGTGGACACAGTGGCAAGGTGCACACCGGCCGGCCAGCGTCACGGCCCTCAGGTCAAATATTTGAAAAGAAAACAATGATACAGGAAATAGAGAACTGTTTAAATTTCCGTCTTTCCCTGTAAGGACGTCTGCATATGTCACTTTAAAAGGGGTGGGAAGAGAGAGATGACTTACAGTAAGACTTCTGTGAAGGACAGGCTGGTAGTTGGGGGATAAAGGGCATTGACAGACCTAGCAAAGCAGAAGAGGTAAGGGCTCACCCCAACTCTGTCTATAGGAAGGACCTTGTCGCGACTTTGCAATTATAGGACTTAGCTGGCAAATTCTCGTATGAGCATTCCTTATGGAAACCTCTCCCCTGTCCTTGTTTGCTGGAGGGACGTTCATTAGAGCCCGCAGTACGGCTTTTTACACGGACGGTGCTAAGGAGGTGGACTCAGACACCTTCTTGAAGAGCTGTTTCTTTCCCACTTCTGTGGCCGAGTGTTCTGGCTTCCTGACGCTCTCTGAGAAGCGGGAGCCGCCCTTTCTGACCTTCAAACACAAGCTTGCCGCAGATGCGTGCCCCCCACTTGGTGCCGAGGAGTTGGCAGCGGCCGTCTCTGTCTGGACCTCTCTGGTTGACTGAAGTCTGTTGTCTATAATCTTCAAAATAAAACTTTGAACCGGGCCCTAGTTCTGGGTTGGAAATTAGTTGTAGAAAATCTGGGCTCTGAACAAAAACCACATTTGAAAGAGCTAGTCCCCACCCCTGCCTGTGCTCTAAAAGCGAAGGCTGAAACAGCTGTTGACTGTTTATACGAAATCTCTCTCTCTCTCTCCCTCTCTCTCTCTCTCTCTCTCTTTTTTTTAAACCTAACTGTTAGACAATAGCTGTTTTCTTCTCCACTTAGAATAGCATTTTCTATTTCTTGGGCCATTTGAGTCCTTAGCCCATGTGGCCGTGAGGGTTGGCTTGTGACTCCTTCTTTGCCTAAGAGGAAACAAAGGCCCTTCCTTCTTTTTTCCTTTCCTTTTTTTTGGCAGGTTCTCACTCTGCAGCTGATTTGTAAGCGTGTGACGATCCTCCTGCCTCAGTCTCCCCAGTGCTTGGCCACAGGCGTGAGCCACCGTGTTCACTCAGATTTTGGGTCTTCAGGTCCAACTTTGATTGCTCAAGAGTGCTTAGCTGGGCTTGGTTAAGAACCCCGCTGATCACCTTTCGGGCCAGCTCAGCACCAGCTGTTCACGGGAGACACTTTACCGGAAGTTCCTGTGGGCCCCGAGCGTCACGACTCTCTGTCAGATCACAGCAGTAAACACAGCGCAGACCTGAGAACACCGGGCCTCCTTGGCTTTGGCCCACTCCCCACTGCCCTCTCTCTCCACTAGAACCGTTCACAGTCACCTTTATTTTCTGAGACAGGATCTCTCCCTCTTACCGGCTTAGAACTTTGGGGTCGGCTAGGCTGGCCGGCCAGTGAGCCCCAGGAATCTGCCTTCCAGCCTCCACAGCGCCCAGATAACAGCTCCATTATCTATCTCTACACGCATCCTGGGTGCTGGGCTCAGGGCGCCATACTCGTGTGGCAAGTACTTTACCAACCACGCCATCTCCCCAGCACCCCAAATGTATGAGTTTTGAGAGACACAGACACTCAGAGCACAGTGTGTGTGTGTGTGTGTGGGGGGGGGTAATCGCCGTTTTTCACTGAAGTTAGTCTGTGCTCAGACTGCTCTTGCCTTAGGCTACGGGAGGTGTTGAGCAACGGGTTCATTTGGACTCACACATTCCAGGTTCCAGACTCCCGCAAGCTTCTCCTGAGGAGAGGAGCAGAAGCGAGAAGCTGGTTGCGTAAGGGCCATCAGTTTTACAGCTGAGTGAGCTATGAATAATAGCGCCGGCGGCTTCCAATCTGCCCCCAGGACTATGATGAAACTAAGAAAATGTTTATGGGCTAGTAAATTTTTTTCTACTAATTTGCAAGGCTATAATAAAGCCCATGAACTTGATGGCCTGCAGGAAGCACAACAAGAATTAGGAATGCAGCAATTTACAGCCATAAGCCCTCTTTAAGATCTACAGGAAATGACTCCCAGAAAACAGATGAATCATAGCGTTTTAAGCAGAGAATGAAGCTGCTAATTTGGCCAGCTATAGGCCAAGAACAAAATTTTCCCAAAAGAATTTGCTATTTCCGTTTCTCTTGCCTTAAAGGATACAATTAATTCAAGTATGTAGAGAATAAAAGTCAAATTAAAGCTATGGCTGGAACACAATGTATCTTACAATGTCATAATACTTCTTCCCTTTTTAAAAGAACCGCATACACAGCCACATTCTGCCCCCTTGTGGCTGAAATGGTTACTACATGCAGATGACACCAGTGCAGTTATTTAATAATAATCAGACTCATACTAGAAATCATATTCAAGTGAGGGACGACCTGAAGAAGATGGTTGGTGAAGAGGCCACTGTCGGAGCATGCAGATTTGGCTGTGGTCATCCTTATTCGGGGTCACAGCAGCCAAGGGGGACCCAGATGTTTCAACAGACGCAAAGAAATAACTGTCACAGAAAACATCTTCATTTCTGTTTCCTATTGGACGCACCCACTTACAGCACAGTACTGATGTTATTAGCACCTATAATTACAGCAATTCCTACCATTGCATGAGGCTGGCAGTTTCCTCATATCGGCTCATGTGAATGAAAACGCCAGCTCCAGGAAGCTGTGCACTTTCTATTGTACACCCCGGCTGCACCCAGATTTTGAGGACCGTGTGTGTGTGTGTGTGTGTGTGTGTGTGTGTGTGTGTGTGTGTGTGTCTGTGAGAAGATGCCGACACTGTGTGCCTGTCCCCTCCTGTCAGGAGCCAGGGCAAGAGCAGGGATATAAAGCCACACTCCGGAGAGCAACCATCAGACAGCGCACACAGCGGCCCTCTGCAGGGAAATGTCTGCGTGGGCCTGTACCCCTCTTCACACAGAAAAGCAGCTTCCTAGCTGTCTTCTCCTGGGAGAGCCCTGGGAATTCAGTTCCAGGACCTTCAGGGAGACTCAGGTCCGTCACAATCTCCTGTGCACTCCGGCTCATCTCTGGGATGTTTGCAATGCAGAATGCAGTGTAAATGGCATCCGAGTGGGTTCCAAGCAGCATTGCCTCGGGAAAGGCGACGAGAAAGCAAATCTATGCATGCCGGGCCAGGTGAAGTGTTTTTTCCTCTGCCTATTTTCATTCCGCAGTTAGTTGAATCTGCAGGCACAGGGCAGGGTAACTTTTCCCCCATTATCATGCCGTTGGTTTTTGAGTTTGAGTGTGGGTGGGGCCTGTGGTTGCTTCCAGGCAGTAGTGTACTTGCAAAGCCAACGTGTGCTCATGATCAGATGGTGGGGGATCACATGGGGTGATGGCAGTTAGATCCTCCATCCTGCTGGAGGCCTCGGATGATCACATGACAAGGATCTGGGGTGACATCTAGGAGCTGAGGGCTGCACTGTGAAGTCCTGTTCAGTCACTGCAGAAGCTGACTTTTCCAATAGTGGTAGCCACTTGAGCCTTGCAGGTGAGCCTGACAGCAGCTGTGGGGATCAGAGCAGAGATGCTAGACTCCCGGTCCATGGGATTAGCGGATAATAAATGTGAGTTCGTTCAAGACATGGTGCTAATTATAACATTGTTCTTAGAGGTAGACAAGTAGAACAATTAATTATCTTTAAACTTTTTAAACTTTGGGGCTGGTGAGATGTCTCAATAGGCACTAGCCACATAAACCTGTTGACTTGAGTTCCATCCCAGGGACCCACAAAGGGGTGGAAGGTCTCTCTCTCTCTCTCTCTCTCTCTCTCTCTCTCTCTCTCTCTCTCTCTCTCTCTCACACACACACACACACACACACCAATAATGATGCATTTTAAAAATTAAGGATTTATAAATCTGACTCGTATTTAAGTCTGTGGCTGCTTTCTGGTTAGTCTGTGTAGACAATATGAAGGTGAGAAGAGAGAGTGGAGTTTCTCTTCCCACTCATCCTCTTCTTTGGAAACAGTGTCTCACTATGAACTCGCTGTGTAGAGCAGGCTGACCTTGAACTCACAGAGATGGCTTTCTTTGCCTCCCAAGCATTGGGGCTAACGGTGCGCCCAGCTCTTCATATTTTTTTGTGGGTATGGCTATCCAACTGTTTCTGCCTCAATTATCGAAAATATTTTTATCCCATTGAATTGCACTGGGACCAAACACTCCATCCCTGTCTTTTCTGTTAACTAATCTGCTTGCTGCTGTTTAATTATTGTAGCTTTACAATCATTTTGAAACTAGGTAATGTAGATCCTCCAACATTTCTTCCCCCAAGAGAGGTCTGGACTATTCTGGGTGCAGATTTATCATAAGGTAGCAGCGGTCCTTGGTCCCAATGTCCTCAGTTGAAAGTCCATAGTGACCTCCCACCTTTAGCTTCCTCAGTCCTGAGTCACCTGCCCCCACACCTGACAGTTTCCAGGGACACACACCACACTCTCTGAGGGGTTGTGTCCTCTTTAGACCAGGAGAGGGGAGCCCTTACTCCTTTCAGCTAACTCCAGCTCTCGCAGCATGCTCCGCAGCCCTCCCAGAGAGTTCCCGAGGACAGCTACCAGACCGCTAGTGTTCCGTGTGGGCTGTGTTCACGGTCATCCACACCCCAAAACGTCAGCCTGGTCTCCCTAACGCATTTGCTTTGTGTCCGATATTCACGTAGTTTGATACTGCACTCCAAGCTCCCCGTGTAATGTCAACTGCTCACTTTAATCCGAGAGTTAGACCGCTAGGCATTTTCAGCTAGCCTTTCCAGTTGCTCTTTGGAGAGGGATGTTTGGGGAAGGCCATTGGCTACACTCCCCAAACAGATGGCGCCAAGTCTAGCTCTCACTGATGCCATCTTCTTCCTAGGCCCATTCAAGTTCTAGATTCTTCTGTGGGCTGCACATGGTGTCTTCAGGGCAGTCACAGGACACAGGAGGGGCAGGAGAAACCCAGCAATGTTGAGGGACAGGGACTCAGACCCTAGTAAGGCTGGCATTTCTGAGTACCTTTCATGGGCGGATCTACTTTCCATGAGCTCAGAGCCCACTCCTGGTGGGGGCTTCCAGGCAGCAGCAGGCAAGTGGGACATAGGTAGCTGCTTCCTGCACCTGGCCAGTGTGAATGCAGAGGGTGCTGGCGACACTTGGCTGCTCTTGCAGAGGGGACCGGCAGGTGAGCAGGCATTCAGCACAGTTACGCAGAGCTAATGACGTGGCTAGAAAAAACAGGTCTCCCTCACGGTTTATTTTTGTAAAAAGGTGCTGTGGCAGTTCATTTTTAAACTGTTTTGGACACCTTTTATTAAAATAAAAGTTACCCTGTCTGCGTATGCTCCCTACTCCTGTGCAATTCTGTTTTATCACCCTGCAGACTCAAGGGCAAGTTTTAAAGCTGGTAATGTACTTTAAAAAAAAAACATAGCTGATGAAAATAATAATTGAAAGTGTAGAGCTAGAGGCTGGTGACGTGGCTCAGTGGGCAATGTGCTTGCTGCACAAGCCCGAGGACCTGAGTTCGGATCCCCAGCACTCAGGTAAAATCCAAGTGTAGCAGCGTGGGTTCAACTCCAGCCCTAGGGATTGATGGACAGGTGGCTTCTAAGCATTTGGTGGCTAATTATTCTTTTTCTTTCTTCTTTGTTTTTTTTTTTTTTAAGACAGGGTTTCTATGTAGTTTTGGAGCCTGTCCTGGAACTAGCTCTTATAGCCAGTCTGGCCTTGAACTCACAGAGATCTGCCTGCCTCTGCCTCCCGAGTGCTGGGATTAAAAGCATGTGCCACCACCGCCCGGCAATTGGCTAGTTATTCTAACTAAAATGGCTCAAGCTCCAGGTTCATGAGGATCCCTGTTCCAAAAACTAAGGTGGAGTCCAATGGAGCGCTATCTCAGGTAAAGATCTGCTGTTGGGATTACACACGTGGCCGAAAACAACATCTTCTGCTCCCAGGTCACATTCTGTCTCTGAGGAAAGTCAGGGCAGGAGTGCCAGGGAAGCACGTGGAGGCTGGAGCTGATGCAGAGGCCGTGGAGGCATGTTGCTGGCTGGCTTGCTCCTCATGCCTTGCTCACTCTGCCTTCTCATAGCACCCGGGACCAGCAACCCAGGGATAGCACAGCTGGGCCCTCTCACATCAGTCATTAATCAAGAACATGCACCAAAAGCTTGCCCACAGGCCAGTCTGGTGGGAGCGTTTCCTCAGTTGAGGGCCCCTCTTCCGAAATGACTCTAGCTTGTGTCATGCTGGTGTAAAACTCAGCTGCATAGAGGGAGATACCCACTGCTGTCCTCTGTTCTCCATGTGCACATGTGCACTGTAACACATATGCACCCACAGCCATTGATATAACACACACACACACACACATGCATGCACATGCGCACTCACAAACAGTAGAGTGTCAGGGTACAGATCAGCAGTAGAGTTTGTAGTTAGGATGAGCCCTGGATTTACTGTAACACATGTGCACCCACAGCCATTGATATAACACACACACACACACACACACATGCATGCACATGCGCACTCACAAACAGTAGAGTGTCAGGGTACAGATCAGCAGTAGAGTTTGTAGTTAGGATGAGCCCTGGATTTACTGTAACACATGTGCACCCACAGCCATTGATATAACACACACACACACACACACACATGCATGCACATGCGCACTCACAAACAGTAGAGTGTCAGGGTACAGATCAGCAGTAGAGTTTGTAGTTAGGATGAGCCCTGGATTTACTGTAACACATGTGCACCCACAGCCATTGATATAACACACACACACACACACACACATGCATGCACATGCGCACTCACAAACAGTAGAGTGACAGGGTACATATCAGCAGTAGAGTTTGTAGTTAGGATGAGCCCTGGATTCCCTCTCCATCACAAAGAAGTTTAGTATCTGATAAATGAGCACTGGAATCCGTGCAGAAGACACATATTGGCCAGCATCGTTATTGAACATACATGTCCTTATCCTCACTCCGATAAACTTCAGGAGAACATGGATGTTTAAAATAAAAACACAACCAGCCAAACTTTAAGCCCCAGTAAAAATACATTTATGTGTATTGTGTCTCAGTCACTGTTCTCTTGCTGTGCAGAGACGTCACGATCAAGGCAACTCTGAGAAAGCCTGTAACTGGGGCTGGCTTACAGTTTCAGAGGTTTAGTCCAGTGTCATCGTCGTGGGAAGCATGGAAGCAGTTACGGCAGGTGTGGTGCTGGAGAAGTAGTTGAAAGCTACATCCTGATTTGCAGACAGAGAGGAAGACACTGGGCTTGGCGTGGGATTTTGAAACCTCGAAACCCACCTCAAGTGACACACTTCCTCTAACAAAGCTATACCTCCCAATCCTTTTAAATAGTGTCGTTCCCTGGTGACCGAACATTCAAATATATGAACCTATGGGGGCTATTTCTATTCAAACTACCACAGTCTGTGTGTGTGTGTGTGTGTGTGTGTAAGCACGTTTGCGTTCATGTACATACATCTCATAAGTTGTGAGAAACAGATGAGGCACTGAGAGAATGTGTGTTGTTGACGTGAGCAGAGCCTTGTCAAGGACCCCAAAGGCCTCAGGCCCATGGGAATGGCAGAGCTTTCCTCTGGTGTGCAGATGTTTGGAGTGATTACCTTAAGCTAAAGTCAGTATATGCAGAGAATACCAACCAAAGCCCCTTCTTCCTGAGACTTTTGAGAGACCTCTTACTGAACTAACTAACTAATCCATAGCTGAACTAACTACCCCTTCCTTGTCAGCTATGGATAATAAACCCACCCTTTTGTTCAGAGGCTTATAATGAAGGTGTCGAGTTTCCAGGCTGCTGATGTGTCTCCATCAGAACACACAGACACCTAGTTTCGGTTCTCTTTCTCTCCCCCTCTGTGTGTGTGTGTGTGTGCGCGCGCGTGCGCACATGTGTGAATGCCTGTCCTTTCTTCATTCCCCCTGTCCCAATTAGCTAAAATTCAAAGCCATACAGGTCAAGGCACCATGTAGCACTGAAGGGGCAAAATAAACAATGTTCCTCTTCTTCTTTAAGACCTGAGTGATGCTCCTGGGTCAAAACTCCCTCTGCTTCCTGGGCATCCTTCCAGAGGCACTGTGTCTAAGCTTCTCTGCCATGTCTTCCACAGGATCTACCATATTCCTCCATTGCGTGATATTCACTGTAGACATAAACCATATTTTATTAACTCATTGACAACTTATTTCCAGTTTTCTTCTGTTACAAACAAAACTTTTAGCCCATGTCCCCTTCGGAGCATTTCACTAAGACAGTCGTTCTCATCGTGTTGAGAGCAGATTAGAGGCCAGGAAGCAGAAACAAAAGTAGGGAGACTGGGAGGCAACTGTGATGGTCCAGAGACGTGATTGTGTCCGGTGCCAGGGAACGGGGCAAGAGTGTGGTGGCAAGTGTTGGAATGGGGTACACTGGAGATGTTTAAACATGGAGCACCCAGAAAAACAGTCTCCATTGTGGATCAGTTTCTACCAATAAAATCTTCTGTCCTGGAGGGAAGTGCCTTAGGACTGGGAAGTTCTACAGGAAAACTTCCTCAAGAAGTAAACAACTCAAGAGCCTCAGGAAGTCCCTGAAACTGACCTGATGGAGGAAGATCATTGGTTAATTAATAAAGAAACTGCTTGGCCATGATAGGTTAGAACATAGGTGGGTGGAGTAAACAGAACAGAATGCTGGGAGGAAGAGGAAGTGAGCTCAGACGCCATGCTCCCCGCTCCTGGGCAGATGTGATGAAGCAAGCCACCAGGTCAGACATGCTGAATCTTTCCCGGTAAGACTGGTGCTACACAGATTATTAGAGATGGGTTGATAGGGATATGAGAATTAGCCAGTAAGGGCTAGAGCTAGTGGGCCAAGCAGTGTTTAAAAGAATACAGTTTGTGTGTTGTTATTTTGGGGCATAATCTAGCCAGGTGGCTGGGAGCTGGGTGGCAGGAATGCAGCCTATAGCTCCTTCAACACTGACCAGATTCTCTAGGCTTATTCTTCTCTAAGCAAATATAAGGAGCAAGGGCTGCTGAGATCAGATAAATTGAGCTTCCTTGAAGAGATCCTTTCAAACTGTCCAGCTGCCTGTAGGTATCTTTCAGAGAACCCGGCATGTGTGCTTGTGTGCACGTGTGTGTGTGCATGCGTGTGTGTGCATGTGTGTGTTTGTATGCATGTGTGTGTGTGTTTGTGTGTGTGTGTGTGTTTGTGTGTGTGTGTAGGGAGTTCAGGGTGGATAGAAGCAACCAACACAGATAGGTTAAGGCTGAGCACTGATGGCTTCTCAGGGAAGCAGGTCTAGGCAAACTCTGGCTGCAGAGAGCAATGCAGGGCTCTGGTGTAAAGATGGCGTTTGGATCTATGGAACAATGAGCCTAAGAGAGTGGTGTCTGCTCCAAGGACCCTCCCATCGCAAAGAAGATTGACAGGAGGGGAAAGCTCCAGCCGAGGACCCTGAGGAGGAGCCAGTGGGACAGAAAGAACAGGGACATGGCTCCTCAGTTCTCAGGCAGAGAGAGTGATCTAGTCTGTGGAAACTACCGAGAGGCTGGTGACAGTCAGTGTCTGTGGAAACGGCAGTGTAGTTCATCCGTGGAGCAATGCCTGCATGAGGTGGACTCAAAGCAACAGGAGAACTGGAGACAGCAAGGATGATGTCAACCCTACTGAGGACTCTGGCAGGTTGGAGGCATGTAGAATGAACGCAGGATCCCATGCCAAGTTAACACAAGCTTCCGGCACGCTGCTGGCCGATCATAAGGAGAGAGGTCAGAGTTCAGGGCATGTAGAGGCAGCTGAGGAAATAATGGTGGATGTCCCAAAGCAAGTGGCAAGATGGGACCTAGGGCTGGGCGTTGCTGGCTTACATCTTTAATCCCAGTACTTGGAAGGCAGATGCAGGGTTTGAGGCCAACCTGGTCTACAGAATGAGTTTCAGGACAGCCAGGGCTACACAGAGAAACCCTGTCTTGAAAAACAAGCAAACCACCACCACCAACAAAACAAGAGGGGACCTAGGTCATGTGTTGCAGGCCTGTGGTTTGGAATGCTAAGTGGGCCTTCTATAGCCCCAGGAAAACAAATCATGAAGGCACGAATACAGAGTGTGCAAAAATTCTCTACTCTGGCAGGGTGATGGTGGCGCACGCCTTTAATCCCAGCACTTGGGAGGCAGAGGCAGGTGGATCTCTGTGAGTTAGAGACCAGCCTGGTCTACAGAGCTAGTTCCAGGACAGGCTCCAAAGCCACAGAGAAACCCTGTCTCAAAAAAAAATTCTCTACTGCTTGGGTCTATGTTCTTGCTGTAATAATAAGAAAAGGCCAGGTGCTGGAGAGGTGGCTTAGTGAGTGAGAGCATTGGCTGCTCTTCTAGAGGACTCAGGTTCGGTTCTTGGGACCCATAATGGTGGCTCACAGCCACCTGTAACTCCAATTCCAGGGACTCTAGTGCACTTTTCTGTTGTGGGATATTTGATTACATCATGTAAAGATATGGCACTGTGATTGGTTTACTAAAAAGCTGAATGGCCAATAACTAAGCAGGAGGAATAGGCGGGACTTCTGGACAGAGGGAACTCTGGGAAGAAGAAAGGGGGAGCCACCAGCCTAATGTAGAGGAAGCAGGACATGCAGGAGGAGAGGTAAAAGTCACAAGTCACGTGACAGCACGTAGATGACTAGAAATGGCTTCATTTAAGTTACAAGAGCGAGTTAGAAGCAAGCCTAAGCTAAGGCCAGGCTCTCATAATTAATCATAAGTCTCTGTGTCACGGTTTGGGGGCTGGAGGTCTGAAAAAGTCCGCTGTACACTTGCAGCTTCATAGGGCACCAGGCACTCATGTGGTAAGAGGATGTATATGCAGGCAAAATACTCAAATACACAAAATTTAACAAAAATAAAGGTCAGTGGAGCCCGAGGGGTTGGAGAGTGGAGGCAGCCACACGAGCAATAAACAAAACATGGGACTGAAGGTCAGGAGGTTTGTTGTAAAAGGGGGTGAAAGAGCGTTGGAGAGATGGCTCAGCAGTGTAGAACACTTACCCTTCTCATAGGGGACGGGGTTGGGTTCCCAGCACCGACATCTGGTGGCTTACAATTGCATGTAACTCCAGGTCTCGGGAACCAAATGCCCTCTTCTGGCCTCTATGGACATCTGTATGCATGTGGTACACATACATGAAGTTAAAACAATACCTCTTTCTTGTTTTCTTTTAGGAGTTGAAAGCAGGCTGGCGAGCTGTTCCAGGGAAGTGCTGATTCTTACGGTAGATTTGCGGATGTTTCCGAGAGACTCACTCCTTTAACACTGGCTGAGAGCCGCCCTAGGCTGGAAGGGTAGAGTTTGGATAGACAGATGACGTCACCTCCTCGCGGACCATGGGACCTATATGTCACCATCTATCCTAAGAATAGCAATGGGAGAAGGGACATTGTTAGGCATTAGTGGGAGGAGAGGAAGGAAGGAAGGTTGGGACAAACTGAAGAATTACGTTGTACGGGTGGGAAGACATTATTTTACAACTTGGCATAAACACCATCTTAGTGTTTCTGTTGCTGTGATGGGAAACTGACCACGGCAACTCTTATACAGAGGAAAACATTTCACTGAGGCAGCTCCCAGTTTCAGAGGGTCAGTCCATTGTCATCACGGTGGGAATTTGGCAGCGCGTGGGCAGACTGTGGCACGCAGGCAGATGTGGTGCTGGAGGAGCAGCTGCGAGTCCTATGTCTTGAAGTTGACAGAAACACTGGGCGGTATCCTGAGCATCGGAAATCTCAAAGCCCGCCCCCACAGTGACACACTTCCTCCAACAAGACCATTCCCACTCCAACAAAGCCACACCTCCTAATAGTGCCACTCCCTATGGGATTATGGGGGCCAGTTACATTCAAACTTCCACAAGCGCCAAGGTTCTTCCTTGAGTTCAACTTGCTTTTTTACTCAAGTGTTTCAGAGCTAACTGCTACAAAGATGGGGTCGACTTTGACAAGACCCTTAATGTGCACAAGGGGTCCTGGATGAGAGGATCTTCGGCCCCCCAGGGGATGGGGGTCTGACTCTGTCACCGACCTAATTCTCATTCTCAGCAGTGACTGCGGAAGGTGGCAATTTCAAATGCCTGGGAAGGAAATTTCTCCTCTATATTAAATGTTTTCATAAACCTTTTGAACCACCCTGCCCCTTTCTACTCTACAGCTTCCAAGCAAGGCATACTTACACAAACCAGGGTTCTAGAAGACACTATAAAGCACAATGTACTTGTGGCCCTGGCCTTCAGCTGGCCACCTTCAAGCCGTGAGTCCCCCAGGGCCTGCTCTGAGACGTATTCTCAATTCTCCTTCTGACCTTCCATTCCGGATTCCAAACAGAGCCACGTTGAGCTCATGCATTTTGGAAACGGCTGGTTGTTTCACAGTTCAGAGAGCCACAGAGTTTTTGAGAGCAGTTGCTCCCCCATGGCACAGTTATGTTTCAAAGCTCCGCTACCCAATGCTGCTGCCGCTAGGATGTGCATTTCCGTCTCTACAGGCCCTAATGGAATTTTCAGAAAATGGATTTTTAGTCAATTGAACTTTTCCTACAAAAATAAAAATCTTTACACGGTTGATTGTTTCGTTTTCCCACTGGAGACAAAGCAATACGGGCAATCATTAATTACAGGCAGCCCTCTCGGAGGAGATGCAAGCGCTCTCTGTTAAAGACTAGTCCTAAGTACCCAGTGATAGCAGTTAACAGGGTTTGTGCTGTGCTAACATCGTTCATTTCCCCACCTCACGTCTTGGGCTTCCTCCACATACTGGAGGAAATCACCATGGGATCACACAAATATTTTGAAGTTTGTAAACTTAAATAAATTCATGATTTCAGGACTATCTAGTATTACAGCTTACAGAGTCAATGAGATGGCTCGGTGTGCAGAAGCCTCATGACCTGAGGTTGAGCCTCAGAGGCCACTGCGGAAGGAAAGAACCAAGTCCTGGAAGTTGTCCTCTGACCTCCACACATGCGCTCACTCCTTCTTCCCTTCTTTTCTTCTCTCTCTCTCTCTCTCTCTCTCTCTCTCTCTCTCTCTCTCTCTCTCTCTCTCTCTCTCTCTTTCTTTTTCTTTTCCTCTCTCTCTCTCTCTCTCTCTCTCTCTCTCTCTCTCTCTCTCTCTCTCTCTCTCTCTCTCTCTCCTCTCCTCTCCCTCTCTCTGTTCCTCATCTTCCCCAACTCCCCCCCCCCAAGATGACTCAGCAGTTAAGAGCACCTGCTGGGATGGAGAGATGACTCAGCAGTTAAGAGCATGTACTGCTCTCACAGAGGACTGCCTTTGGTTCCCAGCACCCACATCAGGTTGCTCATAACTGTGTCAACTCTATCTCTGGAGGATCCAACATCCTTCTGGAATTGGAAAGCACTGACCACACACAACACACACACACACACACACACACACACACACACACACACCATAAATATCAATCTAAAAATCCTTACTTCATTATGAGTTTAACATACATTTCTGTATGAGTTAGGACCTTAAGTTAAAAATAACACTTATTGCACTTGAGAGGCAGAAGTCTAACCCATGGCGAATCCTGGCTTCCTCCTGAGGGTCTTCAGCCAGTTTTAGGTGACGCTCCATCCATACTGTCCTGAGAAACTGCATTTGGGTTCCTTGGAGTCTATGGGGCTCTAATGCTGCTGCCGCTGTCCTTGTTTGCATTCCCTGCAGGCCATTGAAAAACCCTCGTTTTCAAGGGTGGTGGGAGAAATCCCCCAGTCTCAATAATTCAGGCCAACAGATGCAATCAGCAAGACGTGTCTTTATTGATTACACAGGCGCCTGAGGGTGCAACAGTAGCTTACGCCAACTGCCCACCCTGGGCAAATTCAAACAGCCATATTTATAGGGAAAAATGATTACATAAGAGGGTAGTATAGAACAAGCATTTCATTGGCTCTCAAATTGGTGGGCTTAGCTCATCCTGGGAATGGCCCCATGTCTATTCTCGAATTTCCCTGAAAAACCATAAAGACAGATAAAACACCCTGCAGCGAGTTGACAGTTTAGACAGGATATCTTGTGTGCGCGTGCGTGCGTGTGTGTGCGTGTGTGTGTGTGTGTGTGTGTGTGTGTGTGTGTGGAGTATCCTTATTCTCCTTAGTCCCGAAAAACCACAAAGCTAGATATAGCACTCTGTCTCTCTCCTTAGCCTAGTCAGTGAGTCTGCAACCCATAGATACCCAGTTTTAGCATCGGCTGAGCCCGGGGGGCCCAGCTAAATTTTCAGCAGAGTTTAACATAGTGCATGGGCACGGGGGTCTTTCAAGTGTGGGGGTCTTTCAGGTGTGGGGGTCTTTCAGGTGTGGGGGTCTTTCACCATCACTGCTCTCAGCAGCGTCCTCCATGAAACTAAGGGAGTTTTTCTAGAAGGATCCTAGGTACTTATGGGTTCCTTACTCTGGGATCCTGTTCTGGTAACACAGGCATGTTCCTGAATCAGACAACGTTAGAGGTTCCTTTCCCCACGGCCCAATCCCCTGTGGGCCGGAAACTTCTTTAGATTTGTGAGTGTGCTGGACAAATCTACCTGGAAATGACTAGTATTTCAGAGACCGAGTATTGCCAGTATTTCCTGTCTTTCTGCACTTTTATCAAGATTTATTTATTTATTTATTGTGTACACAGTGTTTGGCCTCCTTGTGTGCCTGCAGGCCAGAAGAGGGCACCAGATCTCATTACAGATGGTTGTGAGCCACCATGTGGTTGCTGGAATTGAACTCAGGCCCTCCAGAAGATCAGCCAGTGCTCTTAACCTCTGAGCCATCTCTCCAGCCCGTAACTTTTTTTTTTTTTACGGTTTTCTGCATAATTAGATCAGGTTGTCTGCAAATAAAATTACATTCTTCTCCTTATATGAATAGAAAAAAACACTGTCATCAAATTGCTTTTCTCTTTCTTCTCTTTCTTTTTTAAATATACTACCAAAGAAGACAGCATATGTATCGCACACTATCAAGAACCAAATGTTGGGATTTTGTGGTTAGTTTTGCTGCTTCTTTTTAATAAATAGATCAAAACTAGAACGTAGAGAATCCATTTATTTCCATTTTAGTCTTGCTGTATGCACTCTTTCCCTGGCACGGCACTGTGTGTTTAAAATTGTCGATTGTAACAGTTGCTTTTTCTAATGCCTTGATAAAATACCGGGATAAAAGCAACTGAAGGGAGAGAGGGTTCAAGGGTGAGTGTGGCCCCTTCTTCCAACAGACTCTAAAAAGATCCAGGCAATGCCTAGGGCCCTTTAGCCCTCTCCCCCATAGCTGCTGTCAACCTTGACGACTTCTCTCTCCCAGTATGCAGCATTGCTGCTCTTTGAATGAGATTACTTGCTATTTTATAAGTTTGTGTGAACCCATTTTTTAGTTGTTTGGGTGAGAGGCCAAGACTTGGAAGCACCTGACCCTGACCTTGTGCAGCTCACCCATCCTCTCATGGAAGTCGTTATTAATCACTCCGGAAAGCTGCGAAATAAGCATAAGAAAATGTAAATAATATCACCCCAAATTAAGTTACCCCTCAAAATCATCTTCAACCTACCCATGTGGGATCACACATTATAAAACTGGGGTCATATTTTTTTTTTCTGAACCACACATTACCACATATTGTGAATGTCTTTTCATGTTTGTACTCAACTATACTATGGCTTCTATTTGTAAATTATGTATTAGTCATAATAATTATTATTCATATTCATTATTCACATTACCAAACATTTCAGAAAATTGAGGAGTGCATATATCTTTATCCCAACACGGCATTTTTAACACTGCATTGTGTTTTATTATATAGAAAGCACCCTCAATTTATTTTTACTTTTTTAAAGATTTATTTACTATGTTTACAGTGTATGTATGTAAGTTTACAGCCTGTATATATGCCTGCAGGCCAGAAGAGGGCACCAGATCTCATTACAGATGGTTGAGAGCCACCATGCGGTTGCTAGGAATGAACTCAAGACCTTTGGAAGAGCAGGCAGTACTTGACTGCTGAGTCATGTCTCCAACCCACTACCCATAATTTATTTAACTAGTTTCTTGTGAACATTTAGCCCCAGTTGCTTATTTTTTGTTTTTTTATAAGTTATATTTGTTGAGAATTTTGCCTAGAGAGGTTTATGCATCTCTATGATTATTTCCTCATTTATGATATTTTAATACCCGAATATTATAATAGTAATGTACATTTATTATAAAGCTTCTTTCGAAAGAATAAACTCATCTTTGTCTGAGGTAAACGAAACCTATTCATGCCTCACTAAAATCACCGGTAGGAAAAAGAATTTAAAAAAAAAAAAAAAAAGAGGAAGGCTGGAGAGTTGACTCAGTGATTAAGAGCACTGTCTGCTCTTCTAAGGGACCCAGGTTTGATTGTCCGCATTCACATGACAGCTTCCATCTGTCTGTAACCCCAGGGGATCCAGTGCCCTCTTCTGACTTCCGCAGGTACCAGCGTGCAAATGATGCATAGACATGCTTACAGGCAAAAACACCAGCACCCCAGAAAATAAAATTTAAATTAAAAGAAGAGGGATTTTTTTTGTGTGTGTGAAATACAGATGACTAAGGTAGCACAGAAAGAGGAACTGACATTATTTTATAGGAATCTGAAATAATATTGGAAACTATATGCTATAATGACGACCCTAGCAATCATAGGCCAAAGCTCAACTATGAATAGCAGCCCCGAAGTCCAGCATAAGCTATCGGTAACTAGACTTTAGCAGCCCATTAGCGGAATCATGGCATTAACAGTTAGGGCTTATTGCGGGATTGCAAGGATTTCTCACAATCGGGAAATCTACTGTTATGAGGAGAAAATTGTTTTCTGTTCCACGGGAACTAAGAGCACATCTGATAAAAGTTAATATTCATTCTTGGTGGGAGATGAAGTCAGCCAGCAACGTGCATTCATGAGTACATGCGTTTGCTTCAGCATAAAGCCCAACAATGAACATAATGAAGAAATAATAAATGTTTCCATTGAAGGCAGAAGCAAGGAAGAGATGTCTAGTAACAATTCGTGCCCCTTAACAGTAGGCTGCATGTGCTACCAAATTCAGTTAGACAAAGGAAATTAGACATTAAACAGAAGTAATATGATTATTATTTGCAGATGTTACATCTCAAAATTTAAGCACCATCTGAAAAATCATGTTAAACAATATAGGGAGCAGTTTTGTTTGATGAAATATAAATATGGAGACATGAATATTCTTCCAAATAATTAGGAGATGTAATGGAGGAACTTAGACAAAGCAGATTTAATTTAAGAGGAATGTGGATGTTCTAGAACATACTCTTAAGCACTCCTGAGACCTGGGAAGGCAAGTGCGGATGGTCTGTGTTTGGTTGTGTGAGGGGAATGACAGTAATAGACCGCCATGCAGAAAGACGCTGTCCTTCCCACATCTAACCAGGAAATCCAGAGCCACGACTCTGAGTGGCCTTAGGCAGTGCAGTGTTTGACCCGAAAGGCGACACGCATGTCAACATCAGCTTAAGGCACTTTCAGTGATCTTCATAAAGCCTCCCACACTAATGTGAACAAAAATGGGCAGGAAGAGACATGAAAATCATGAAAAGAGGAGTGGGAACTAGCCCAGATATTAAGCCTGTAATAGGGGCTGCCAAGATGGCTAAGTAGGTAATAGCACTTGCCACCAATCCTGAAGACTTGAGTTTATTCCTAGGGACCAATATGGTAGAAGAATAGAATGGACTCATGCAAGTTGTCACCCGACTTCCACATTTGTGTTGTGTGGGACCCACACTCTAATAAAGATTATAAACCTATAAAGCTATGATGACTTGCGTGTATAGCATTGGCTTATGAGATGCAGCTCAGCGGAGGGAAGTATAAAATTCTCAGACATAACTGTGTCACTTGGTACAATCTATTGTCCTAGCGTATGATAAAGGTGCATTTCAAACCAGAGGACAGAAATCGACTTTTCAGTTAATGATATTGGGACAATATGAGTGAGTTTCTGGAATTAAAGTTGGTTGCATACCTCATTCCTTGTACGAGAATAAGTTTCTTGTGGACCAAAGCCTTAAATATATTAAATAAGGAGGGATTAAAGAAGGCACAGTGGTCTTTTTGTGTTGGAATGGAGAAGGGATGTTAAGTGTAGCAGGAAACCTGGAGGTCTTAAAACCAACCTTTGAGAGAATTAACTACATACAGGTAAAAAGTTCATTATGACAAGATCACCATAAAAAATTCAAACCACAGACTAAAAGTGCATCATTCTTACTCACAAAGGTTTGATTTTCTCTTCCAAAGAAGCCTCTATGAAACAGTGGCAGAGGTGAGGATGTAGCTCAAGGCAACACTTGCCTAGCATTCAAGAGGTCCTGGACTTGACTCCCAGCACTGTCAAAACAATAAGAAAAATGGCAACCAAAAGAAAAAGACGTGAACTGCAGGCGAGCATCCCCAAAGGCTCTTAAACACATCAGATGCTCAACTTCACACACATGAAATAAGAAAGAAGGCTGTGAAGACGTGACCTTCTATACGTCAGTTCAGCAGATGCCATGTTTGCCACCATGTGGTGTAGGAGAAAGTCAGGAGAGTGTAAACACATACTGCTCAGAGTAGAAACCGGCGCATGGACTAGAAAGGGTGATTCGCCAATGTCTACCAACATCACAGATGTGACCATCTTTTTGCTCAGTAATCAACCCATTTCTAGGAACTTAACAACAAACAACTCTCATGTATACTCATGGCATTTTTTTTATGAAAAGTCATTCATTATAGAATTATTTATAATCATGAAAGTTTGGAAGTAATCTAAATGTTTAGCAGTAGGAGTCTGGATAACAAACTTCTGTGGTACCTTCATATAATCGAACAACATCACGAAGATTTTTTTTTTTATTAACGCAATGCTTAAGTTGAGCTACCTTTTCCAGCTAGGGCATGGAGAGTTGAATAATCATTTGAATGAAAACGAAAGGAAATTATATTTTTATTTGTTTATGGCTCAAATATTTCTTTTAAAAATGATTTATCTTATTATTTTTAAATACGTATCTGTGCATGGGTATGTGCACATGAGTGCACGTGCCTGCAGGTGCCACATGAGAGCATCATAGTCCCTGAAGCTGTATTACAGGTGGCTGTGAGCCACCCAACATGGATGCTTGGTACCAAGTTCAAGTCCTCTGGAAGAGCATCACTCTTGACTTCCCTGCCATCTCCACATCCCAGAGTCAAATATTTAGGTGTCTTGGGGGTGCAATAAAAGTTCCACAGATGAGGGTGACTTAGATAACAGAAATTTATTGTCTCACTGTCGTAGTTTGGTTTCTATTGTGATGAAACACTGACCAAAAGCAACTTGGGGGAGGAAAGGGCTTATTTCATTTTACAGCTTCCAGTCCTCCATCGAGGGACGTCAAGGCAGGAGCTCAGAGTAGGAACTGAAGCAGAAGCCATGGAGGGAAGTTTCTTACCAGCTTGCTCTCCATGGCTGAGTCGACTTGTATTTTTTATGTAACTCAGGACCACTTGTTCAGGAGTGACACTCACTTCAGTAGCCTGGGCCCTCATAAGTCAATCACCAGTCAAGAAAACGCTCTCCGGAAATGCTCACAGGCCGATCTTATAGAGGCAGTTCCGCAGTTGAGAGTCTGTCTGCTCAGGTGACTCTATTTCGTGTCAAGCTGGCAAAAACTAAATCTCACAATTGATTCTTTGTCCACTTGACACAAACACATCATTGTTAAACCACGACCTTTCCTTTCTTGTTTATCCTCCAAGATGCCAGGTCAATATTACAAAATAAAACACAGTATAACTTTAAAAGTTGGCAGCGTGGCAGTGTCTCATAAAAGAGACAGGCTCTTGGAGTCATTTCGGCAAGAGTCGCCCTAACTAAGGGCCTTTATTTCTATTTATTGAACAGCAGATTAACCATGGTATGAGAAAGGGATGGAGGACTTTGTCTTAATCATCATTGTACATGAGTTTTACAAGAGAAGATGATTTTCTGATCTCCCTGACCAAGAGCAACAAGCAAACCATATGCAGACGTCATCAATCTACATGCACATGCGAGTTTCAGCATCTTCTGTGGAGCATTCGTTGCCTAAAAGTTGCTGCCTTCAGCAGGGCTCTTAGGTCTAATCACTAAATCTCACACAAGCACACTGTTATGAGTCAAGGGCTTGGAGGGGTTGTGAGGGAGAACTAGGAAACATGCTTTAAGATTAAAGCTGTGGGCCGGGCGATGGTGGCCCACGCCTTTAATCCCAGCACTCGGGAGGCAGAGGCAGGCAGATCTCTGTGAGTTCGAGACCAGCCTGGTCTACAAGAGCTAGTTCCAGGGCAGGCCGAAAACCACAGAGAAACCCTGTCCCGAAAAAACAAAACAAAACAAAACAAAACAAAACAAAACAAAAAAAGATTAAAGCTGTGGGTTCAGCTTAGCTGGCAAAAGTTGATTACAGGAGGAGTCTGTGCAGAGTAAGGTGGATTGCACTGTTTTTCTTCAAGATAAGTTAAATTTAAAGTAGCAGAATACACAGTACATAGTTTTAGGGGGTCTCAAAGAACATGATTAACTTGGTTATAAGGTTAGGGAAAATTCAGTTTGTGAAGGTAGGCTACAAGAAAAATTACTAGAAAAACTATTCCCATACTACAGTTTTTCAAAAAACACAAATGCTTTAAAAGTTTCAAGTCATTTATAATACCCAAAATCTCTTAACTATGAGTTCCTGTAAAATAATAATCAAGTTAAATACTTATTTACCCCCAAAGAGAAGAACCCTGGGCACAATTACAATCAGATCAATGCAAACCCAAAATCTAATAGTCTAAGAATCTCATTGTCTGGCATCTGGGGTTCACTCACGATCTTCTGGGCTCCAAGGGGCTTGGGCAGTTCCGCTTCTCTGGCTTTGTGATCTGCAACACCCAGAGCTTATTCAGTGAGCTTGGTTTGCCTTGACTCCAACCTGCAGCTGCCCTTGGTGGTTTTCCCATGGTCCTGGCATCTCTAATAGCCTGGGGTCTCAACTGCAACAGAGGCTGCCCTTTTATCAGTGGGCTCTCCCGCCTCTTCAGACTCCAGCCCTGATATGTGGAGCCAAGCCTCAACTTCCCTCTATGGTCTCTTCCTCCTGGGGTTTCCAAAGCGTCTTCACTAATGGCCTCTTCTGGCCTCTCTTCAGGGAGACTCTGACCCTACCACACAATATCAGGCGTTGGCTGCTCTCCATAACCTCACAACGCCCTCAAACCCAGTACTGCCTGGGAGACTCTTACACAGTATTTGCCAGGCTCTGTTGCCAGACTGACGTGCATCCTTGGTTCCCAACTGTACCAGAGCTTCTCCCTGCTGGCCCTGAGGAAATACTCCCAAAATGTAGTTTTCATGCCCTAACGACCTGCTTCCAAATAACTGGCCACTGCTTTCTAAATAACTGGCTTCGAAACTTAATATAAATGATAAATGTTTGACAAATACTGGCATGCTCCTCATGGCTTCTCAGCCTTCTTTCTTATAGAACCCAGGACCATCAATCACTGCTTAAGAAAATGCTTTACGGCTGTATCTCATGGAGGCATTTTCTCAGTGACGGTTCCCTCTTTTCAGGTAGCCCGAGTATGTGTGTTAGGTTGTCACGGAGCCGCCAGCACACGGCTTGCACTGCCCATTTGCCAAGCAGGACTTCACTTGCTACCTGGGACGAATTACCTGGAGGAATAACTATAACCATGGGTCATTGCCCCTAACACTCTGCCGACCGCCATGCTTGCTTCTGTAAAATCTTGCTTGCTTGTTCATTCCACCATGTGGTTTTACAGTGTAAAATGAGAATGCAAACTGAACCCAGTATGGAGGCCCTTCAGGAGCTGTCCTGGCTTTGGTCCCATTTTTAACATAATCTATCATTATCCTACTTAAGTGTCTCAGACCGTCAGAGTCAGGGACTCCTAACTTGCCGCTTTGCTGTTACTGGGTGATCTTTATCCAAGGTGTATGTTATGAAGGAAGTGGACTGATTAAGTAGCAGCCCAGGCCTGTTGTCAGAGATCACTTGTTCATTTCTGGCTGCCCAGACTCCCGAAATAATCACACAGAAACTATACTATTTAAAACACTGCTTGGCCAATGACTCTAGCATATTTCTAGCTAACTCTTACATCTTAATTTAGTCCATTTCTATTAATTTATATTTACCACGAGGCTCGTGGCCTATTCCATAAAAGTTCTGGTGCGTCTGTCTCTGGCGGTGGCTACATGGCATCACCCTGACTCTGCCCTTCTTTCTCCCAGCATTCAGTTTAGTTTTTCCCCACCTCGCTCTACTCTGCCCTATCAGGCCAAGCCAGTTTCTTTATTCATTAACCAATAAAAGCAACACATATACAGAAGGCCTTCCTACATCACAGGTCATCACTGTTTCATATGTAATTTGTTCCCAGATTAAATAGTAGACTGTTGGGGTTCTTTATAAGTCTGTGTAATACCCGGTTTGCAGAGATATTCCATCAGAGCACTGCCCAGGCAGGTTGGTGCTGTGGTTGGTACAGACACAAGTCCTTCAGAAGGCTTAGTGTACCTCATTCCTGAATTCTCCTCTGTAACCAATATACCCAGAAAGAAATGTAGCAATCTCTCCTCCTCACACCTGCTCTTTGTTTTGGAGCCATTTTTGTCAATATCATCGTGAGCTGCCACGTGCATGCTGGGGGGCTGTTCTCAAGAAGAGCAGCCAGTCCTCTTAAGTGCTGTGCCTTCTCTTCAGCCCCTGATCCTAAACGCTTACGTCAAGATCCTTCTAGATCTCTGGACAAGGTCCCTCGTTGAAAGACCAGCCTTTGTTCATCCAGGAACTTAACCATTTTCTTTACTCTTTGTCTTCTTTCTCCTGTGTATGGGGAACCAGGTATGATTCCAAGACTAGGCTTTGAGGAGGGTCTGGGCCTGGAGGCCACTGGGCTCCAGGGAGGCAGAACACTTCCCTGCCAAGGGTTCAAGCTGCCCAGTTTAGTGACTTCTCCAGAGACGAAGCTGCACACACACAAACACTATAAAAGCTGGGGTGTCAGGAAAGACTCAGTCTCTGCTTTCCCCACCTGCTCCATCCCACATCTCTTCCAGCCACTGGTTAACCCTGTCTGTGTTTCTAAGGAGAAGCATTCTGTTAGCAGATTCCTCCTTAGGAAGTCTGACCCTTGCCTGGTCCTGGGTGAAGTTTGAGCTAGACTTTCCCCTTCTTCCACCCAAGTGTGGGAATGCTGCTATTCTTAGGACGATGCTTAATTTTTGTGTGATTTCTTATACGTAGATCTGTGCCCTTTTGTTCATCTAACACATATTTATTGAGCGCCTGCTACGTGTCAAAGTGGTTCCTGTCATGGAGATTATACCTTACAGAAGTGAGATCAGGTGCTACATGTTGTACTACGTGTGTGATCAGGTTGAAGGAAATTTAAAAAAAGGGGGGGGTAGCTGAAAAGAGGCTAGGCAGTAGTGATGATTGGTGTTATAGGAGCAAAGGCAACATCTAAACCGTGGAGCGGCTGAAGAGCCAAGAAGTTTCAGGTAGAAGGAGGAGTGAGGGTGAAAGTCCAGAGTTTCAGGTGAGGGCTATGTATGAGGTTCGTGAGGAGGCCAGAGTGAGGCAGAGTATAGATGAGTCAGAGAAACATTGGAGGGGAGATAGGGGAGAGGGAGGAAGGGAGGGAGAGATTCTAAGGGCCAGAGGTGTGTGTGTGTGTGTGTGTGTGTGTGTGTGTGTGTGTGTGGAGGGGGACCTGATCAAAACAGTATTGTCTAGGTGTGACAAGACCATTGTACCCAACAACTAACGGCGGCTGTGGTTCCCCGTACAAGCACAGAGGGGGAGTTCACCAGTTCGTTTCCATTTGAAATTATCCATGTGTCTATATCCGAGTATGTGCAGGTGCCCGTGGAGGCCAGAAGAGGGCGATCAATCCCCGGAACTAAAGTTAACGCCTCCAGTAGCTGTTGCTCCAAACAAGCGCCCTAACTGCCGGGCCATCTTTCTCCGGGAATCTCAAGTTCTATTTTTAAAGGTTGAGCAACAAGAATGTTCTTCAGGAAAAAAAGGTTATGGAGGGTGAGAGCAAAAGGGATTAAAAACCAAGTTGTCCTGCAGTCCTAACACGGAGGGCTGGTGTTGGGGGTGACGGGTGGGCAGGGCAGGCAGAGGCAGGGAGGCTCCTGAGTTTGATGTGGCCAACTTGGCTACAGGGAGTGGAGTCAATAAATAAACGAGCACTTAAAACCCACTATATGGTGGATTCTTAAGCAAGACAGCTTAGGAAGCAGGGACGTGTCCTGCTGAAGATGGGATGCTCTTGAAGACTCGAGACTGAGTCGGGCAGGTGCTTTCCGGGATCATGGGGATGTGCCAGGAGCGTGGAGGGTGTGGGAAATCATCCGGCAAATTTGAAGGCACGTGCGATGGAGCATCAGGGTGTGCCCTGCGCTGACACCCCAAGACTCGTGGGCTGCTGGGAAGGAAGGTGGGGGTGGGGCGGGGGGTGCAGGGGCATCCTGCGGGCAGGGCCGGTGGGGCTTGGCGCTCACAGCTCAGGGCATTCCGATACGCGACAGGGATATGGAGTCCTGCAACGGGGAACTGATTTTTGACCACGTGGGACACTTTGGCAAGTAGGGAGGCAGAGAAGGATTTGGGGCCAGAGTGGGAGCGGCACGCATTGGGGCCGCAGAGGTGTCTGTTTCTGTCGGTTGGGATGGGGTTCTACAGCTTCTCCACGCCCTCTTTGCCCAGCGCTTGCAGAGGTCTCGCCCACAGCCCATGGCCTGGCTTGTCCTCTTGGCTTCTGTCCACAGGAGGCGCTGGAGTCCGCTTGGAGTTGGTGGGTGCAGGCAATAGCCGTGCCCCTACGGGGAAGTAGGGACTTGGGGTGCTCTCTAGACCATTAGCTGGAAAATCATCATTTGGAGGAATGGTCACAGGTCTAGTAGAAACCCTGCCAGCCCAGCTGGCTTCTCTTCCAGTGTTCAAGATGACTGTTTCTATCCCCAGCTCTCCCTCTGGGCCTGGTCTGTTCTCTGGCCTGGTTGCCACACAGATACCCGACATGTGCCAGGTACTCTGTAGTGAGCTTACACACAGTTCTTAATATGATGCTCACTGTAGAAGACGTGTTAGAGTCTCTGAATGACTGGGAAATGGAGGCTGTAGGGTTAAAGGCTCACCGCGGAGTCACACACAGACGAAGGGATCAGCTTCCCACGTGTGAACTGTAATGGGCCCGAATGTTTCATTGGCTACTACTCATCTGTAAAATGGGGCTAATAATGTACTTTGGATGCTTACAAATAACTCTAGAAGTATATTTAATACGGTCAGAGATGGCACACACACATGCAGTTCCAGTTTGGGGGAGGTGACAGATAGAAATTGACAGAAAGCTCCAGGCCAGCCTGAGCTACCTAGAAAGACACGGTTTTAAAAGGGATCGACAAAAAGAAAAGGTTAGCATGGTTTTCTATAGACACGTGGGACCCACAGCGGCCCTGTAAGACAGGAGGTATAATGCCTTATTTTCTCCTTGTGTTTAGGAGGTCGCTAAAGTAGGCATGTAGTAGTCAGTGTTTGGTTGAGGTTCTAGCTTAGAAATCACTCAATGGCCAGGTGTGGTGGCTCGTGCCTGTCATCCCAGAGACATGGATGCAGGAGACTACTGAGTGTTTGAGGCTAGCCTGGTCTCCACAGTGAGTTCTAGGCCAGCCTGGACTGCAGAGGGAGGGTCTCTCCCAAGTGGACTCTACCCCTGGATTACTCAGGGACCAGGCATGAGCAATGCTGCTCTCACCAGCAAACCCCCCTTCCCAGCAGCTGTTCCCATCATCCTCAGTGTCAGACACTGCTCCCTGGGTGGGAGAAGATGGTCAAAGCCTTTGAAGAAATGACTTGTAGTTGGCCACAGTGATGCAAGTAAAAGTCTTACAGCCTAGTAAGTTCTCAGTAAGTCCTGGCTTGCCCTAGTGCCCTGGTCAGATGCCTCTAGCAGAAAGTGAGGTCAGTGTGCCCATTAGATGCCACCCACCTCCTGTTTTATCCATTTGTTCTAGTTGGCCCTTTTTGTTGTTTTTAAATTAACTTTATTTTGTGCATGTGTGGTATGGATATGTATGTATCTCTGTGTGCCCATGTATGTGCGACCGGAGACCAGCGGTCAGCTGTTGGGAGTCTTCTTCAGTTGTCCTCCAGTGTGCTTGTGTCCATAGAGGCTGGGGGTGGGGTGGGTGTCATATCCCTTGGAACCAGAGTGAATAGCATTTGTGAGCTGCCTGCCTGATGTGGGTGCTGGGAATTGAACCAGGGTCTTCCGGAAGAGTATCAAGTGCTCTTATCTGCTGAGCCATCTCTCCAGCTCCTCCATCTTGCTTCTTAAGACAGGGTCTATCACAGGATCGGGAGCTCACCAAGAGGCTGCCCATGGTCAGCAAAGCCTCAGTGTCTTCCCAATCACCATAGCAACATCCATATTATACCTACTGGCTGCCTCATTTGACTTTTTAAGTGAGTGCTGGGGATCTCAACTTGGGTCCTTGGTGTGGGGTGTCCTTTTGTACACATGTTGCTTTTATTGGCTAATGAATAAAGAAGCTTCTTGGGCCTATGACAGGGCAGAGTAGAAAAAGGCAGGAATTCCAAACAGAGATAGAGGAGAAAAGAAGGTGGAGTCATGGAGATGCCATGTAGCTGCCAAAGGAGACAGATGCCCCGGAACCTTACTGGTAAACTATGAGCCTCGTGGTAAAATATAAAATAATAGACATGGGTTAATTTAAGATGTAAGAGCTAGCTAGAAATACGCTTAAGCTATTGGCCAAATAGTATTGCAGTCAATACAGTTTCTGTGTGATTATTTTGGGTCTGGGTGGCTGGGAAACAAATGAGCAGTCTCTGCCTACAGGCCCTTCAGCTTGTGTGGCAAGTTACTTAACCGATGGAACCATCTCTGATTCCACTAAATTTATGTTTAATGGTCACATAAAACAGGGCAGTATAAATCTTTCTAGGGCAGCATATCCTTATTATTTACAGATAGAAGAGGAGGCTGTGTGTGACTGTTTAGTTTCCTACAGAAAACTAGGGAACACACTATGTGACAAGCCCTGATTTCCCCTCTTGACTCAGTGGGTGTTGCTAGGGAGAGCACTATGTAAAATCTCTGTTGAGACAGATGTGGAGTATGAGGTCTCAGGTGGGGCTACTCCAGTAGGATGAGACTGGTTAGATACAAGCCCAAAGGTCTCAGGTAAACAGCATACGTAGTTTTCTCTGATTGTTATAATAAAAATATTGACCAAAACCAGCCTGGGGAGGAACAGCTTTAATTGGGCTTAAATATCTTGCTTGGGTCATAGTCAACTGAGGGAAGCCAAGAACTCAAGGCTGGAACTCTGAAGCAGGAGCTGATGCAGAGGCTATGGAGAGATGGCTTACTGGCTTGTTCCTCATGACTTGCCTGGTCTGCTTTCTTACACACCCCAGGACCACCAGTCCAGGGATGGCACTGCCCACAGTGAGGTAGGTCCTCTCAAACCAAGACAACCCACCAAATAGACGTGCCTACAGGCGAGTCCGTTGGAAGCATTTTCTCCATTGAGATTGGCTCTTTTCAAATGACTCTTGTGTCAAGTCGACAAAAACAGTAACGGGGACACTACTCACAGCTCTCTTTGAATTTCAAGCCCAGAGTCTGCATCTCCCAGGCTGTCAGTGCCTGCTGCTGTAATTTAACCATCCACTCACTGAGAAACAGTTAAGCTTTCAATGTTCTGTCGGGGAACAGCCATGACAAAAATACCTCTCGCCAGGGTAAAGGCTTGGGGATTAGAAATATAGTAAAGAATATAAAGATGTGAATGAAAATAAAAAAACAGAGAAACATATAGGATAGTATCAGGAGGGAACTCCAGTGAGTACTGAAAATTCACCGGCGTTTAATTTCCAACTGCTTAAAATATCCCTGACCCTAAAAGGTAGGAGTAAGATAAAAGACTGCATTACCATGATACGAGGAAATGAACAGACCAGTTGAAAGTCGAGGGCTACATTCATAGTTAAACATTCTGTTTCTAGAACAAAACAAACCTTGCTTACACCCTAGACCAAAACTGTAGGCAAACCACCCCCTGGGATAGAATCCCAAGTTATCTTTATAAAGGGAACTGGAACTTAGTTGGATCCTTAAAGTCTTGTTTGAGGTAGGAACAATCTACTTCTCTATTTCTGGAGCACAAGGTCTTGCCACACCTTGAGAGAGCAGAGCTCTCTGGTGTGTCTAGGTGGTACCTTTGTTTGAGGTAGAGGCACAATAACCTTGAAGGAACTACAGGCAAGTCCCGAACTCTCTGACCTTTGGTCAGTATGGAAATAGGCTCACATTTTCAGGCCTCCACAACATTCTGCCGTTAGAGGCAGAATGAACAAACTTAAATTTGGGCCCATGGATGTTGATCTCTGGTCTCAGTGTGAGCAGGCTTTATTACCTTCAAGGGTAAATGGTGACACCCAGTGCTTGAATCACAGGTTGAAAAGTAGAGATACGCTCAAGTTTTGAAAGACCCGGATAAATTCAGACCCCTCTAGTAGAATGAACAGAGCCCCCACAATCTAGCAGGGAGGGAACAAAACTCTAGGTTAGCTGGTTCAGTGACTCTGTTCCAGGAACTAGCTGACCAAAAAGTTAGATTATAATCTTGAGAATCATCTTGAGAAACGGGGAGTTACCCCTTGTGATCATCACTGGTATTTTCGGAATTTTCTATGACGCCCTCCTTACCCCCTTTGGATAACTGGGTTGTGGTTTCTTCCCTTAAAAACCCCTTCTCCCAGTTACTCAAGGTCGAACTCCTCCCCTGCGTGGGTTATGAGTCTGGGCCCCAGTGCACTGGTTCTTGTCCTGTCAATAAACCTCGTGTGATTGCAGCAAGGACGGTCTCTCGTGAGTTGCGGTGTGTGTGTGTGTGTGTGTGTGTGTGTGTGTGTGTGTGTGTGTGTGGTGTTATCCCAAGACTTGAGTGAGAGTCTCCCCACTCCGGGGGGGTCTTTCAGTTTGGTTTAGAAAAATTAGTACATATAAAGTTTTTTAAAGTTAAATTGGCTTTCCAATCTTTTCCGTGACTTATTATGGACAAAGGTTGATTGGTCCATAAACTCGAGCTAGTTAGCAATCTTGTTTGTTGGAATGACCTAATGAGATGAGGGTGTAACTAGAATTTAGTGCATTACTCGAAATATATACATATGTAATACATATTTCACTTGTATGAGAGAGCAGCACCTACAATTATTTTTGTATTTACCCATCTATACGTGTTTAAGTGTATTAAGGTTGACCAGATGGAGTCCCTCCATACTTACTTGTGTCCTTGTTCCATCCATAGGCCAGCTGTAACAACCAGCCCTCTCTTTTCTTTACAGGTTCCAAATAATCCTGTATATGATATGTGCCTACCAGAACATCTCCTGTGGCATGCACTACATGGCTTCTGTGTTCATGTCGAGCATCCCCGAGCATGCCTGCAGGCCCCCAGGCAAGATTCGGAGGGCTCTTTTTCATAACTTATCTGCTTCGAGTTTGGAGGACGTACTGGCCCTGCGGTCCCCAGACCAGAAAGATCACATTACCGTGGAATTGCAGGATGGGCAGATCTGGGAGCTCACAAGATGTAGCAGGACCTGGAGGGAGAACAAGTCACACTTGAACCACGAGTCCAGTGGCTACGGGCTCAACAACCCTTGCTCTGATGGCTATGTGTATGACCAAAGCAAATGGAGAAATTCTGTGGTGGAAAACTTGAACCTGGTCTGCGAACGGAAATGGTACGCATACATGATCCAGCCCTTGTTTATATTTGGCATGCTGCTGGGATCAATTATTTTTGGCTACCTTTCTGACAGGTAAAAATGAAATATTTAGCACTGTTGCACGGTGTAGGATTCGGTTTTCTGTCTGGGTTTCCTGGTGGGACAGAGCATCATGTCCAAAGCTCCAGTTCCTTTCACACACCCTATCTAAAGTGCAGCCTCCTGCTGGCCCTTCACTTAGGAGTGCAGAGTTGCACCGTGTGAAGACGCCTCACCGAGCAGCCTGTCTGGGCATGGACGCTGCTCGTGCTGCCGACCAGCTGTGCTTGCTGGGAAATCTGACTCGCTCACCTGTTTCAGAATCCTAGTTCATAAGCTGAGCCCCCTCCCCCCCCCCCACTTATTCCCCCTGAAGCTTTCTTGAAATGAGAAATAAAGAAGAAACTACTTGGGACATACAGCCACTTGATGGATAATGGCTATTTCTTTGTTTATTTTTCCCCTAAATAGACTTGATTTTAAAGAGAGTTAGCCTGGCCTTAGGTCCTAACATCCATATGTGTGAAAATCTGGCTGCCTGGTTTGTTGTAGTCTCTTTGCGCTTGCCTTAGCAAGAATGCCACATACTGGTAATTTATAAACAGCAGGGACTCATTTCTCACTCTGGGGACTGGGACGTCTGAGATAAAAGTGTTAGCAACACGAGGACTGCTCTCTGCTTCCACGATGGTGTCTTGTCGCTGAAGCCTCCAGAGATACAGTGTCCTCACAGAGAAGGAACGTGAGGACTGGAGAATTGTCCCGTCAGTCTTGAGCCCTTTTATAAGGAGGACGGAGTCTTCATGACATGATCATTTCGAGCATTTTTGGGGATTGTATTTCACCATTAATTTTGGAGGGCCTGCCATCTTGCAAAACACAGAATAGCCATATTTTTAAGCATCCACACCAAAATAAATGTAGAACTCTAAAATAAAGCGAACTTCGTCTTGGAGATACAGACCCTGCTGCACGCCTTATGTGCCTCTGCCAAAACAGAGATGGATATTTGGTCTTCGCAGCTGTGAGTTTACAAGCGTGATTTGGGCCCTGGGGACTTAGAGACAGCAGCTTAGATCAGCAACCCTCGGCTCTAGGGAATAGCAGCCTAAGGCAGCTGTGAAATCCATCTGAAGAGAAATGTCGGGGCTCTGTTGTGGCCAGGGCCATTCCTATTCCAGTGAACGCTCATAGGTACTGAGTATTGCTGTTCTCATCTGGCAGATGGGTGTACAAATTATCTTCTCAGCATTTTCTGTTGAAATGTGCTCAGCGCTCGAGGCTGAAACGAAACATATTTCAAGCAGATGCAGTCTGTGCGCCGAGTAAATGTGCTGAAATTCCTTTGCTCCATATAATGGATGCCTAAAATCCCGCATCAGAGAACGAAAGATGTGAACTTTCTGTCCGGTAGATGCAAGGAAGGTTTGGATGGCAGAAGAGACAGGTGGATACGGAAACGGCCAGATACAGAAGCAGGGCCAGCAGAGTTTACTTTCTAGAGATGTGGGTGGTGCCGTGGTGTGAGGTGAGAGAGACCAGCTGGAATCAGCGACGGAAGCAATGGAGGGTTGAAGGAAAGCAGGGGAAGTGGACAGGGAAAGACGAAGGCATTTCTGGGAGGCATTTTTTTTATTTTAAATATTTATTTATTTATTATGTATATAATATTCTGTCTGCTTGTATGCCTGCAGTCCAGAAGAGGGCACCAGACCCCATTACAGATGGTTGTGAGCCACCATGTGGTTGCTGGGGATTGAACTCAGGACCTTTGGAAGAGCAGGCAATGCTCTTAACCTCTGAGCCATCTCTCCAGCGTTCCATGCGTGTGTGTGTGTGCATGTGTGTTAAGGTTTAGAAGCCTGGGTAGCAGGTGATGTTGCCAGAAAATACCCAGAGAGAGAGAGAGAGAGAGAGAGAGAGAGAGAGAGAGAGAGAGAGAGAAGGGCATGTCTGGATACTTTCAACAAGCGTGCACTGTCTCTGGATTATGGAAAGGATAGGGATGGGATATTCAAAATTAATACCTCCTGTAGAGTGGGGAGGGTAACTAAGGCTGGAAGATAGGTAGCAGTCAGTGGTGCGGTCCCTCTGTTACTGATGACGAAGTAAATGCAAGGTGGCTGAAGATGCCTTGGGTTCGAGAGAAGGTTATCATTCGGGGTGATGAGATTCAAACCAGAAGGAAGGGGCTAGAAGAGAAGGAAAAGAAGAACCAGGTAGATCGGGGCTAGGAGGTGGTGGAAGGTGCTGACTGTGCAGGCAGGTGGGCAGGACAGGAAGCTGAGGGCCGTCCTCTTTGATGGTCTGTGGTCATTCAGAGGTGGCTGTGCTCCTGCAGAGAGTGAAGACATCTGTGTGGTGGAAGGGCTTCCCAGCAGCAGCAAACAATTCTTTTCAGTGGCGTTCAGGTCTCAGACGGCAGTGGGAAGCACCCCACCCATGACTCCGGCCAGTTGTTCCTACTGATGTGTGTGGACATCGAGGAGCCCGAGGAAAGCTGTGCAGACAAGCTTTCTGCACAAGCTACACTCAGCTGAAAGGAGGGAACCTCAGCTGAGAAAATGCCTCCATAAGAACTGGCTGTAGGGCATTTTCTTAGTGACTGATAGGGGAAGGCCCAGCTGACTGTGGTGGTACCACCCCTGGGCTGGTGGTCCTGGGTTCTATAAAATGCAGGCTGAGCAAGCCATGGGGAGCAAGCCAGTAAGCAGCTCCATGGCCTCTGCATCAGCTCGTGCCTCCAGGATCCTGCCCTGCTTGAGTTCCTGTTGTGTGGTGATGAACTGTACTGTGGAGGTGTGAGCTGGAAAAACCCTTTCCTCCTCAACTTGCTTTTGGTCATGGTGTTTCATTATAACAATAGACGCTCTAACTAAGACAAATTGGCACCAAGATTGTGGAATATTCCTGTAACAGATCTGTCCACATTTTTGGTCCGATTGCAGAAGGACTTTGGAACGTTAGGATAGAAAAGCCATTGAGTGTTCAATGCTTGACGAACTGTTCTGTGGGACCTTGGAAATTAAGAATGTTGAGGGCAGTGCAGAGGATGGAGGTTTGGCTTGTGACGTTTCAGAGGAAAGTTCAAAGGTCAAAGACTCTACTGGGGCCTTTTGTTATTTTGAATTAGGATTCCGTGGTTCTGATTAGCCGTGGCTAAAAAGCCACCCGTGGTTAACAACCAGAACCACTAAAGTGAAACCTTTGCTTTGCTGGGATGCTCGCTGCTGGTCAGCTGGAGCTGAGGAATGAACAGAGGTTAAGAAGAGACCAGCATCTTTGAGGTAAAATCTGTAAAGTGTTTCCTGAGAGTCAGCACACAGAAGCTGTGTTCCAGACGCGGCCAAGGTTGTATCTTGTGCTGGCAGCCAAACTTGGTAGTGTTAGGTGGTGCTGGTTTTGAAGGCATGAAGGGGTCCTGGATTACAACTGAGGCTCAGCACGGGGAGAGGCCAGGAGAGGCCGCTGGTGAAGGTGCAGCCTCGGTGGCAGCTGAAGGCCCAGGACTGAAGAGGTCATGCAGAGAAGATGAGGCTTGGCACCGCGAAGAGAGCCTATGAGAGGCTATTGGTGAGCCTGCAGCCCAGTTGCCACAGAAGACCCAGCATTTGGGAGATGCCAGCATCATGGGATGGCTACCAGGAACAGCAGCAGCGGTGGAGCGGAGTCAGCTGGAGCCTGGAAGGCAGGCAGTGTGTGCTGCAGAGGGTGGAGCTGGAGAAATGACTCAGGCTCCCTGGAGGAGGCCAGAACCCCCGTCATTGGACATTTGAGTTTCTCTTGGAGTTTGCACTTGCTTTGATTTGATTATGACTGTCTTCTGGCTCTTCCCTCTTGAAGCACCTACTTTTGATTTCACAGGAGCTCACAGCTGCGCGACTTTGAATTTTAAAAGGCTTTGGATTTTAAAGAGACTGAATGTTTTGGAATATTTTATATTGTGATATACATACTAATACGAGATCTTGGGGACAGACAAGAAAGGAAGGGTTGTGGCTTAACAGTGATGAGTTTGCGTGTCCAGTTGGCAAGGGGTCGATTGTCCTGGCTAGTTGTGTTTCAGCTTGACACAAGCTACAGTTTTCTAAAGGGAAGGAACCTCAGTTGAGAAAATGCCTTCATAATATCGATCCGACTGTAGGACATTCTCTTAATCGGTGATTGATGGGGGAGGGCCCAGCCCATTGTGGGTAGTGCCATCTCTGGGAAATCCAGGAGGAGCAAGTCAGTTAGTAGCACCCCTCCATGGCCACTGCATCAGCTCCTGTTTCCAGGTTCTAGTCATGCTGGAGTTCCTGCCCTGTCTTCCGGCGATGTGAGAGTAGGAGCTGTGTAAACCCTTCCCTCCCAGCTTGCTTTTAGTTATGGTGTTACAGCAAAAGCACTAGAATCCTTAACTAAGACAAAGGCCATGCCCATGCCAGTTTCCTGTTAGTTTGCATTTCATTGGCTGTCTCAAGTATACGTAATCCATATTTATATCTATTTTCTTAAAATGATTTGCCAAGATCACACAAAGGCAAACGTCTATTTTCAAACCATGTATCTGCCAAGGATTTTGTTTGTTTGTTTGTTTATTTATTTATTTATGATTTCTGTCTCTTCCCCACCGCCGCCTCCCTTTTCCCTCCCCCTCCCCCAATTAAGTCCCCCTCCCTCGTCAGCCCAAAGAGCAATCAGGGTTCTCTGCCCTGTGGGAAGTCCAAGGTCCACCCTCCTCCATCCAGGTCTAGTAAGGTGAGCATCCAGACTGCCTAGGCTCCCACAAAGCCGATACGTGCAGTAGGCTCAAAAACCCATTGCCCATGTTCTTGAGGTCTCAGTAGTCCTCATTGTCCACTATGTTCAGTGAGACCTGTTTTAACCCAGGCTTTTTCATACCTAAGGCCAGCTGGCCTTGGTGAGTTCCCGATAGAACATCCCCATTGTCTCAGTGTGTGGGTGCACCCCTCGCGGTCCTGAGTTCTTTGCTCGTGCTCTCTCTCCTTCTGCTCCTGATTTGGACCTTGAGATTTCAGTCCGGTGCTCCAATGTGGGTCTCTGTCTCTGTGCCAAGGATTTTGTATTCAAAATATAGAGAATTCTTTTCTTGGGTGGTGGGTTTGAAACATAGCACTGGCTGTCTTGGAATACATTATGTGGACCAGGCTGGCTTCAAACTCACAGATATCCACATGCCTCTGTCTTCTGAGTACTGGGATTAGAGATGTGTGCCACCACACTCGGAAAAATATATATAACTCTTAAAATTCAACATAAAAATTAATTTAAAGCCATGCAAAAACTCTGATTGGTGTTTCTCTAAGAATAAGTGCAGATGGCCAATTGACTCTTGAGAAGGTTCTTGGCATTGTGAATCATTAGAAAAATGTAACTTGAGGCCATGGTGAGATAATGGTTCATCCTCACTGGTGTGGCCACAGGGACCCACAGGCATCGGTGAGGGTGTGAAGAACTGCGACTCTTGCTGCTCGCAGGGCAGGGAAACCAGGGCAGTCATCTTGGAAAACAGTTTGGCAGTGCTACAGAAGAGTCAGATGGAGTGGTAAAAACAAAGTCCTCTCAAAATCTTGGTCTTGAATGCTCAGGACAGCATTGAAAGAGTTAAGTGTGCGCTCCCTGAGGGGTAGAAAACCCAAGGAAATATTACTGAGCCATGCTGAAAAAGGAGTGAGGAGCTGAGTCATGCTGTGACAGGTGAATCAGGAGACCATGACACCGAGTAAAAGAGAAGAGACAAAGGCCACAGATTGTTTACTCCATTTATACGAAATTTCCCAAAACAACAAACGAGAGAAAATGAATTGGTGGTTTCCAAAGGCTTGGAAGACAGGGAATGGGGTTGGTGTCTCCTAGGCACACGGGGAATGGGAAGTGGGTTCCTCAGGTCACATCTCCTGGGGAAATGATGTATAGGTCTCAGAATAAAACAGAAACTGTGGTTGTCCAGCTTTGCAAATCTACTAAAAGCTCCATGTTTACCTGGGAAGGCTTTATTTTAAGGTATTTGAATCATATGGAAATGTCAGGTTTTTTCTTTTTCACCCCCCAAAATCCCTCTCCTAGTTTTAATACCACTCAGGAGCAGAAGCTAGCAAGATGTCAGTTTTGTTTGGAAAGATTGATTTATTTTAATTTTCTCTGTATGAGTGTTTCACCTGCATGAGTCTATGCACAGCATGCATTTGTGGTGCCACAGAACCCAGAAGAGGGTGTCCGGTGTCCTGGGACTGGAGTTACCGACAGCTGTGAACCACCGTGCAGGTCCTGGGAGGTGAATCCAGGTTCCCCACAAGAGCAGCCAGGGGTCTTAACCACAGAGCCATCCCTCAGGCCCCAGGGACCAGGTTTTAAGGGGGTTAGCTGCTGCAGCCTCGAATTGGCGGAATCAGCTAACAGAGAAAACACACAGGGTAGAGGGCTGGGAAGGGGCGAAATTTCCCTTGGTCCTAAGTGCAAGGCCCAGAGTAGTTCCATGTGGATCTCAGCAGCTTAGCTGGAGGCCTCCCCGCCGAAAGGCCGGTCTTAAGATGCTTGCTGACTCAAGATTTGTTCAAAACAAACGGCGAACAGAAATGAAATGCAAGATGTCAATGCTCGTCTTTCAGGGACAACTCAGACTGTGACAGCCACGCCGGCACTCCCACTGTGCTCTCGTTTTTTTCAGATTCGGAAGACAGCCGGTTCTGTGGTGCACGAGCATCACTGTGTTCTTTTTTGGAATAGCGTCCATCTTTATATTAGATTATTTCAGCTTCATGGCGGTACGCTTTCTCCTTACCGTGGTGAGTTGTGCTTATTGAATACTAAATTTAATGCCTTTAGGTTTATTTTTCTGTTACGAATCTTCATGGGCCGACCAATCTTCATCCACTGCGGAAGACTTTCTGTGGCTATTAATACCTTCTGTTTAGAATGGCACTCATGAAAAATGTCGCTTATTCAGGAGTAAATCTTTTTTTTTTTTTTGATTCTGCTTGGCACATGGCCCGTGTTAAGAAAGCAATATTTAATTCCTAAGTGAGTGTCTTGTTCTAGTTGGAACCTGTGTGCACACACCAGACAGGTGAAGGGGTATTCAAAGTCACTCATGTAATGACTGCAGAATGAGGAGGAGACAGGAAGCCTGTGCTGGTTATGGAGAACAGGGGAGAGCTGTACGGAGGTGTGGATTTGACTGCTTTGCCCTTCTGAGCACAGGTTAGTCCCTCCGAGCCACAGTTTATAGTCTATAAACATTAGATGATTAAACCCATCTCGTTGGATTGCCGATGGACTCAGGATGCCGATGGACTAGGTGGGATGGAGTGTGAGTATCCACGGAGACGGAAGCTGACACGGGGCAGGTGGCTGCATGGTACTGTCCTCGGGAGTATGTCAGCGAGCGGAGATACTTTTCCATGCTGGCTGAAATTCTAGACAGGTTTCCTGCAGCAGCAGCGCTGATTTTTCTAAAAGATTTTATTTTTAAAATTATGTATTATGTGAGCATGAGTGCACATTGTTTTTTGGTCTCGAGACAGGGTTTCTCTGTGTGACAGCCCTAGCTTTCCTGGAACTCATTTTGTAGACCGGGCTGGCCTTGAACTCAGAGATCCTTCTGCCTCTGCTTCCCGAGTGCTGGGATTAAAGGCATGTGCCACCATTGCCTGACCGAACGCACAATTCTTTTATGTCAAATAAATAAAATTTGCACACGAAAGCACACAAACTGCAAATGTCTCGGGCAGTGAGATAACTCAGCTCATACTGTGGGTCTAGCCAACCTCCTACGGCTGGTGGAATTTTCAGCCCTTCAGGAGACTCTGCTGCCACCCTTTTCCTAGCCCAACATAGCCCCTAACTGTGTTCTAGCACTGATCTTCATACCCATAAGTCTGTGTGTCTCTCACCCCATCAAAGAAGCCTCTCCCTGCAGCAGATACAGACCACCATAGACACACCCCTCCTGGTCACAATGTAGAAAACAACCGACCACGGAGTGCCTAGCAATACCTGATACGCCTACAACACCATCAGGGAATATCACCAAACAGGGGCGGAAAGCCTGGAAGAGCCAGAGGACAGGGAAGTCGGCTTTGAGATAGTCTTCTCTACCCAATGGGGAGGTGTACCCACGAAACCTTGACAGCCTGGTCACCTAAACAGTCTTGCACAATGACAGCAGCACTTGACATTGCACTGTGGATGGAAATAGCCCAGGCACCCATCCCTAGATGAATGAATGAAGGAAATGAATGGCTACTGAGGGGCAGGGGGTGGGGGGGTGGGGCGGGGACGACCGTGCTCTTTAAGGATGAGCCTCCCTGGTCCTTAAGCACATATGGATACCAGCAACATCAAATTAACTCAGCAGATTGTGTGTGTGTGTGCGCGCGCGTGCATGTGCATGTGTGCATGCATGCGTGTGTGTGTGTCTGTAAAACAATAAATAATTGAGGACAAGATCATGAATTTGAGAGGGGGCATGGGAAGGGCTGGAGGGGGAGAGGAACAAATATATGGAACCTATGTATGAAATTCTCACACTAGAGGATGAGGAGGGACCTTTGGGAAAATCAGTGCTGCTCTAGGAGAATTTGGCAATAGATCAATATCTGTTCTAGTTTCATCTTTATTGCTGTGAAGAAATGCCTCCTGCCCCAAAGCTGCTTTAAGGAAGAAAGAATTTATTTAGCTTACGATTTCAGATTAGAGCCCACCATTGTGGGGAAATCAAGGCAGGGACTTGAAGCAGCTTCTACCGTAGTCAAAGGTAGAGACTTAATGTGTGTATGGACTGGAGAGATGGCTCAGCAGTTCAGAGCAGGGACTGCCCTTCAGAAGACTTAGGTTCAATTCCCAGCACCCACAAGTCAGCTCACAACTGTCTAACTACAGTTCTAGGCATCTGACACAATCTTTCGGTCTCCTTGGGCAGCGGGCATGCACTTTAGCTCACAGACATACAGTCAGGCAGAATACCCATGTACATAAAACAGCAGCAATAAGGAGAGCGATACTTACATGCCTTAGTTTTCCTGCTCCTCTTCGGCTGAGTCCAGGCCATGAGCTGGGGGAGTGATGCTGCCCACTTTTAGGCTGGGTCCTCCCATGTCGATGAACACAATCGAGATACTCTGCCAGGCATGTCTGCAGGCCAGCCTTCTCTGGAGAATCCCTCACCGAGACCCTCTTCCCATGTGATGCTAGGTTGTGTCCAATGGACAATTAAAACTGACCGCAAGCAATGCACACTTGCGTTCATTTCCCTCCGCTCCTCGCTGGAGGAGATGTGGCTAGCTGTTTGAAGTCCCTGCACCTTGATTGTCCTGTTAAAACAGACGGGAACCTTGAATTGTAAGCGAAATAAAGTCTTTTCTACCCCTAAAAAACCCAAACCCAAACCAAACCACAATCCTAGCAATTCCATTAATTTTACTTTTTGTTGGTACTGTCCAACACGAAATAACTATAAGAGAAGCCAGTGCTCTCAACCACGGAGCCATTTCTCCAGCCCCTGGGCCCTGTGTCACCACAGGTGTGCTCTGCATCTATTTAACAGTGATGTTAAATACCTTCGTATGTGCTTTCGGCCACCTAGATAGCTTTTGTGAAATGCCCACTCAAAAGTCGTTCGTCTGTTTTTGAACTGAATTGGTCTTCTGAGTGCTTTGATTTGCTGTAGGAGTTCTCTGTAAAATCTTTTACCAGACACATGTATTTCTCTCTAATTCTGTAGGAGGTCTTTTTACTCTGTTGGCAGTATTGGTAGTATTTTTTTTTGAAGTCCCTAAGTTTTGACTTTGATCAAGTCCAATTAGTTTACTCTTATTGCCTATCAAAAATAAAGCTTTAACCAAGTCTACTTTCCCTCCCACGAGTCCCCATAAAATCTTGTCCCTATTTTAAGATTAGCGTATCACAACAGCATACCAATACATTGGTACGTGCTCTCAGAAGAAACTGAGAAATAAGTCCGCCTTATACTGGAACTCTTATTAAACAATGTGGCATTTAATATGTTTATCATAAATAGCCTTTCAAGTTTGCTAATGAGGTAGTGAGGGACGCACATAAGAAAGGTATTTCTTCCTAAAATGGGTTTGCGAAGAACTCAGACCTCTTAGTCATGGTAACTGTACCCTAATTACTGTCTCCTTGCCTCTCAGGCTGCCAGTGGCTATTTTGGGGTGGCCTTTGTCTATGTGATGGAGTTCATCGGCAAGAAGTCTCGCACATGGGCATCCATGCATCTGAATACCTTCTTTGCTATTGGCGTAATGCTGGTGGCTTTGGTAAGCTCCTTGGTCAACGCCTGGTGGCTTTATCAGATCATACTGTGCACAGTGACCGCCCCTTTCATCCTGTGTTGCTGGATGCTCCCAGAGACCCCTCTTTGGCTGATCTCAGAGGGAAGATACAAAGAAGCTCAAGGGGTCATCAATGCCATGGCCGTGTGGAATGAATCCCGCCCCTGTGACCTGGCAGAACTTTTATCACTGGACATGAGTAGTTCCTGTGATGAAAGCTGTAGAGGCTTCCGGAAACTCAGCATAGCAGATCTGTTCCATGACTGGGATGTCGCAAAAAGGACGCTCGTTGTTTGGCTGGTTTGGTTCACAGCAAATTTCGGATACTACATCTTCTTCATGGAGGCTATTTGGAAAAAGGAAGATGAGCACCTGTACCTCTTCCTCGTGGGTGAGTGGGAAGCAGATGTTCCTGACGGCCACGCAAGTCACGTTTCTGCCGTGTTTTGATTATCTTCTGAAGCCCCGGTGTTGAAGGGACACCACCCGTGGCCGCATTAGTGTGATACCTTTCAGTGTCATTATACTTTAGGGCGAGAGTCATATTTGTCTGGAAACAAGGACGAGCAACAAGGGCTCAGTTCCTCTTTTTTTTTTTTTTTTTTTTTAATTCCCCGTTTTCCGTCCTGGCTTGCTTTCTTCATCCCCAACTTGTAGTTCTTTCCAGAGAAAAAGTCGAGGATGTTTGGCTTGAACAGACTCAGTCTTCTTTCTTTGTGTCTCAACCTACATGCACACAAATGCTCCGTGGCTTGGCCTGAAGACATCTTTTACTACCCACTGTTCTGGGTCAGTTGCCTTTCTTTTGCTATCAAAAGCCTTGAGGCCATCCATATGCCCTTAATTTGTAAAAAGAACTCCATTACAAGCAACTATTACTATTGCCCTGTCTATTTTAGGAAAAGCTAGAATGATTTAGATAGGGCAGATTGTAGCTCCAAGGATAGCCAAATGTGTCCATGGAGGGGTTAGGAAGCTTCGTGGTACAGCCGTATCCAAGAGTTTCACGCTTTGGATCTAAGAGGCAAGCTTTGGTCCTATAAGGTAAGGGATTTTTGCATGAATGGATCTATATATTTATGGACTTGGGCTTTTTTTTTCATTCTAGTCAAGTAAAGAGAGATCAGAGACAAAGACCCTGCTGCAAGGAGATTATTAGATTTTAAACGGCTTTATCTTAAGTTTAAAATCTAATAAACGGGGATTCGGGTTATAGCTCAGTTGGTAGAGTCCTTACCTCGCATACTTGGAGCCTCTGGGTTCCATGCCCAGCCTTACATCAGTAAGGGTCTGGTAGTTTGCACCTGTAATTTCATCACTCGGGAGGTGAAGGCAGGGGATCAAAAGTTCAAGGTCATCCTTGTCTTTGGCTAAACAGTGAGTTTGAGGCTAACCTGGAGATGCGTGAGACCCTGTCTTAAAAAATGTTTATATATAGCACATATAATATATATGATGTAGTTGCTATTAATGTATTCAGTTCTTACTTTAGTTAGTAGCTTACTGCTTTAATTTTGCCAAAAATTTAAATCACATTTTTTTTTAAGTTTAGGAGTTTATTGTTCCACAAAAATAGTTTTGAAGTGAGAGACAGCAGTGTTTAAAATGTAAAGGAGGAAGCGTCTTGACCTCTTTTATGACCGACTGGCTGTAATGTAATGCCAACCCACGTTCTTTTCAGACGAGGAGAGCTGTCGAAGTGTTTATCTATGGTGGACTGGTTTGATTTCACCCATCTCATGACAATAACTATGTCAAACTGGCCTTGTGTTACTTTTGAGAGCAGAGACCGAGGGCAGGAATCAGGGTGGTTGAACTAAGTTGTCTCTGGGCAGCACACAGGGTCCTAGCGAGCTCAGCTCCTAGGACAGTGCTGGTAAAAGGCTCTGGTGGATTTTGTCAGCCTAGTGGTTTCACAGGAAAGACTTTGTTTGCCCAAGCGAGGAAGAATGTCAGACATTGTGCCAAGGCTCATTAGTGCCGGGAGGCAGGGAGTGGGCTGCCGGCTCCTCTGGGTGGTGGACCTATGTGGGGGTGACCGCGTGTCTGGGCAGCATTCTTACACATGCTCTTCGGTTCAATGACAGGTGCTTTGGAAATTCCCGTCTACTTCTTTATATGCATCTCTTTGGATAGGGTGGGAAGAAGATACACCATGGCCTCCTGCCTTTTGCTGGCCTCCTTCATCAGTGTCGCGAACATGGCCACGCCCCCGGTGAGTCACTCTGTTTGTTTTATGGAATGGCTGTGGCAGTTTCACGGGAAGACTTCTAGTGTCTTTAAGTGTGAAGATCAATTCAGCCACGTAGACAGAAGAAATAGATAGTATTTAAAGGTGTCTTCTTAAAAAAAAAACCCACATTCTTTGTCTTCATATAAACACTGTGTTTGAACCCCCACACTAAAGAGGGTGCCTGTGGTATTTTAGAAATACAACAGTTTCCTGGGAGAGAGGTTGATTCCATCTGCCAGGGACTCTGGAACTTTGTTTCCTGTGGCTCAGGCTGGCCTCAGATTCAGTATAGAGCCAAGGGTGACCTTGAACTCCTCACCCTCCTGTTTCAGGATTGCAGGCTTATGCCATCGTGCCCAGATGTATCTCGTGCTTGAGACTGACCCTCAGGGCCTCACGCATGCCCAGCGAGCCCTCTGCCAACTGAGTCGTTCTCCCCTCAGGCCACCGAATGGCGCTCGACACCATTCCCTGAGACACTCAGCAAGGGCGAGTCCAGCAAGAATCCTGCAGCGTGAGATGAAGACAGTGAGCCAAGGTTCTGTAAATGAAATACAAAGCCAAAGGGACAAGGGCAAGGGAATGACTACATATTTGTAGGATTTGTAGGAAGTGTGAATCAGAGAAGGAGGAAGGGGCCTAGGGCCATAGGCCTCTCAGAGCTGACATACGGTCAGCGATAAGCTAAGGAGAGCAGTGTAAGAGCCTGCACTTGCTTACCTGGCCAACGCCACCTGATACGGCTGCGAGGAATTGGAATCAGGTCAGGTTGGAGGGCCACAGCATAACCTAGGCTGTGACAATTTTATTGAGAGCAATCTACATTTTAAACCTTTTTCAGAAACAGAACATAATGGCGATTGCCAGGATCAATACAGTTGTAGCTGCCAGGATCCGATGAACTTTGCAAGCCACACAGGGTACACAAGATTAATGTCAAAGACCAACTGTCCTGTCAAGTTTCCAGACTTCCTTGACTACTAAGGGAACATACAGAGAAACACAAAGCTGCCTGGGTGCTTCACTGCCTGAGGGAGTACACTGGCCTCTCAGGACTGATGTCCTGAGACACACTGTGCCCCAAGAGCCACGGACTCTAACCTGAAAACCCATGAGGCATGCCTCTCAAGGCAGCTAGGTCAGGCCAACCCCATGGTTCCCTGCAGAGCACCACACAGTCAAGTAAGGGGGCTGGCACAGAATCCCATTCAGGTATGAGGCCCTTTAGAATGAATGAACCTCAAGGCCATAACTGGGCTTCAGGGTGGGGACTAGGACATTAGCTAGAAACAGGACAGTGTATGCGCATCTAAACATGGTAGGGCCTTAAAGGGAAGGGGAGACTTCTGGAGAAAGGGGCTTCATTAACTGTGAGACAGAGAGAGAGAGAGAGAGAGAGAGAGAGAGAGAGAGACAGAGACAGAGAGAGACAGAGAGAGACAGAGAGAGACAGAGAGGAAGAGAGAGAAACAGACAGGAAGAGAGGTAGTGGCCATGAGAGAAATGATGGGGTATGGGGAGACAAGAGGAGTCTCCAGCTCTTCAGAGCACTTTCTTGACCCCCTTTCCCCCGAGAAATCTCTGGACCAGTCTCCTGAACAAAGCATAAAGCTGGCTTTCAGAACCTTCTAGAGGTAGCGGGAAGTTTCCCATCATGTGATCTAGTTCATCAATAACGTATGTGCCAAGGAGCATGGGGGAGCCAAGACCCAGGATTGGAGAGCTGCCAAGGGACAGCGCAGGACAGAGACTTTGAACTCTGTCCCAGAGAGAGCTGCAGTGGCTTAGTCTGGGTCGTGGGATCTAGCCTAAACATACAGGCCAGTTTCCTAAGAGTCAGAAACCTGAATACAGGAGCCGCGGGGACATCTGCATGACCCGATGAGTCAAATATTCACACCATTTCTGCTGCCTTTCCCATAGCCGACCAGTGATTTCGAGTGTAATATACATCAATCATCCGAGAAACTTGGATTTGAATAATTATATTTTACTACTTAAAAATTAAATGAATGTGTGTGTATATGTGCCGATGTGGAAGCATGTGCATGGTGCCCGTGGGACCTGGAGGCACTGGATTCCTCTGAAGTCAAAGTTATAGGCAGTCCTGAGCTACCTGATAGTGCTGGGTCTTGAACTTGGGTCCTCTACAAGAGCAGTACCCATTTCTAGCCACGGAGCCGTCCCTTTCGCTCCCTACCCCAAACCATGGCTTTTAAAATGCAGTTTAATGAGAGGGGCTCCCTGGCATGATGGAAGAAGCTTTTCCACCCCTTATTTTGGTGACACACAGCACATACAGTCACCACGGCATCAGGAAGACCCTGGGCCGGTGCTAGGGGAGCCTGAATTTTAACCCCGATTTGGAAACTGTGGTTGCCACAGCTATATTTTAAATAGTTGGTATCATTTTCTTTAGAAAATATTGAATAATAATGCAGCAATGTTTAGAGCAAAGCATTTTAACTTTTGCATATTGCACGAAGGTCAGTTTAAGCCGTAAGTGGCATCCTTCCATGGCAACACGACTAATTACCAGGGCCAATGAGCCAAATGTTTCACATCCCTGAACTTCCAAGTGATTGGCACACAGTTACTACGAGTAAAACTACTCAGGCAGGGAAGTGGCTGTCGGCGTGAGAGAGCTTTATCCATCCCTTTGCAAAGGTGGCTGAGCTGGCTTGGGGGCAGCCGCCTTTGGATCTAGCAGATTCTCACAAACTTTCCATTTCTTAGTAGTAGGAAAGAAAAGAGAGCAACTGCTGGAAACTTCTAGAAATAAAACAGTAACTCGCAACTTTAAATATATTTCCTATAAGAGAATTTCTCCCTCAAAGATAATGTCAACATAGTAAAAATAATGATTTTTTTTATTCCTGCTAATTGGGACTGTAGCTTAGTGGTACTGTGCTTGCTTGGCATGTGGTCCAGCACTGGGCAAGCAGAAACAAAACAGGAACCAATTCACTTAACAAATATTGCCCACAGTAACAGGGACACTAGCAGTCTTAGAGGCACCCCAAACCTTACGACGTAACATAATATGAATTACATATATGCTCAGAGGAAGTTCATGTGGTGTACTGATGAGCTAGCCAGAGTTAGGAAGGTCCTACTTGGCTCCAAAGAGTCACTCGGTACTGCCATTGTTATTATTATTATTGTATTTCCCGTGTAAGGGTGTTTTGTCTGTGTGTTTCTGTGTACTATGCACATGTCTGGTGTGCTGGGATGCTAAAACAGCATCTGGTTCCCAAGAATTGTAGTTACAAATGGTTGTAGCTGTAGTAGGAGCGATGGGCTGTGTCCCGCCACCCAGCTAGTTTTACACCCAAAATAATTACACAGAAACTGTATTCTTTTAAACACTGCTTGGACCATTAGTTCCAGCCTCTTAATGGCTAATTCTCACATCTTGGTTAACCCATTTCTAATAATCTGTGTAGCACCATGAGGTGGTGGCTTACTGGGAAGGATCTTAACCTGCGTCCATCTTGGAGAGGAGAGCTATAGCGTCTGTCTGAGGCGTCTGCCTCACTTCCCTTCTTCCCAGCATTCTGTTCTGTCTACTCCACCCACCTATGTTTTGACCTATCAGGCCAATCAGTTTCTTTATTAATTAACCAATGAAAGCAACAGATAGACAGATGACCCTCCTCCATTATGTAGCTGCCGTGTGGGTGCTGGGACCCAAACACAGGCCTCTGCAAGAGGGGCAAGGGTAAGTTGTCCCCATCACTCATCTATCATGTGGCAGCATGGGGGGGGGGAGATGCCCCCATCAATGTCTGAGGCAGGTGGGAGAGCTGCCTCTGCCTCTCCCCTACCTTTTCTTCTCTTCCCATCTCCCTCTTAGACACATACTTACTGCCAAAGTGATACTAGGGCTATCTTGTTTCAGATAAAATTTTGAAGGGCTACAATAGTGAAAAACAAAACAAAACAAAACAACAAAGACCCAAAAGAGTTCTCCAGCTTCAGGGCTACCATTCTGAACACAGGAACCCTTAGGTTAGAGCATTTGACATCTACCTACCAGATAAAGGAGAGGGCAGACCATGGACATCCTCATGAGCCACCCTGGAAGTGGAACCCATTGGAGACGGCAGAGAATGGGCCGGAGACCGGGAGTGAGAGCTACTGAAGGAGCTTGCCAACTGGTGTGTTTGGAGATAACTTACAAACCTGGTGTGCTTTCCCCAAATGCACACTGTGCTCCGAGGGCTCCTTCCAATCTGCTGGGTCAGTGACTGGTGCTGGTACCAGCCATCCGTACCATTCAGGTGACTCTCACCCCAAAGCCTTCTTCCTGACAGGCTTCCAGTCCCTCCAGGGTTATGGCAGGGCACCGTTTCCCCGAAGGTTCATGATAGAAAGCTTTTGCAGCCTATGAGTTGAGTTTACAAAATAAATCCAAGTAGGAAAATTACAAATCTTTGTTGTTACAAGACATATGGGTGGCATAAGAAAGTTTTAGGTCATTTGGATGATGTCATATTTTCCTTGTGTGCCCCCAGAGTCACAAGACTTTGAAGACAGTGGCGGTTTTGGCTGTCAAAACTGCTACCGGGTCAGCATTAGCCTTCCTTTTCATGTACACAGCGGAGCTGTATCCCACAATTATAAGGTAAGGGGTCGTGGTTTTTGTTGGATTCCCATTGCATTTCACTTTGTCATTTCATCATGTTTGTCTTTAAGTACAGGCACTCTTTCCGTGGGTGGTCCCCCATCTTTAAATACAGTTGCATTCTTTCCGTGGATGGTCCGCCAGAGCTCTGAGCTGTGGGAACATTACACGGTGGTGGTAATTTTGACTTTGAGGCATTGTTTAAAACTCATTAGCGAGGAAATTAAGGGATTAATATGAAGTAACACTATTATCCTAACACCAAATCTCAAATAAAATAGGTGTCTGCTGTCTCTGGCTGTTTTTCTCAGAGGTGCCTCTTGGTGTTCTGATGGTGGTCATATGAATTTTCTAGGTGCATGTGGCTAAACAGTAGATGCTTTCTCATGGTTCAGTAGGCACAAAGCCTCCGGTCAAAGTGTCCAGATACTGGAGGCCACTCTTGGCTTATCTCAGGCATCTCATCACCATGTCTTCACAGGTCTGAGCTCTGTGGCCACTCTGGGTGGCTCTATGCCTTCTAATGGGGTACCAGTTCTATTGAATTAGAATCCCTTATTTTAACGTAACTTCTTCTTTAATGACCTTGTCTCCAAAGTCTAAGACATTGTGTAGGGAAGAGTAAGCACGTCAGCACCTGCATTTTGAGGGGACATGTTTAGCTCCCGACAGCATGTCCCTGGACTCCCCGAGATTACCTCATCAGGAACATCCCCCCACTATAAGCACCTCTGAGGCATCTGATACACAATCTCAGTCCTGAGTGTCCATAGTATACCCGTAGCCCCTCCAGGAGGAGAGCAGGATGCTAAGTATGAAGGTGATTCTGAGTTGTCATTGGCTGTCTTGGAGACTGTCTCAGCAATCCAGGAGTCCGGGGTCCTTCCAGATCTTGGAAGACTCTTCCTGCCATTTCCCATGAAAACGACACAGGTCCTTTGGATCTCTGGTCAGGTGCTGGAGTCTCCATTTGTCTCGGCTCCTTTATTCTGGGTTGTTGCATGTCTCAGGTTTTCGGTGACCTAAAAGCAACTCGAGGAGGAAAGCGTATGTTTGGCTTACGCTTCCACATCACTGTTCATCACTGAAGGAAGACAGAACAAGAATGAGAACAGGAGAGGATCCTCGAGGCCCGAGCCGATGCAGAGACCATGGAGGGAGGCTGCTTACTGGCTTGCTTCCTCTGCTCAGCTGCTTTCTTATAAAACCTAAGAGCCCAGAGTTCTTTCAGTGTCTGCTGAGAGAATGTGTATAATATGCAAAAAAAGACAGTAATGGTTATGTTGGTTGGCTTTGCCATTATGTATATAATGGTATTTTTTTTTATTACTTTTAGTTAGTTGGTTAGTTTACAGCCACAGGTACATGTCCTCAAAAATAAGCCTGCCAATGAAGGAAAACAGGAATAAAGGAAGGAAGGAAGTGTACTGATATTTTGTTTATGTTTTAACAAATAAAGCTTGCCTGAAGATCAGAGTGCAGAGCTAAGCCACTAAAGGCCAGGGAGTGGTGGCATGCACCTTTAATCCCAGGACTCGGTAGACAGAGGTAGACAGATCTCTGTTAGTTCAAGGTCACCCTGGGCTACACGAGATTGAATAGGTACAAAAGAGAAACAGAGCTCATAGAAAGATGATCCCAGCACTTGGGATAAGACACCTTTAATCCTAGAACTAGGGAGGTGGAGACAGGAGTGATATGGCTGGGTGGAGAGAGGAATATAAGGCAGAAAGAGACAGGAGCTAAGGGGAATCTGAGGTTTGGTGGAGACAGTTGCAGTCTGAGGTTTGGTAAAGACAGATAGAGTCTGAGGACAGGATCACCCTTTCAGTTTGAGCACTGGTAGAGGTAAAAGAAATGTCTTGTGACTGGCCTCTCTGCTTCTCTTAGCTTCAGCACTAAACCCTATATATGACTCTGGGTTTTTATTACTAATACCAATCAGAATTCGTGCTACAAGGAAGGGAGGGAGGGAGAGAGGTAGGAGAGCCAAGTATATGAATATTTAATACAAGTCATCTTTAACAGTTCTGTAGGCTTCCCGAACATCTTAAGATTACTTGTGAAACTACTTACGTGTGAATTCTCAGAAGAGTGTCACACTTTAATACGTTAGTTATTTACCGATGTGTATGACCTAGAAAAGATGAAGTGCCACTGAATTTTTTGTTGGCAGTGGTCCTTTGAGATAGACTCTCACACTGTATGCCAGGGTGGACTAAACTTGTGGCAATCCTCTTGCCTCAGCTTCCTCCCCAAATGCCGGGACTGCAAACATGAACAGCCATGCCCAGCAGTACCAATGACTCAAAAGATTCATGTGGAAAGCCATCTTCATTGGGCCGGTGATGCTGCTCAGGGCCAGAGCACCTGTGTTAGATTCAGTTCAAAGCTTTCCCCAGTGATGCCCTTCATCCTGCAAGGCTCTACCTCCTCCATCCCCTATCTTCCTAAACACTGCCTCAAGCTGGAGACCGAGAGTTCAAACAGAAGAGTCCACAGGAGACACTTCCTATTGAAACCACAACATTCCTTCCCTGGCCACAAAATGTTTATGGCCTTCTCATGATGTTTAGCCAAACCTGAAAAGTCCTTGTAGTCTTTAATAGTCCCAACAGTGCTTAAAAGTCCAAAATCTCCTAACTTTGGCACGCCGTAAAAACAAACAAACAAGACCAAATTGTCTACTCCCAGTATATGGTGACATAAAGTGACATTTCCATTCCCAAAGGGAGAAATTGAGGCATAGTGAACTGAAAGATTGGACCAAAGCTAGCCTGAAATTCAGCTAGACAAGCACCAAATCCTGTAGCTTCGTGCCCTGTTTCTCGAGACTCATTTTCAAAAGCGTAGGTGGCTCCACCCATCCAGCATTGTCGCCTGCAATCCCCCTCTCTTTTTCTCATGCTGGTTCCACCCCTGTATGCAGCACTCCTTGGCAGATACCCCACGGCTCTGGCATCCCACAATCTTGTGTCGTTCATGATTCCAAGATCAGAGCCATGGAAACAGCTCTGACAAGTTCTGCTTTCAGCTGCGGATGGAGGCCGGCTGCTGTGGACCACGGTTCCAGCCCTTTGCACGTGCTCAAGCTGGTTGAAAACTTCCCTGACAGTTGCTTTCCAGGGGCAGAAATGCCATGGGGCTCCCTGTCCACACCCAGTCCACAAGCCTGGGACGGGGGCCTTGCCCTCAAGGTAACTTTTCCTGTTCCAGCGAAGAGCAGGCAGCATCTCTTTAATACATCCTCTTTCTCAGAACATGCCCTGGCCTCAAGTGTAAGCTTCCTAGAGTTATTTTCCTCTCTAAGCTGCATATTTTTTGATTACTTTCTGCCCTATTTGCTCATTTTAACTACAGATCTGCAGAAGAGTAACCAATAATAACCTTCCACCGACTCAGTGTTATGCGGTCATGGAATTAGTCCATTATTTTTACATCTGGTCTCATGTAAATTCTTAGAACATGAACAGAATGCAGATAGATGCTTTGCTAAAATAGCACATGAAGCTAGTTCTCAGCTCAATTCTCATTCCCCTTTCAATTCCTGAGCTGGGCATCCTTCTTAGTTAGGGTTTCTATCACTGTAACGAAACACCATGACCAAAAAGCAAGTTGGGGAGAAAAGAGTTTATTTGGCTTACACTTCAGCATTGCTGTTCATCACTGAAGGAAGTCAGGACAGGAACTCAAACAAGGCAGGGTCCTGGAAGCAGGAGTTGATGCAGAGGCCATGGAGGGGAGCTGCTCACTGGCTTGCTTCCCATGGCCTGCTCAGCCTGCTTCTTAAAGAACCCAGGGACACCAGCCCAGGGACGGCCCCACCCATCATGGGCTGGTCCCTCCCCTATTAATTACTGTTGGAGCCACAAGTATTATACAGTAAATGTACAGCGGACAGATTCTTAGATAGATCTACAAGTGTACAATTTATGGAGAACCCATAAGTTCAGCAGAATGGCAGGAACACTTGTCTTTTGGATAAGTCACTGTGAATTCTGCAAAAAATCTTGTGAAATCATGGCATTTTTTCCTTTAAAATGAGTTTCATTCCCAAAATACCACAGCAGTGTAACCTCCTCCTGCACGGGCAAGGAAATGACCTTCCATGAGGCATTAGAATGATAGTGTTTTCTCTTTGTTCTAACAGCCAAATTTACAGAAATCCAATCCCCCACACTTACCTTTGCTAACAGGCCATATAGGAATTTCAAAAAGATAGGCGGACAGGTGCCAGACAAACAGGTCTGGGCATGGGTGAGTCCAGGGTTCAGGGATGTTTAGTAACTTTATCTAATGGCTGGGAATGTCAGGTATTAGCTCTTGGATGCTGGCTTTTCGTGAGTGTTGTTACCTGTTCCTGGATCACTGCTTTGTCAGGTTCTACCTTTTTTATGATTCTGAAATGTATATTTATATCATCTTTTTTTTCTATAAAATTATTTTGACCATGTCTATACAAACTAAAAACCTGGTGGAGGTCACCCCTTCTCCTTCTCTGTTATAGTGGCATTTCATTTGTATTTTAATAAATAAAGCTTACCTGCAGATCAGAGAGTAAAACAAACCAATGCTCAGCCTTACAGAAGAGGAAGTGTGATACACACCTTTAATCCAAGAATCCACACTAGTTTGAAATAGAAACTGGGTGGTGCATGCCTTTAATCCAAGTGATGCATGCATTTAATCCCAGCCTCAGAGAGGAATGTAAGATGGGAGGAAACAGCTGCCAGACACAGTCTCATTCTGAGATTCTTTGAGGCAGGGTCTCCATTTCAGACTGAGGTTGAGGTAAGAGCCAGTGACTGGCTGCTTTGCTTTTCAGATCTTCAGGTTGAATCCCAATTTCTCTCATTTGGTGGCCAACATTTGGGGCACTAATTTATGAAAAAGCTGTTGACCTAAGACTTTTTAGCTACCAGCCCAGGCCAGAGCTGGGATTGCAGTTTCAGCTCTAGGAATTGAAATCCAAACCTAGCCACCTGGATTTGGGAGGAACATTAGCGCTCCTAGCTCCCATCCACCATGGCGTTGCTTCCTCTGCTGCTGTACCTGCCCTTGCTGCCACCCCATAGGGCACCCACATGACTTCCTACAGCCTCTGTGGCTCCTGTAGTCCCATGACTTGTCCCCATCCCCGTGTGTGTGGCTCTCATGTGGCTACCACAGCTTCCCCTGACTATTGCAATCCATGTGCAACCGCTTGCCACATGGCTGCCCTGTCCAATTCTTTTTTAACAAAAGTCTGTTCAGTTTGATTTTAGTTCTGCTTAGAAAGTCTGCAGGTTTTTCTGGCCCTCATCATTATTATACCTTAAAAGTCTCAACTAAACCAATGTTTTAACAGAAGTAAGTCATCTGCTAACTATATATTTTTTTGCAATTTGTAAACTACTTCTAAGATAATTACAGATATAGCCCCATCCAAGAATTTAATAACCTTTTTGTTTCTATTATGGTTGGAATTCTGAGAGGTGTATGACCTGCTTGGGACTTACACATTCTTAGCCATAGCTGTTATCATTTTTATAATTCCTATTGTTTCGTTAAAGAAATGATACAAGTCAAGAATGAGAAACTTTTAGAAATGATACAGACTTTATGGACTAGTAATGAGAAGTTGTATGGATGGAGTCATACCATTGAAAACGATAACCATAATTTGTCAGATAAAATTCAATCCATATCAGTGGATTATAAAACCTTATAGAATGGTACTGAGAGATTATCCAAAAGGAGTCATATTGTTGAAATTGACAATGAAAATCTGTAAAAAAGTTATGACAAGCTAGCAGACAGACCATCCCTTCTGAAAGGCAATCTACATGCAATTCTCTCTAAGGGTGGAAAAATGTCAAAAGTTGGACACTTGTGCAGAATGAGAACCAGAAATTAATTGATTTGATAAAATCATTAGAAGTATCCACAGGTCAAGAGACTCAGACTTTATAAAAGACAGTGATAAAAAGATTTGAATCTATTGAGGAACTTGTCAGAACAGGTAAGCAAAGAGAGGTGGTATAGGCAAAAGGCGGTAGTAAAGATTGAGCATCACTAGTACCTCTCAGAGTCAGATATGACTTACCAAGAGCTTTGGCTACTTATGCTGTTATTACCTCTGAAAAGCCACCAAATACTCAATACCCAAAAGGATATACAGCATGTAAATGGAAACCTATATGTATAATCTAAAAGATGTTAAGCAAGCAGTAGTGTCTTATAGCATACATTCACCATATGTGAGGGAGTTGGTAAAGACATGGGCTTCAAGAAATAAGGTTACTCCATATTATTGGATTCATCTAGTCTCAGCTGTACTAGGCCATAGTCCACAGCTTTAGTGGAAGAGTTTTTGAGAGAAGAGGCTGAGGTTATTGTTCTGTGGTTGTGTACTGCCTGAATGGCCACAGAACAATAATCGGCAAACTCTCAGAGGTACCAATGGCTCTACCTTTAAAATAGGTGACAGAAAAACCTGTATGGGTTAAACAATGGCCTTTAACAATAAAGAAACTGCAGTCTTTTGAATAGCTGGTACAGGAGCAATGAGATTCTCAGCCTATTGAAGAATCAACCAGTCCTTGGAATTCTCCTGTATTTGTTGTTAAAAAGAAATCTGGAAAAAGGAAAACAGATCTAAGAGCTTGTTAATAAGGTGATTCAACCAATTGGTCCTCTACAATCTGGAATTTTTTTTTTTGCCTTCTCTATTGCCTAAAGGATGGCCTCTTATAGCAACTGATTTAAAAGATTGCTTTTTCACTATACCTTTACAAGAAAAGGACAGAGAAAAATTTGCCTTCACAGTGCCTACTTATGAGAATTCTCACCCTGATAAAAGATATCAATGAAAGATTTTCCCACAGAGAATGCTAAATAGCCCCCACCTTACGCCAATATTTTGTGAGTCAGCCATTGGAAATGATTTGTAAGCAATTTCCTGAGTCTATAGTTTACTATTACATGGATGACATTATGCTATCTGATTCAAATGTAGATACTTTAGAAAGAAGTTTGAAGAAGTAATGAAAACTTTGCCTCATTGGGGATTAAAAATTGTTCCTGAAAAAAATACAAAGAGGAGATTCTATCAATGATCTATGTTATAAAATAGGTTTATGGAAAATTAGAACACAAAAAGTGCAAATTAGAAGAGATCTATTGCAGACTCTTAATGACTTCCAAAGTTTGGTAGAAGACATTTCTAATCTGTGGCCCACTTCTAGAATAAAACCTCACCAATAATTCATTTAATCAAAACATTAGATGGTGACAAAGACTTACATAGTCCCAGGGAATTACCAAGCTGAGAAAGAACTGGATTTCATTGAAAAGAAATTATCAGAGGCACACATGAATCATGTGGGTCTGAATCTCAACTGCATCATGGTCACATTTCCCTCCAAACATTCCCCTACAGAAACTTTAATACAAAGGGAAGATATTATCTTAGAATGGATCTTTTTACCACATAAACCAAGTAAAAACTTAAAAATTTATATGGAAAAGGTCTCTGAATTAATTCTAAAAGGAAAATTGAGACTTTGTCAAATATCAGGAATAGACCTAGCAGAAATTATAGTACCTTTTCTACATTTTCCTCTTGAGTTATATCCTGAGTCAAAGGGTAACCTGTACATCAGCCCTTACAACTTCAAATTATAACTGTAGCTCCAGGGGATCAAAAACCTGCCTTCTTCAAAAAAATAAAATCTCAAAGGCTTGTTTGACATTAATAGAGCAGTCTATAGACAAATATTTTGTTATTTCAAGTTACCACACCCTACCCTAAACAAATCTGTCTAGTCCTTGACATAAATCTGGGTCTGTATACCTATGGGCCTCATTTAAACAGCAGATTAAAGATAGTTTATGTCTTTCTTACTTGCGTGCTTGATGGGGAAAGCTTTGTTAACCAATAACCTTTAAGAGGTGGGTCTTAGTTAAGGTGCGGCTTTACTGGGACCCAGGTAAAAAAAGGTGTGCCCCTCCATGTGCACCCTCTCTGCACCTTTTCCTGTGGGACATTGCTGTGCTTGGATTTGTTGTTTCCTGTTTAGTGAGTTTTCCCCTTATAATAAATAAAACATAATTGTTTTATCCTTAGCTAGCCTGGTTATTTCCACACATGCTCATATACACAATTGTTTCACAAATGACGGTAGAAGTCTTAGCTGACTTGGGAAATGTCTGACTTATTTCCGAATTTTATTGTTGTGGGAGAGTGAGAAGGGGGTGGCAGGTGGTGAATCCATCATCCTCGGCACCCCTTTGCTTTGCTTTTCCACTGTTGCTACCAGTGTCTTAATTCTTCTGGTGTTTTCAGGTGTTTGGCTGTGGGGAGCAGCAGCATGGTGTCACGAATGGCAAGCTTCATCATCCCTTTCACCAACCAAGTCTGGATCGTCCTGCCACAGGTCCTTATCACTGTCTAGACACTGGGGATAACCGAGAGGCGGGGCAGCCAATAGACACTAAAAGAGCAGAGACATAGGGCAGCCAACAGACACTGGATAAGAGAGGCAGGGCAGCCAATAGATCCTGGGAAAGCAGAGAGGCGGGATGGGACAACCAATAGACACAGGGATAGCAGAGAGGCAGGGCAGCCAGTAGACTCTGGAATAGCAGAGAGGTGGGACAGCCAATAGACTCTGGGATAGCAGAGAGGCGGGACAGCCAATAGACACAGGGATAGCAGAGAGGCAGGCAGCCAATATACTCTGGGATAGCAGAGAGGCAGGCAGCCAATAGACACAGGGATAGCAGAGAGGCAGGCAGCCAATATACTCTGGGATAGCAGAGAGGCGGGACAGCCAGTAGACATAGGGATAGCAGAGAGACAGGGTAGCCGATTCTGCCATTTCTGATTTTGTTTTTGGAGACCAATATAACCACAGTATAATGGAGTTTTGTTGAAACAGGAGAGCTCACTAGTGGGTAAGCAGGGAAGTGGGAGTGGCTGACTGTCTTCAGTCCCTCTGAGTTATTATTCACCCCACTCTGCTTCTAGCCTGGAGCCACCAGCACTTCGGAGCTCTGCCTTGTGTCAGCTCTCAGGTGTCTGCCCCACTACCTAGCTCAAACCTTGCCTCTGCCCTCCCACAGTGGGCCTCTTGCTCTGGGAAAGTCTTGGAGGCTGCCTGCTCCCTGCGGTGCCTTGAGAGGCTTTTCATGGACGAGGCTACCCTCTTGGATTCTTGTGGCCCTGGCAGTGTGAGCTGTTGACTTGTGTTTGGAGAGGGAGAACAGCTGTGTTCAGAGTCACACAGAGGAACAGAGAGGCTGGGAAGTGGGTGGATCATACCTGGGTGACCCTGGCCCTTCCAATCAGGAGGAATATGAAGCTGGGGAGGACGGAGAGCAGGTACGGTGGTGCTGCTCCCACCTGGGATGGGTGGGACACTGCATCCCAGACTTGGGACTCTCAGCATAATGGTCTCTTTCCCCCAGATGCTCTTTGCAGTTGCCCCTCTAAACTCCTCGGCCTTTTAAAGCACCGCTTCTTTTTCTGCCTGCTCCTTTCTCCAGGATTCCGACGAGCCTCTCCTACACTCTGCTAAGTTCTCTCCTCTCTTCCAAGCTGCAGACACATGTTGTAGCTAGTGTTGTGACTATTCTGTCTGGATATCATTGGAGCTGGTCAGCAATTTAATGTCTATCCTCCTCCTGTTTTACACTTTTAGTCAAGGATAGTGACCTCAAGCACACTTAGACATGGCCTTTTAATTATCCCATTGTGTGTGTATGTGTGGTGTACGTGTGTGCATGCATATGTGTGCAGAGGCCAGAGGTCACCCTCACGTGTTCCTCAGGAACCACTCATCTTTGAGGCTGTTAAGGCCCATTACCCGGGCAATACCAAGTAGTTTAGGCTGGATGGGTAGCAGCTCCCATGGATCTGTCCATCTCTGCCTCCCCAGTGATGGGAAGACAAACATGCCCTAATACCTCTAGCCTTTCTGTGTGGGTTCTCTGGAGCAAATTGAAGTCTGGGTGTGTGTAGAGAACATTTTGTTGACTGTGCTTTCTCTTCAGCTCCATACTAATGTATTTTTGTAAGAAACACTAGCGTGACCTTAGAAGAAAACAGTGTGGAGTCCCACCTGTGTCATCTTGTATGCACAAGTGGAATGTGGATTTTTCTCTGGGAATCAGTGGCCTTTTGGAGTGTCACCCACCTCCCTGGAGCAAATGCTCAGTCCGGTCTGCTTCTGGTACTGGAGCCCAGCCTCTTTGACCAGATGACTGAGGTTGAGAAATAGCTTTGGTCACTGTGACTTGCCTTTCTTCTACTCTGGATACATGGGCAGCGGCTCTTGGTTGAGGACTATATCCTGTACTTAAATATTAAAGGAAAGTGGCAGGTACAGAAAACATGATAAGGGAGATGAGCTACTTCTAAGCTCCAAATTGTGCAGAGTGAAAAGCATTTGCTAGGGTACAAAATAAATCATGAAGCCGATCGGATGAGTTAAGTGGAATTGGTCATCCCTGCCAGTAATTGCCCAGTCTAGTGGTGAAGCGGTGAGAATTACGCAGTACGCCATGTTGGTGAAAATCGATGCCCACAATTACAGTGGTACAAGAAACACTACACTAAGTACCACGCTCTTAGTGATCAAAGTGATCTTGAAGTCATTGATAGCTTGCCAGACAGACTAGAATAAAGTTAGCCATGCAAGTTTCAAGTGCAATAAGACCTGGGAGGACTTGTTTATAGAAAAATGAAGACTATGTCCACCTGGTGTGCAGAGGTGTTCAGGGATATTAAGGCTTGGGGTTTTGTGAAAGCATCTCCTTTAAGCTAGCACCTTGTATCTTAGAGGAAGGGAGGGAGGGAAAGAGGGAGGGGAGGGAGATCAAAATATTCTTTAAAACAAGCAGCCAAACTCACAAAAGAAGACAGACAAATTCATAAAAGCAAACTGCTATAAATTCACACAAAAAACTAAATAATTGTATGGGAGGATATTTGCAAGGGCATTTTAAGGGCTGTAGAATAAAAAGGATCTTTCATTTAACAGATGCTTAGGTGGACTTAGTTTTAAGTGCTTTGCTGATGCTAATTTTTGTGTAAAACGGACATATTGTTTCCTTCCTTTACAAACAAGGAGAAAGACTTGCAGAAAATAATTATTAACCTAGGTCTGTCATCATAAAGGAGCCAGAGTATGGCCCTTGAATAAGATAGCCCTGTGGTAAAGTATGAGTTAAAGATGTGTGACATTTGTTTATGCTGTGGAACATCTGTTGAATGATGCAAAGATGTGTTGCATTCTTTTATGTTTTTAAAGTAATAATAAGTTTTTGTGTGTGTTTATTTGGGAGCTGGGTGGTGGGCCCCCAGAGAGTAAAAGATCAAAAAAAAAAAAACCATCTTTATGGCTCCCATAGGCTCTTATATTTGAATGTTTGGTCATCAGGGAGTGGCACTATAGGAAGCATTAGGGGTGTGGCCTTGTTAGAGAAAGCCTGTCAATGGGGATGGGTTTTGAGGTGCTCAATGTCTCGCTCTTCCTGCTGCTTACATAAAGATCTGGATGTAGAAGTCTCAATTGCTTCTACAGCCCGATGTCTGCCTGTGTGCCACCTGCTCCCCACCATGATGATAATGGACCACGTCTCCAAAACTGTAAGAAGCTTAAATTAAATGCTTTTTCTTATAGGGGTTGCCACTGTGATGGTGTCTCTTCATAGCAATAGAACAGTGACTAAGACAGAAGTGGGTACCAGGGAGTTGGGGTATTGTTGTGACAGGCCTGATTATGATGCTTGCTGGCAGAATGTGGACTTTGGATTAGGAATGCAGTTGGACACTTTAAGTAGGGCTTAATGGGCCACACTAGTAGGATTGTGGAAGACAATGTTGCTGAGAGCAGTGTGTAGTTTTTTTTTTTTTTTTTTTTTTTTTTTTTTTTTGGGGTCCTTTTTCTATTTTCTAATTATTTTTTTGTTGTTTTTTTTTTTTTTTTTATTTTCTTTTTTTTTTTTGTTTTTTTTTTTTTTTTTTTTTTTTAATTTTTCTTTTTTTTTTTTTTCTTTTGGTTTTTTTTTTTTTTTTTTTTTTTAATCTTTTTTTTTTTTTTTTTTTTTTTTCTTTTTTTTTTTTTGGTTGTTTGTCTTTTTTTTTTCTTCTTTTTTTTTTTTTTTTCTTTCTTTTTTTTCTTTTTTTTTTTTCTTTTTTTTTTTTTGTTTTTTTTTTTTTTTTTTTTTCCTTTTTGTTTTTTTTTTTTGTTAATTTATTTTTTTTTTTTTTTTTTAATTAAATTTATTTTAAATTTATTTATTTTACTTTGCATCATTAAATATTCTGCAGCAAAAACAACACATCTTAAAATAGTATTCCACCACAGCAATGCATATTATAATGGCCCAGCTCAAGAGGTTTCAGACTGGAAGAAAATTAGTGAGTGGTTTCTTTTCTTGTGATATTTTGGTGAAGAATGTGGCTGCCTGAGGATAAATGGGAGAGTTTTGGATTCATGGTGTTGGCAAAGGAGATTTCAAGACAGCCTTGTATTGACTGTTTCTCATGGTTGTTAGTGACCATTCTTAAGTAGCTCTATAAAGAAAAGGAGCAAACTGAGCAAGGAAAAATATAAAATGTACAGTTTGAGGAGAAAAGGAGCACCAGGTAATGGAGCTAAGTCCAGTACTCAAAGAGATAAAAAGTTTAAAGAAAAGCCTAATGCTAAATGGAATAAAGGGAGTGGTGACTTCAGAGCAAGACCCCACCCAGCTAAGTTTTCCAACTTGTGAAAAGGAATTTAATGAAAGTTTAAACAGTGAAGGAAATTGTCTAAGATAGAATCTGATGAAAATGTATTTGACTGAGGTGCAGTTGTGAAGGTGAATCCTGGATTGTGTTGGAGATGCCAGAGCCATAGAATACCTTCCAAGGGAAGCTGCTGACAGGGAGTAGAACCAGCCCAAGAGAAAGGCGTATTACAGTGGGCAAAGTTAGAAGGAGGTTCCAAAGAGCTTTTTGACATCAGACATGGAGATACAGAGTGTGCAGTTTGCCCAGCTGGTTTCCAGTCTTGCTCTGGTCCAGTATTTCCTCACTATGCTCCCTCTCCTCCGTTTTGAAATGATAATGTATATCCTGTGCCATTATATGTTAAAAGTATGTGATCTTCTTGGTTTTGATGTGTGTGAGGTTACAGATTACCATGAGTACCAGAAGAAGCTTTGAGTGTTGAGACTGGGATCGACTATGGGAACTTTTACAGTTGGACTGATTGAGTTTTTATATTGTGGCATGGCTACATGTAGAGGCAAGATGTCTTGTGCACACAGATAAGCTCTGGAGAAGCCAGGAAGGTTAAACACACAGCTCCTCTTCAGTGGAGTAGGATGGAGCTGATCTTCCTGGAATGCCAGGAATGCTGTAGTTTTACAACCTGCTGATGAGACAGGCTCTGCCCATATCGTCCAGAATTTATGGTTTAACTTATCCTAGACCCTTTGCCCTAAATCTCGAGCGTTGCTTTTAGACCATAAACCCATTCTTACGAGTGATGTCACCTGTGCTTTACAAAAGCCAAGGTGACGTATAAGTTATCTTTGGGCCAGGCCAGTCCTGACTCCCACAGGCATTCTGTTTACTTCGGTCATTCTCCTTAGACCCTTATCTTGAGCTTATGTGCTTTGCTGAGAATGTCAATGTAAACATTGCTTAAGCGTTGTTCCACTCGTGGGACTAAGTTAATTGTTATCTGAATACTTTTTTCCTCAAAACTGTGGTTGTACATAAATGTGGCTAAACTGATCTGGGCCAGGCTCTAGAGTCCAGATCCAGTGCTGGCTACAATAAAATTGGCCTGAGCTGAGTTTCATTCTTACCTTGCTCTGATCCTTTATCCCTGCCTGCTGTAAAGCCTGCAGGGGAGCTCTCACAGCTACAGGCCTATGGGGGCCATTGTGGTAGGTTGAATAAGAACAAGGGGCCAGAGAGTAGAATGTGGTGGGTTGAATAAGAACAACCTCCAAAGTCTCGTCGTTTGATTGCTTAGTCACCAGGGAGTGGCAGTACTTGAGAAGGATTAAGAGGTGTGTCCTTGTTGGAGTAGTTATGGCCTTGTTGGAAGTGTGTCACCAGAAACTGTAAACAAGCCCCCATTAAATGCTTTCTCTTGTGAGAGTTGCCTTGGTAATGGTGTCTCCTTATGGCAATAGAACACTGACTAAGACATGGAGCTCGGACACCAGCCCACACACTGTGTCTCTGTTACATTAAGTCAACCAAACAAGAGATTGGTGCTAAAGGGAATGTGGCTACAGTCAGTTCCCCCTTCCCTTCCTGCCCTGAGGGCCAGTTCCCTTCTCCTAGACAGTGTCTGGCTGCAGGGACTCATCCATGTTTATGGGAGCCTCTTGCGAATGTGCCTTTGTGGGTGCAATAGATTCTGCCTGCTCTGTGGGATGAGTTTCACAGCATGATTGCTTTCCCCATTCAGTTTGTTCATTGATGTAAAATTGGCTGGGGAGCCAGTGTTTTCACTAAAACACCAGCTGAGAAGCTTTTATTTTCTCCTTCGAAGAGGATCACTTGTTTTGGTGCTTGTGTTATTGGCCATTACTTAATCGAACAAAGGGTGACCAATGAATTCATTTTTCTGTGCTCATAGGTTCACTTGGCAAATTGTTGCTGCTGCTGTTGTTGTTGCTGCTGTTTTTAAGGGAGGAAAGAATTACTTCAGCTCACAGCTTCACAGGGTTCAGTCTGTGGTTTGGTCCTGTGCACGTTGGTGGTATGCGGTGGAGGAGGTACTTCTAGGTGGGCAGGGAGCAGAGAAGGCAGCAATTGGATCTTCAGTGTTGATGCTAAACTAACTACCCTGCTAGGTAAAACAGAGCAAGAATGAAAGAGACAGCCTGTACCCCAAGATTTCCAGTCGGTGGAGACTGCAGAAGAGCTAAGATTGCCTGCCAGAGATATTGCTGGAACACGGGGCTGCTAACCCAAGCTCGGTTCAGAGAGGCTTCCTGCAGAAAGGGACGTTGTCTGGATACAGGGACACACACACACACACACACACACACACACACACACACACACACGCACACCAGGCACAAGGAAGAGAAAAGCAGAGGTTTTGAGGGAAAGGAGCACTGGGCATAGGTACTGTGGCTAATAACTTGTACAGAGCCTGGGCAGATGTCAAATAGTCCAGAAGAGTGTGAAAGCCACATATCCACCTTTTCTGGTGGTCCTCAGTGACCTGGTGTGTGTCTGAGGCCAGGAGAAGTCACTGTAAAAGCTGGAGGGATCCCAGGAGGAGAGCCAGTGTGGAAGAAAGAGCTGTCAATGTGATGTGGGCAGGGCGTCTGTCCGATGGCTAGGATGAGGCCCTGAGGTGGGTACTCCTCCAGTGCGCTCGCTCGGAGATACAGAGCCCAGGAGCAAAGATGTTAAGATGTGATTGGAAGAGGAAGCCAGGAGAGGGCTGAAGGGATCAGTGTGTGGGGGAAGAGCTGCAGAGGCCCAGGACCAGGAGAGCTGAGAAGGGGAACGCAGGAGGACCTGGGGAACGAGTTGGGCAAGGGAAGCCAAACACATGTGCTTCTTGATAGGATGTCACAACAGAAGTGACAGAGCCTTGAGCGTGTTTTATAAGACGGTAACGGCAGCTGTACGTGTGTATTGTTTATGATGAGCTGGGTGTTCAGCCTTACTTACATAAATACCTTAGCAGTCCTTGCGGGCAGGTACTACCCTCTGTGTGTGCTGTCTATGTGTTCCCGGCAGTGCATGCGCAGGGGTTGGATGTGTGAAGACCAGAGGTCGTCACTAAGCGTCTTCCTCAACTGTTCTCCACCCTCTAAAGACGTTGTTTGTGGGCGTACGGTGTGTGCAGACGGGCGCACGCACCACAGCCTGTGTGCAGAGGTCAAAGGGCAGCTCTGTACGGCCAGTTCTCTCCTCCGGCCTTTACGTGGGTTCTGGAAATTGGGTTCAGGTTGTCAGCCTCGTGTGGCAAGCACCTATACCTGCAGAGCCACTTTGCTGGTCCTCGGCGTTGTGCTCTGAGACAGGGTCTCTCTCACTGAACTGGAGCTTACTGACTCGCCTAGGCTGCCAGGCAGTGGTCCAGGGATCCAGCTGTCTTCAGTTCCCCAGGGCTGGAATGATGGGTGCCTGCTACCCTGCCTGGCTTGTTATGTGCGCTGGGAATCTGCCCTCCAGTCCTCATACTCGTGCGACAGGCGCTTTATTGACTGAGCTATTTTATCAGCCCCTGCGAGTGCTGTTGGTAGTCCCATTTTACAGACAAGGAAACCGAGGAGCCGGGATATTAAGTCACTTACACGAGATCCCAGAGGTGCCAAGTGACAGGAACCCAAGCAGAGTGTGTAACAGCCACCAGGACGGAAATGGTCACGTGAAGGTGGGAAGGAGGGAGGACTGCTGGAGGGTGACAAGGTGGCTGAGGGGTAAGTGAGGGACTAGAGTCTGACTAGAATGGAGGGATTTGTCCGACCGGGAGGCTGGAGAGTTAGGAGCCTGCTGGGGTGTTTTTGAAATTTGTGGGGTAGCGTGAGTTTTGGGGGCAGCAGGCGGAGGAAGAATTGGGGACTTGGGGCTTGTCTGCTGTCTGGCCTGCAATTATTGCTACATGGCATGGTGAGGGAGTTTGCCTGGGATTCCAGAATTCTGGAGGTGTAGGCAGGAGTATTGTGGATTTGAGACTAGCCTAGACTGAACAGTGAGATACCATCTCAAAAACATTGAACTTTTCCGGGAAACCGGCTGCACACTTCCTCACAGTGCCATGCACGCGGCGATCCGTTTTCACTCTCTTTGTTTTCTCTCCCCTAATCTCTGGAGGTTCTAACTCATTGTAAGTTTCATTTATGCATTTGTCCCTCTTCCTCATCATTTACTGGTGTGATGGCTAAAAAGACTCTATTTTATGCTCACCATCCAGCTTGGTACCCACTACCTGTTTGTCTCTGACTCCGTCCCTGAAAGACAAATTCCCAGTAACCCTGACTCAGTGACCCGCACCCAGAGATGTTCGGCCGTGACCATCTGCTTGTTATGTTATGGCTGACTGCTTTTTGGCTCTGTAACCTGCTTATGCAGATGTTCGGGTTGCCTGACTACCTAATCTTGGCAGAGTAAAATGGCTTTTGATTTGCTTGAGTGGATACGTAAGGTGTTTTTGTGTTTTTCGCCTTTAAAAACCCTTCCCTCACCCCCCCCCCCTTCTCTTGGCAATCTTGCTTGGCGCAGAGATTGCTAGCAGTAATCAATAAATCCTTTAATTATAATTGGATTAAGTCTGTGGTCTTTTTCCAGGGGTCAGGAACTCCCAAACTCTGGATGATACGGCAGGGCCGATGACCTCGGGGCTCAGCACCTGGTTTCTGCACACTCTGGGGTCTAGAAAGAAATCCAGGGGCTTTTTTTCTCTGCCACAGCTTCTAAGACAGAGCCTACAAGGGAACTAATGCAAGCGGGAGCTGACGCTTCTTGGCCAGAAACCCTCCATGGTTTGTGAATGACTGAGCTGAGATTAAGTCTTGATGATGCTAAAATGAACTCCCACCCAAGCACAAGTAGCTTAAAGACCTCAGCAAGGGCCCAAAGACACTAACTTTTAATGTCAGCCCCAACTCTGTTGCCCCCTGAGAAAAGGGTCCAGTAAGTTCTTATTCTCAGAAGGGTCCATTTCTTTTTTTGTGTGTCACTTACTATCTTTGTTATTTATTTATTTGTTTTTTATTTATTTATTTATTTATTTATTTATTTATTTATTTATTGTAACATTTCTTCTAGGTTTTGTTTGGGATCCTGGCCATACTGAGTGGACTGTTGTCGCTGAAGCTCCCCGAAACCCTCAACAAACCTTTGGCATCTACCTGGGAGAAGACTGAAGAGAAGGCGCCAGAAAACAAGGACGGCTCAGGCGAAGCCCTGCCCACAGCCGAGAAGGTGGTTTCAGTCGAAGCCCCTCCCACAGCCGAGAAGGGTGGCTCAGGCGAAGCCCTGCCCACAGCTGAGAACATTGAGATGGAAAACACGGAAGTGATTAACCTGGGGGATTCTGATGGTGATCAATAAGTCTTACATGGCACCCAGCACTTGGGATGTTGACATCGGCGACTTTCTGTTAGAGAGGTGTTGTGTATCTGTATAAAAAATGCTGTGAGAAAGTTTGAAAAAAAAATTGTTTTGTAAAAGCCAGTGAGATATAAACCAGTCTGAAAATTCTAGTTCTTTGATGCCATGGATTGTTGCTTATTTCTTCCTCATTGGCTTTTCTTTGCGTTGGTTTCCCTACCCACTCCTTGCCATCACACAGGTTTGAGAGATCATGGAGTAGGCATCTCCATGGGTACCAGTGCTCCCAAACCCAAGGACTACTTCAAGGACCATCAGCTAGGAAGGGTGTATGTGAGAATTTTTGTTTCTTCTTCTTGCCCCATCCTCACCTCTTCTGTCTTCTTTCTTTTCTTTTTGTTTTTTAAGAACAGAGTATATCACACTGTAACCCAGACTGGTTCCAAGGTCACGATTGCCTCAGCCTCTTGAATTTGAGTATGACATGCTACAACCGGGCTTTATGAGTTTTTTTTTTTAAAAAAAACAAAACCATTTAAATTCTGATGTTCTTTCCTTGTTTGTGAATCTCCCTCACAAAAGCCTTGTTAAAGGATGTTTGCCTTCATAAGAAAACCATAAGAAGCCAGAATTACAAAGGATGACCTGCTTTCCAGCACACTTGAAGGTGCAAGGTTTGGGTCAGTTATATCTGCCAGGGGCCAATATTTTAATTTTCTTCCCAGAGTTACTAAATTCTCTCTGGAGGTTTACTTGACAGTATGGAGAAATGGTGGTGTGCACATATACACATTGTGCAGTTAGCCCAGCATTTGGGGAGATTGGCTTTAGGGTCCATTTGGCTCTGTTGCCAATGTTAACTCGTGTGTCTTCCTGTTCTCTTAAGAGATCATATATGGTGGCTGGAGAGATGACTCAGGAGTTAAAAGTTCTTAGTGCTCTTGCAGAAGACCTGGGTTTGGTTCCCAGCACTCGCAATGTTGCTAACAACCATCTGGAACTCAGGTTCCAGGGGACCCAATATTCTCTTCCCATCTCTGTGTGCACTGCATGCAAGTGGTGTATGGACAGATGTGGAGACCAAACAGTCATACACATGAAATAAAGATCAATAAATCTTAAAAATATTTCTCATTGTAATATAACTTTTAGTTTATTTTTTTTTTATTTTTATTTACTAAAAATGGTCTCTTCAGCCTCACTTTATTCTAAGGTCTGTTACAAATAGCTTAACATCTTGGACATTGCAATTACTAATGATTTTGTAACCTTATCTATTAATGCATTTCAGATTTACCAAGCATTTCTCTTGGGTATGGGTGTTTTCCTGGTTATGATTTCATCATAAGTTTGCTTTGTTTCCTTTGGAAGTTTGCTTTTGAGTATCACTTTGTGTTTGAGAACTGATGAAGGACTATGCCTGCAGAGCTAAGTCTGAGAAGCAACTGTTGCGGGATGTCCTTCCTCCCCTCCAACCAATAGCTGCTGAGATACCAGCCCATTGGGGCGTGGTCTCTCTCTCCCTTTAAAAAAGCTCTCTTCACTTCCTGCTCCGCCAGCCACTAGACTCCCTTCCTGGTTGCACAGAGGGCTGTTGTCTGGGACGGTGATCTATAAGTTTTTTCCTCTTTAAATAAATACCACCCTATTAATCATAATTCCAAACTGGTGTGGCATTGTTCGTGACTTATGCCTTCAAGCAACTATGTGGAATGATAAAGAGTTGCTAAGGGAAAATAAAGGAGCCATTTGACCTGAATTATTTAAACATTTTATATTAATCCAATTCCTGGGATTACTGTTTAGTTCTTCATCTGGACTTTATACTTGTAAAATAAATGGTAAAACAAAACAAAAAGCTGTTTCTCCTCTTGTGAAATAGGCAAAATAAAACTAACGGGACCTGAAGAGAGAAGGCTGTCCCAGGGTTTCCACTGCTATGATAAAAAAATGCCATGGCCTGAAGTAACCTGGGAAGAAAGGGTTTGTTTCAGCTTACAGTTTCAGTTTACAGCTTACAGTGTAAGCTTACAGCTTACACTGAGGGAAGTCAGGACAGACACTCAAGCAAGGCAGGAACTGGAAGGCAGGAGCTGATGCAGGGACCATGGAGGATGGCAGGAACTGATGCAGGGACCATGGAGGATGCTGTTTCCTAAAGGCCTTGTTTTCCCTCAGCCTCTTCTGGAAAGACCTCATCTCCGCCTGTAGTTTCATTCTGGGAACTTTGAACTCCAACACAGGGATTGGGGCATTTATATTTTATTGCCTGATGTCTCAGTGAGCCTGGGCTGCAATGTAAAATGTAAACTGGTCAGTGAGTTATTTATCACTGTTCTGAAAGGTACGAAGCCCAAGATGAAGATGCTGACAGAGCCTGCATTATGAAGTCTCCTTCCGTATCCTACAGATGAATGACATTTCACTGCGTACTCACTGGAGAATGTGAGAGCCACCACTATCTCTTCTTACAAAGTGCCCATACTCATGACCTCATGAACCCCAGTAACCTCCCATGTTCCCAGTCATGTTGGGAGTTAGGACTTTGGCAATGCATTATGAGGGGCACAGATATTCAGGCCAGGGCATCATCTGTTCTCTGTACAAACCAATGTCTAGTCCTGATGGAGGAAGGACATTGGTTAATTATAATAAAGAAACTGCCTTGGCCCATTTTATTGGTTAGAACATAGGTGGGTGGAGTAAACAGAAGAGAATACTGGGAGAAAGAAGCTGAATCAGAGAGTCGCCATGATTCTTCCACGCCAGACAGATGCAGGTTAAGATCCTCCCTGGTAAGCCACCTCATGGGCTACACAGAATATTAGAAATGGGTTAGATTAATATGTAAGAGCTAGCCAATAAGAAACTGGAACTAGCTGGGCCAGGCAGTGTTTAAAAGAATACAGTTTCCATGTAATTATTTCGGGCATAAGCTAGCCATGCGGGCGGCCGGGTGCCGGGGACGCAGCCCACCGCTCCTAATAATGCAACATAGTCCAGATGATGCAAAGCAACCTGGAAACCATTCAAGATCTTTCAAGCAGAGAAGGGTTGAATGCACGAACCAGTTCCAAAGTGTAGAGAGGACTGACAGAATACACTGGAGTAGAAAAAGTTGCCTGGAGACCAAGAAAGCTGCTCACATCTGGGCTGGAGCCTGCTAGCCTGTTCTGCTTTTACTGCCAATGCTGGAAACACACTTCTGTTGCTGACCTGAAACCCAGGGGCCCACACTGCCCTGCTGCTAATAAAGCTGCAATCATGTTTTCAGCTTGAATTAAGTTGAAGTTTTCAGATTCATTTAGGGAAAACGGAATCTTTGTTCTGCCTTTAATTCTTCTATTAACGATGTTGTGTTCTCTGAGTCTTAGGGTTGCATTACTGTGATGAAATATCATGACTAAAGACACGAAGGGGAGGAAAGGGTTTATTTGGCTTATGTTTCTGTATCACTGATCACTGTTGTTCATCAAAGGAAGTCAGGACAGAGCAAGAACCTGGAGGTAGAAGCTGATACAGAGGCTATGGAGGTGCTGCTTACTGGCTTGCTTCCCATGACTTGCTCGGGCTGCTTCCTTGCTTCCTCCCTCCCTCTTTCCCTCCCTCCTTCCTTCCTTCCTTCCTTCCTTCCTTCCTTCCTTCCTTCCTTCCTTCCTTCCTTCCTTTCCTTCCTTCTGTCTTTCTGTCTTGTTTTTCGAGACAAGGTTTCTCTGTCAGAAGAAAAGTCCAAAGACAGCTTTGGAGCCTGTCCTGTAACTTGCTCTGTAGATCAGACTGGCCTCAAACTCACAGAGATCCACCTGCCTCTGCCTCCCGAGTGCTGGGATTAAAGGCATGTGCCACCACTACCTGCTCAGGAGGGTTTCTTACAGAACCTAGGACCACTTGCCCTGATGGTCCTAGATGAGAAATAGATGGCACCACCCCCAGTGAGCTGGGCCTGCCCTCATCAATCACCGTGTTAATCACTGATTAATAAAATGCCCTACAGTTTGACCCTACAGAGGTATTTTCTCAATTGCGGTTCCCTCCTTTCAGATGACTCTAGCTTGGGTCACAGTGTTGGCATGGGTTATCTTTTAATACCTCTTATGAAATACAATTTCATTCCAAAAGGTCTTGCTCATTTTTTGATTATATATGTGAAATTCATATATGTATATATATATTATTGTGTGAGAATGTCATACATACATAGGCTATATTTTGATCAGATCCACCCAGGCCCCCCAACTCTTCCCCTATGCCCTGCCCAGTTTCCCTTCTCGACTTCACTTCTTTTATTAGGCCCACTGAGTTCACACAGTGCTCCAGGTCTGTCGCTATGTGCATGCATACAGGGCCACCTACATTCCTGAGGAAAATGTGCTCCCCCTCCCACTGCAGTTCTCAATGCCAACAGCTCCTCGGCAAGCGGCGGAGCTCCAAAAGCTCCTCTCCCATCCATGCTGGGAGTTTTGGGACCCTGGATCTTGCTCAGATCTGTGTATGCAGTTACAGACATTTGAGATGGTGTCTGCACAGGCGCTGTGGCCATGGCCAGAAAACACTGCTTATCAGTGGGTACCCACTACCTCTGGCTCTTACGATCTTTCTTCACTCTCCAGATGAGCCCTAAGCCTTGTGTGTGTGTGTGTGTGTGTGTGTGTGTGTAGGGGCGGGGAATGTGATATACATGTCCCAGTTAGGGCTGAGCACTCTCTAGTCCCCTTTTCTCTGCATGTTCAGCAGTTGTGAATATTTTTATTAATTGCCATACACTGCGAAGAGAAGTATCACTGGTAAGGGCTGAGGGATGTACTGTCTATGGCTATAAAGAGCACAGGGAACAGTCTAACACCGTTTCCATTAGTAGACTAACAGTAGGAGGGTGCCTCCTAGGGTCGAGGATGGACACAGCCATGGGTTCTTGGCCCAGTTAACAGTGGCAGGCATGAGTTCTTGTGTAGTGGCATATCCTTCCAGGCCAGTGTCATTGTAGCTTGCAGGGTTCACAGCTGGGTAAGACTATTGGTTATTTTTCTCCCCCAGTGGTGAGCACAGCCCCCTCCAGCAGCAAGGAAGCTAGGCAGTGGGGATGAAACTTCCAAGTTGGTACCAGCTTAATTTCTCCATTTCCTATGACTCAGTTATGTGTGTCTTTAGCAATAGAGCCTTACCATAAAGTTCTGAAGGGCACAGAAGAGCAATGGCCACAGCCTGGAATGTTTGAAGTGATCTATGGGGCCCTATTGATCAACAGTTTAAAAAGATGCAAGTCCCTACAGCAAGCGGATAAGAGGGCTCTTGCCCCTTGGCTGGGCAAGACAGTGCAACTGGCCCTGGTGGTGTGAGTGTGAGCTGGACCGAGGGCCTGAGCAAAGAACTGGCCCGGCAACTTGTGACAGATTCCTGCAGGCTGTGATGGATGGACTGGTCGAGGCAGTACTGGAGAGCATGCCCGGTGTGTGTGTGTGTGTGTGTGTGTGTGTGTGTGTGTGTGTAAACCTGTAGGGGGTAAGGGTAGGGACTGTAGACAATAGGGAAAAGCTGGCATCCAGGCCCAGGACCCGGGCTGTGGATGGCCCACCCCAACATCCATCGATGCAGACAGATGATACATCTGTGTGAGCCATTGGAGCAGGAGAGCGGTGGGAACCTTTAGATTCAGGACTGCTGAATCTCCATGACACGGGAGGTCCATGGGGCCAGGAAGCCAGGGCTGTGGGGTCTCCATGACACGGGAGGTCCAGGGGCCCAGGGCTGTGGGGTCTCCATGACACGGGAGGTCCAGGGGCCAGGGCTGTGGAGTCTCTATGACACGGGAGGTCGAGGGAGCTGGATAGCCAGAGCTGTGGTGTCTCCATGACACGGGAGGTCCAGGGGCCCAGGGAGTCAAGCGAGAGCTCATTGCTGCTGGTGTGGTGGAGGAGAGAGGCCTCGAGGCAGACCGATGATGCATGGCAGTCGGCTCTTGCAGGTCAAGATGGAAGGACTAAAGAAGGAAGTCACACCGCAGCTTCCACGGCGAAATTCTTTTTTCCTTTCTTCTTTTGCTTTGTTGGTCTGGTAACCCATAACTGGGACCGGGGTTTTTGTTTACCAGCCTATGGCATCTGAGAGGGGCGTTACCCACCCGTTAGCGTGAAACACAGCTGCTTCACTGTGTTAGTGAATTGATTTATGTATTTCATGAAGCGTCTACAGTAGTCAGTACGGCTTTTCCCAAGTCTCTAGTGTGAGTTCCTCTTGAGACTCCTCTGTATGTCCTCCCGTCTGCCTCCTCACTGAACCTCCGTTTCTCCTCTTTCCTTCTTCACATCATCTGTGTTCTGTCCTCCGCCCCTTGAAATATCCCCCCAATGGCTCCTAACTTTCCCAACCTCTAAGACTACATCAGTGTAAATACATCTAAAGATGGAAAGATAGGATGCGCTTCAAGCTGTAGGCACAGATGAGGACTCTGAATCTGACTCCAGTATAGGGCACCTTTAAGTAAATAGGCAGACTGAAGGGTGGGGAAAATGTTTAGCAACCTTATTTCTGATAGTGTTAATGTCTAGAACATGCAAAAAAAAAAAAAACTTTAACACCAAGAAGGCAGCCCAATTTTAAAAATGGGGCACGTAACTAAATAGAGAATCCCAAAAGAAGTACAATCAGCTCAAAACTATTTTTAAAAATATTCAACATTCATAGCCATAAGGGAAGTGAAAAATTAAAACCCCTTTGAGATTTCATCTTACCCTAATCAGAATGACTAAAATAAAAGAAAAAGGAAAACAAAACAACCTTATTCCCCTAAACAAAACAGAACATGAATAGGAAATGTTGGCACAGATATGGGAAAAGGGAGACAATTTTCACCATTGGTGGGAGTGCAAACTGGAGGCTGTTATGGAAATCAGCATGGGGGTTTTCAGAAAGTTAGTATAGATCTAACATAGGGTCCAGCGGTTCCACTCTGGGCAAACCCTCAGAGACATCTATATCTTACTATGGAGGTACTACCCACGGTCACTGTGCCTCCCGTCACCATAGTCAGGGGGTAGCCTGGATGTTCATCCACTGATGCATGGATAATGAAATGTGGCATGTGTGCACATTGGAATTTTAGTCATCTCTCAAAAATTAAAATTTTCAGGTAAAGGATGGAGCTGAAAACAATAATATTTGGTTATATTTATTCTTAGATGTAAATTTTTGTTACAATTAAAATTGTCCAGGTTTCTAATGTTGGCTTTTCTAACTGCACATGACTGACAGAAAATTATTTAATTTTTATTTATTTATTTATTTTGTTTCTTAAGGCAGAGTTTAATGTAGTCCAGGCTGGCTTCAAACTCACTTAAGTAGCTGAGGGTAACCTTGAACTCATGATCCTGCCTCCATCTCCCACATACTAGATTACAGGTACGTACAACCATGCTTGGAGGGAATGAGATCAACTTTTATATGTTAACCTTGTACTTAACAGCCTTGCTAAGTATTTTTAATTAATAAGGATGATAACTTTATTTAATAGTTAATTAATAGGAGAGAATTTAGGTCTTTCATTACAGAAGTTCACAAATATTCATCAGTCATTAAGTCTTCGTTCTTTTACTTTGCTGCATAGGCATTTCTTCCTCCCTCCCTCCCTTCCTCCCTTCTTTCCTTTTTCTCTCCACCTCTCTCTCTTCTTTTCTTTTTTGTGAGTTTTTAAAGATAGGTCTTCTTCTTCTTCTTCTTCTTCTTCTTCTTCTTCTTCTTCTTCTTCTTCTTCTTCTTTCTTCTTCTTCTTCTTCTTCTTCTTCTTCTTCTTCTGTCCTGGAACTCACTCTGTAGACCAGGATGACCTTGAACTCTGAGACTCATGTGATTCTGCCTGCCAAGTGCTGGAATTAAAGGCATGTGCCACCATGCAAGGCTTGGGGATTTCTTAAATTTTGATTTAATACTTGGAAAATAAAAATATACTGCCTCTGTAATACTTGGTAGCTAATCATAGCACATCAGCTCCATCCGCTATTGTAAGTATTCCAGGAAGCAAATACTTTAACTCTTTGACTTCTGCCGTGCACCTGTGAAATGTTCGC
>NW_026067910.1:129552-159050 GCF_014885135.2 Alexandromys fortis | reverse complement strand
GTAGCTCTCTCTCTCCTCAGGTAGCTCCTTCTCTCTCTTCAGTGTCTCCTTCTCTCTCCCTCTCTCTCCTCAAGTAGCTCCCTCTCTCCTCAGGTATTGACTGAGGTTTCTGTCCTGCCTGGTTCCTGCAGTTGTTAAGTCCCAAAGAAAAACACAGAGGTCTACATTAGTTATAAAGTGTTTGGCCTATTAGCTAATGCTTCTTATTAACTCTTATAACAAATTAGCCCATAATTCTTTTCTGGGTTAGCCACATGGCTTGATACCTTTTTCAGCGAAGCAGTTACATCTTGCTTGCTCTGTGTCTGGCTTCCTCTCTGTCTGAGTGACAACTACAGACCGAAACTTCCCTCTTCCCAGAATTCTCATTGCCCCACCTATACTTCCTGCCTGGCTACTGGCCAATCAGTGTTTATTTAAAATACAAGTGACAGGGTACAGACCGTTGTCCCACAGCTCTTTAAACAAGAAATCTGAATCGAATTTCCTTTGTTTAGTTTTTCTACTGACCATTATCCATAACAACTTGTAACCAACATTCTAAACAAAGGCAAACATCCATAGTACATTTTTTTTGGGGGGGGGGGAATGTGGGCATAGTTTTTCAGGCTACTTCCTGCTGATTGGGGACACTGATAATCTTATGGAGACCTAAAGAAAATTTAGAATTATGATCAAGTCCTGACTGGTGTATCCTGTGAGGCTTGATCATCTCAGTCTTAGAATTGTTCTGGGTGTAAAACTCAGACATCTGGGCCATTCCTCCTATTGGAGATTTCTCAGGTGATCTTCCTTGGTCAAACCTGATTTTTCTTAGCCCAGAATGAATCCACAGTCCCCCATTTCCTGTGGAAACAAAAGTAAAACATCTAAAGTAACATATCTTTTGACTTAAAAAATTTTAAAGTCAAAGCATTCTCAAAATACATATATTAGATTAATCCAGCAGCATTTATAATCAAATATCTTTTAGCAACTGTTCCTCCTTCCTCAGTCATCAAACAATGTAAAGACAACACAATAGCATACAGTATCCAGACTCTCTGGCATTTTTCATTTTTACATGGCTTTATTTTAACCCCTATTTCTTTTATTTTTATTTTTAATTTTTGGCTTTTTGAGATAGGGTTTCTCTGTGTATCTTTGGCTGTCCTGGAACTCACTCTATAGACCAGGCTGTCCTTGAACTCATAGAGATCTGCCTGCCTCTACCTCCCAAGTGCTGGGATTAAAGGTGTGTGCCACCACACCCAACTACTCTTTTTCTTTCTTTTTTATTTTTAAGGTCTTTATCCTTTTTTTCTTTTCTCTCCCAATCCTACATATATTTTTAAACACACTGTAAACCATCTAGAGGTTTTCTTCATCTGAATCTATCTTTACTGTATATCTCTCTTTTTCTGACCATATGAGTCTTTAATTTGCTAAGTGATATGGCTAAGATTAAAGCCGTGGCTTTGGTGGCTATTCCTTAGCTTTCTGAGAGTCTAGCCTCAAGGCAGAGGAACCAACTGGAGCCACATTTATCACCACAACTCTATGGAGTTTCAAGGTCCCTGACACCACCAAAAATCATGTGGTCAGCTTTTCAACAACACCATTTAAGTGTTTTGTGGCAGGACTTCTTAAAAAAGCTGCAAGGTTTTGCAACTAAAGCTGAGTCAGGAAGCCTCTCTTAAATGAGAGCCCTTACCTTTAGTAAGCAGAGCACACTCAAGAAAGTGCTGCTATCAAGAAGCCATGTTTAATTCTATTCTTTTCTATCTAGAATAACTTCCCAAGCTCTCTCAGGCTTTTAAGTGGATTTGGTCAGCCCCACATTGGCATGCCATTCTGTTTTTTTAAAGGGGGGGAAGTGTTCTGTGGGACAATGGTCTGTACCCTGTCATTTGTATTTTAAATAAACACTGATTGGCCAGTAGCCAGGCAGGAAGTATAGGTGGGTGACCAGGCAAGAAGTAGAGGCAATGCAATGAGAATTCTGGGAAGAGGGAAGTTTCAGTCTGCAGTTGTCACTCAGACAGAGAGGAAGCCAGACACAGATCAAGCAAGATGTGACTGCTTCGCTGAAAAAGGTACCAAGCCACGTGGCTAACCCAGACAAGAATTATGGGCTAATATGTTATAAGAGTTAATAAGAAGCCTGAGCTAATGGACCAATCAGTTTATAATTAATGCAGACTTCTGTGTGTTTCTTTGTCACTGAATGACTGCATGGCTGTGTGGGACAGAAACCTCAGCTCCCTTCTTTTCTCAGTAACTCCCTCTCTTTCTTCAGTACTTCTCTCTCTTTCCTCAGTAACTTCCCCTCTTTCCTCAGTGTCTCCCTCTCTTTCCTGAGTAGCTCCCTCTCTTTCCTCAGTGTCTCCCTCTCTTTCCTGAGTAGCTCCCTCTTCTTCCTAAGTACCTCTCTTTCCTGAGTAGCTCCCTCTCTTTCCTCAGTATCTCTCTCTCTCTTTTCTCATAGCTCCCTCTCTTTGGTTGGGCAATACTCTCTCTGTGGTTCACTGTGTAGGTTTCTGGCCTCTGCACCTGGTCACACCATCTACAACCCAATACATATCTTTCCTTTTCTTTGTTCATCTGGTCTTGGTGGTCCTTGGGGTCTTCCTACATTTCTTCCCCTTTCCTGAGCCTGCACAGCATCCATGTTTGTGCTGTTTATTAGAGGTCGGTCTTACTCTACCTGATACTAGAGGGGCAAACAGCATCTCAGTTCTTTAAAACTCTCTCATAAAGTCTTTGCAATGTCCCTCAACTGAGGAATTAAACAGCAAGCATTTCCTGATTCTATCATTGTGGTTGATAAAATATGGCTATTGCATGGGATACCATACAGTCTACATATAGTTTTTGTTCTCAGTTCTTGATAACTCCTAAAACCCCTTAGAACCTGGAGTGATAGGAGCATCTTTTGTGTAGGCATGTACTGACTTGTGAATGAGGGCCTCCTTCATCAAAGAGGCTGGTCATGGAAGAGACCAAGTCATGATCAAAAGGCAGAGGCTCCCAGCATCCTCCATCACTCTCCAGGTAAGGGAGAATTGATCCTCAATGATCAAAGCTGTAGCTGGTCACATGTACGGAAGTAAGTCTACATAAGATCTGAAGGGATAGGGTCAGCAGCTTCCTTCTGGCTCCTCCCCTGCAGCTTCTGTACCAGAGCACTCCTGAGTCCTGTGAGGTGCTACAGCAAATCAGTTAGCCCTGGTGCGGGCACTGCAAGACCCTAGATTTGTGGTGAAGCACAGGGCACCGCCTGAGGTTTGAGATTGGCATCTGAAGTTTGTCAAGGGGCAAGTCTTAAGGACTGAGCCCTCAACCCGTGACATCTGGTAGGTAGACATCTCCAGGTCGAAGGTGCCAGAATGGAACTGAACTAGATGAGAATCCTGATGGAGAATCTGTTGTGTCGGTTGTCAGGTGTGTGTGTGTGTGTGTGTGTGTGTGTGTGTGTGTGTGTAAGAAAAAGTGGAAGTATTCCACAGCGAATGACGGGGACTATGGGTACGAAAAGGGAACACACAGTCTTTTCCTCTCTGACACCTGAACTGCCATATTTAGAGTCTCACCTAGATGAGCCCACCAGAGGCGCATAGCAACTTGCAAGGGAAGCTCCTTTTCCGTCATTTTCTGGTTGGGAAACAGACTCAGAAGTCAGCTGACTGGCTCAAGAGAAGAGAGTGAGGACCCTGCTCTGGTTGAGAGCATGAGCCTGGAGTCTACTACCCAGACTGGCCTTTATCACACAGGAGACCCCGGGCCTTTGCTCACTGCCCTGGATCTATAGAACGAGGAAGGTGCAATAGTGCCTCTCTCCTCTCAGGATAGCAGTGTTACACGGTGGCACACGCACGGGCAGTGCTAAATTTCCTATTAATATACCAATGTTGTTATTCTTATATTAAATACTATTTGGGCTGGAGAGATGGCTCAGTCGTTAAGAACACTGGCTGCTCTTCCCGTGGACAAGAGTTCTGTTGCTAGCACCTACATAGGCTCACAACCAGCCCCAGGGGATCTGATGCCCTCTTCTGGCCTCAGTGCCCTGCACTAGGGTACGTATACCCCACAGACCACAGCAATTTAAATATAAGATTAATCTTTAGAATATATCATCACTACTGTGATACATCAGACTGCCTCAAACGACTTTGACGTGATGATCAGTGCATTGCACCGTTGACACTCAGCAAGTACTGTTTCCCTTCTATAAATACTTGGGTCCCCCTAACTTATTTTCTAAGTATTTCAGCTGCCATCAGGCTGGCATTGCAGCTATCAGCAGCATTTCCCCGCCTCGTGCCCTGATCGTCCCCCATCTGCAGCTGCCCACCAGAGCCAGGTGCCTAACGGCAGATGGCAGACAGCTCTGGACTGCGCATTGGGGAAACAGGGGTTTGGTTCTACCCGGAACTTTTTGGAAGGCAGACAGGCCGCGGTTATTTACCATACAAACAGATCAGCTGGAGAAGCTCCGGCGAGGTGGCAAGCTGAAGTGCCTGGAAGGCAGACAGAGACAGGCCATGGGGGATGAACCTTTCTTAGCATGCTTGGCAGGGATGTGGCGCCACAGAGCTTGCATGCTCCTCTCTCCTGGCCAGAGGCAGTTGCAGCAGAATGGGCCAATGGGGAGCGAGCACAGGGAGAGTTTGCTTAATCATTTCCCCAATGGGAAGGAGTTTTGTTTTCTCTGTCTCTTAGGAAACCAGGCTAACTGGTCACTGGAAAACAAGTGTTGGTGCCAGGGCCTCCGGGAGATACAAGGCAGCCTTCTCAGAGGTATTTGAATCCCCACTTTTGGCTCAGGTGTCGTTTTGTCTGCACTCTGGGAGTTTGGGGGGTATGACTTGGTGGGATTGGAGCCAGAGATTGACAAGTCCTAACATACCAGGATCCTTCCTCTCTTTCTGGCTCTACTTCCCCTACCTGGCAGCTGGTTTATTCTTAGTCACAGATGGCTTTTGCCCTTGTGCCCTTACCAGAGCTGTGGAGAAGGCTGCTGGGCAGGCAAAGGCTCAGTGGAATAGCGGGGCTAGTGAGGACATGGTTGTCTGTCTTCTATTATTCCCCTGGGCTCCAGGACTTCCCTCCTCGGGTCTCCAGCCTTCTCTGCCAGACTCTCCTGTGCCTGTAACCCTTCTCGTTTTCCCCTCAGCTCTGGTGGTCTAGCGTCTCAGTTTGCCTGCCCAGAAACACAAATACAGCGCAGTAGTAGAAACAGCACACTCTAAAGCTCCCTGGAAGGTTTCAGAGGCTCACAGAGTGGGAGTCCCGTAGAGCGAGGGAGGAAGCAGACACCCCCCAGAGCCAGCCCTCACGGCCTCTGCCACGGTTGTTTCCACTGACCTAATGCCCTGGCTGTTGCTCTTTGCAAGAAGGAATTGTACCAAGGGCAGATTTTTATGCTGACAACCCGAACAGCTGGTTGGGTATTAAAACTTTGCTCCCCAAGTGGCAGTGACTAACTGGAATAATTGTTACATTGACCCCCCCCTTTGGATTGAGCCCGACAGAGGGAGCTGGGCAGGGAACAGATATAGCAAGACAAGGAAGTGCAGGCAGGTAGGGGCTGCCAGGTGAGGGTACTGAAGCCTCTGCTGCCCTCTTCACCTCCCACACAGATGTCAGCCTTTGGGTCCCCACCACAGGCACCTGGAACCTACGTTTTCCCCATGCCCTCCCACAAGAGGCCTATTTGGGAGAGAGCCTCCATGGCCTCTCATTTACCGCTTCTGGAGCTAATAAGAATGCATTTGGTATCGTCTTCATGAGGGCATGGAAGCTGGAAGACCATGGGCCATTCCTTCTTGGTATAGAACCATCCAGGGCACAGTCCAGCCAGGATCCCAGCTTTCCTTATTTTGAAAATGTGCTGTCCAGGTCCCAGGTCAGGCACTTCAGGCCCAGAGTTCTGAGAGCAGGAAGAGACAGTGATGGGGTCAGGAGGCAGGGAAGAGGGAGCTGGTTTCCAGTGCTGTGAAGAAGGGAAGACGGTGATGGTATCGGTCAATCGAGCTCTCTGTGATGCTGTCCTTACAAACAGATGTGCACAAATGCTACCCCTGGTGCCTCTGTGTCTGCTCTCCAGCGGGTTCTAGGAGCAGAGGTCACAGCTCGGCACCTTCCCAGGCCTTGATTACCTCACCAGCACTCCCTAGGACGTGCCCGTGGCGGAAAAGTTCACGCAAGTGCACAGTGACTAGAAGGCAGCGTCCAAATGCCCTGTGGTGGTGAGCGTGGCGGCAGAGCTAGGCTGGTTTTGTGTTGGTCACTAATGCCTGTAGAGACCTCGTGGCTCACACTGTTATTTCATGGAGTGAGAGCTTAAATATTTGCTGGGCTTCACCCATGGGAGCACCAGAAGGAAGTCTTACTCCGAGAGGGCTGCCTGATGTAAGGAAAGAACTGTCGCCTCGGGCTTCATCTGGGCAGAGGGATTCCCTAAACAAGGTGGACAGTTTGCATTTCGCTCCTCTCAGGACATGGAGACCGTGCGCATCGCAGTCTTCGGCGCTGGTGTGATAGGACTGTCAACTGCCGTGTGCATATCCCAGATGGTCCCCGGATGTTCCATTACCGTCATCTCAGACAAGTTCTCTCCCTATACCACCAGCAATGTAGCAGCTGGAATACTTATTCCTCACACGTATCCAGGTGAGAGAGGGATTTATTTGCAAGATGCTAATTTTGCCCTAGGTGCTTTTCTTGTGATCCTCGTTCAGATTCCGCTTGCATATACCAGGTCCGAGTGATTGAGCCTGAAGGCTGCCTGGTGTACCCCGGGCATCTTTAAAGGAGGGAGGGGCTTTGTCACCCAAATCACATGGTCATCTGCTCTCTCTGAGGCTGTGTGCCTTGGTGTCCTGGACCAGCTCCTTCATCTTTCTGCTGTTGCTTGTGGAAGGCTTTGCTCTGTTCCCCAGATTTCTGCCTGAGACATGAATCGCAGCAGCACTAGTAATAAATACTGCTCCGTGCCAATCCGGTAGGCCCTTGTGAGGATCAGATGAACTAATATTCACAGAGTTCCAAGTGGTGCCCTGCACAGAGCCATCACCCACCTGCATTTGCAATTATTCCTGCCTCTCCGGCTGCTATAGTTTTGTTTGACTGGCACTTGAATATGCATTAGGTCACCATGCTTGCTCAATCCACAGTTGAACTGGAATTGTCTGTTATTTGGGGGATGATTTCTATAGCATATGGTTCTTAGCCACTATTCTGTTTTTAGGGTGCAGGGGCAGGAACATGGGAATGCATATTAAATCAGCTCTTCCCACTGACATAGGTCATTGTAGGGCATTCCACTGAGGTCTAACAGAATTCTGTAATTCAATTATTACTTCTTCTTTATCTCTAAACAAGCAGCCTGTCTGCAGTTTTGGAAGAGAGTGTTATACAGGCACACTTCTCAATGATGACAATGAAATATTTATTTATTCAATATTAAAGGGTTATTTATTGGTTTTATAACCAGTGATTTATTTAAAAGTCTTGCTACTAATATGTCTGTATTGACTTGGGGCCCTGCCGGTCACCCTTATGTTTCCAGCCCACTTGTAAGGAGTCTCTCAGTTCTTCCTATTGTCCCAACAATGTCCTTGGTGGGATTTCCTAGTCATACACTCATTCCTGCTCTGACTGGCATCTTGGGAATATTCCCTGTATGCTTCTGGCTCCTGTGTCAGGCTGCCCTGCCTAGTCTATCTCCCTCCACCAATAAATCATTACAAGAGTGGGTCAGATAGATAGACATCAGCGTCGGAAACTCCGCGTATCCTGTCTGAACGCTCCTCCCTGAGTGCGTTAGTATCACGATCATGTCCTCTCAGCTGCCCATTGCTTTTCTCCGTGACTCCGCAGACACGCCTGTGCCCACGCAGAAGCAGTGGTTTACAGAGACCTTTCATCACCTGTCCACAATTGCCAAGTCTGCAGAAGCCGCGGATGCGGGCGTTTACCTGGTGTCTGGGTAAGAAAAGGAATCTGGAGTCGTAGAATTTAGAACAACACAGGCAGATACCAGAGATCAGCAGGACATATTTGTAAGAGGGAGGACTTAGAAATGGCTTCAGAAAACTTAGGAAACATTATTTAACAGAATTAGTTGGCTTTTATAAACAACAAATAACAAACTGCAATTTCTTATCACAAATATTTTCTTGAGTTTCTTCAAGGAATGTGAAATGGCTTGAATATGCAAATAAGCAAAGATCTCGAATAGTGAATAAACCTGAGTTTGGGTGCGTGGAGGACGGAGCAGCTGACGGAAAGCAAAGCCGTGTGACACGGAAGGGGCCCGGAGACCTAGGCAGAGGGCTGTCTGATTTATTTGAGAATCATTAGAAAATGAGATGGCCCCAAAAGTAAGTTTTGTAGGTGGAGGGCTAGTGTTGAAAATTGAACCCAGGGCCTTGTGCATGCCAGGCAAGTGCTTTGCAACTGAACCATTTCCAGTCCTGAAGTCATCTCTCGAAGTGCCGTTTGGAAAATAGAGCTCCTGCAACGTTTAACACCTTTCTGTTTGATTGTTAATATCTGATTGAGAGGAAATGCATTCTTACGAGAGGTTTGAGGACACAAATAGCACTTCAAACAAGATAATTTCACTCTGCATCCTCTAAAGGAGAGATGACTAAATATTTTAGCATCTTTAATGTAGGTCTATGTCATCAAGTGAGAGAGTTTGTCACCTGCGCTATCCCATGTGTTAACACGGCCTTCTGGAGAGTAGGTGTATGATCACCTTTGACGATGTTTCCAGGTGTTATTCTGCTTTCTGCCATCAAGACTATTTTAAAGGTACCTGTCTTGGAGCTGAAGAGATGGCTCAGTGGTTAGCACACTTTCTGTTCTTTTTTTTTTAAATATTTATTTATTAAGTATGCAACATTCTGTCTGCATATATGCCTGCAGGCTCGAAGAGGGCATCAGATCTCATTACAGATGGTTGTGAGCCACCATGTGGTTGCTGGGAATTGAACTCAGGACCTTTGGTAGAGCAGGCAATACTCTTAACCACTGAGCCTTCTCGCCAGCCCACACTTTCTGTTCTTACAGAGGACCTGGGTTCAGCTCCCAGAACCCACTTGCTTGAACTATAGTTCCAGGAGATCTGGTGCCCCTCTGGCCTCTGTGGACTCTTGCCTGCGTGTAGTATACATAAAGGCATGCAGGCACACATGTGTATACATATGATAAATAAGAACATTTTCCAAAAGACGGGAGCGAAAAGTTCTAGGCTCCATGGACACCTTTTCTAAGTGCATACTTCTATCAGAAGGATTCTTGCCCTTTTTCTTTTCGCCTTCTCTGTTGGTTTGAATAAAAATGGCCCCCAGAGGCCCAGAGGGAGTGGCACTATTAGGAGGTGTGGCCTTGTTGGAGTAGGTGTGGCCTTGTGGGAGGAAACGTGTCACTGTGGGTGGGTTTTGAGGTCTCAGAAGTTCAAGCCAGGCCTAGTGTGATCTGCTGCCTGAGGATCTGAATATAGACCTCTCAGCTCCTTCTCCAGTACCATGCCGGTCTGCATGCTACCATGACGGTCTGCATGCTACCATGACAACAATGGACTAAGCCTCTGAACTGTAATGCCCAAGCGGCACTTCTACCTTCTCAGGGTCTGCTTTGGCTGAACTGTTCTGCTTAGAGACACAGACTCTGGTATGTTCGCAACCACATGTTTAACTTTCAGATTTGTGTCTGGATGTTTTAGAGTAAAGGTGATTGCCAACCGCTGATGGAAACAGCCCAGTATTTAAAAAGTCTAAATGTGTAGCTGCTATTGACAGTCTGTTACCGACCTCTTCTCCTTTTAATATCTAAGTTTTAAATTATTTTATTAATTCTTTGAAAATGTCATGCAGTTTACTTTGATCAAATTCATTCAGTGTTACAGGCTTCCTGTTTGACCAGCAATACCGCTGTAAACTGATCCACCCCCACCGTGCTGTGGTCTCCCCACCCCAATAGGTTCTTCTGATGACTACTGACTTCATAGAAGTCACACACCTGCTTCCTTCCTATTATCAAGTGTGGTGATGCACACCTTTAATCCCAGCACTCAGGAGGCTGAGGCAGAAGGATCTCTATGAGTTGAAGGCCAGCTTGGATTATATAGTGAATTCCAGGACAGCCAAGGTTACATAGTGAGACACTGTCTCAAAATCAATCAATCAATCAAACAAACAAAATCCAACCAATGTCATGTTCAAAAACAAGGCTATCTGTAGGTGGAGGCTGCTTGTTCGTTTCTTGGCTGCCCAGACCTGAAATAATCACACAGAGACTGTATTAATTACAACACTGCTTGGCCTATTAGGTTATGTATATTTCTAGCTAGCTCTTATATCTTAAATTAACCCATCTCTATTAATCTGTGACAGACTCCGCCGGTGTCTTTCTCCTTCGGCAGTTACATGGCTTCTCTGACTCTACCTACTCTCCCTCTACTTCTCTTCTCAGATTTCCCACCTGGCTTTACTCTTTTAAGCCACTTGCTAAAAGCAGCTTCTTTATTAACCAATGGCAATAAAACATATTCACAGCATACAGAGGGGAATCCCACATCAGCTAACCTTTGAGTTTCTTACATTTTCCCTTTCTTCTATACATGAAGTACTGTGCAAAAAAAAAAAAACCCTTTCCTCTAAAATACACAGTCACAGTCAACATGTAAAAAAGGAAATCATGGCAAAAACATTTCAGAGAAAAATAAATTAACTTGAAGATTTAAAAAGACATGCTATTTGTTTTTTTGCCATGCTGGGGATTGGAAATCTGGCCTGGTGTGTGCCTGCTGGGAGCTCCACCACCACCCAGTAAAGCCCCAGCCTGATAGCGCTTTACAAATGCCTGCCTGCCTCTGTCAGCCGAGAGGATCTGAACTCCGCCGTGCAGGTGCCTGAACCCAAGGGGATGGAAGAACTGATCTTTTCCTTTGGGTTTACAGGAAGTGAAGTTTTAAAGTGCATGAGGGAACTTTATAGGCACTTTCCGAATAATACAAGGTTTCACAAACTTTAAGGAGCACCTCTTCCTTCCTGTGCCTCAGGTGGCAGGTATTTCGGAGTGTCCCCACTGAAGAGGTGCCTTTCTGGGCTGATGTCGTTCTGGGATTTCGAAAGATGACCGAGGCGGAGCTGAAGCGATTCTCTCAGTATGAATTCGGTCAGGCTTTTACAACCCTGAAGTGTGAGACCGCTGCCTACCTCCCATGGCTGGAGAAAAGGTTGGTGGAAATGTCCCTGTTTTCCTGTTTGACATGGTTATAAATTATTGCACAGATGTTAATAAAACACACAGCAGGCTCTCTGGGGCTCCTAAGGGCTCTCTTGGACTGTCTTGCAGCTCACAAATGGCCGGGGCTCTGTGAAAGCCTCTGGAGAGTGTCCATGTGGCAAGGACTCACGGTAACTTCGTGCCTCATTTGTCCCCACTGCCCCGGAGAAAAGCCAGTTACTGAGAAATCTTAGTTTCTTTGTTCAGAAAACTGAGGCTTTGAGACAATGCATTTACAACTTTACTTCTTTGGAAGAGAAAATCTTATGTTTATCATAAATTGTTTATTTTTTTAGTTTTTTTCTCTTTTTTAGAAAAATAGCTTCATCATTATTATTATTTTGTTATCATTATTACTATGGTTATTATTAATTTGGTTATGAATAAGAATATTGAAATTGAAGGCTTATCTAAAGTATGTAATTGTTTCCTTAAAATTCAGTTCTTAAATCTTTCATTTTGGTTTGGTTTTTTAGCACTTCCTCTTCCTAGCTTTTTAGGAAGAGAAACAGCGAGAGTGTTTTGACTTGAGAGGTATCAATACATCTCTTGCTGGTTTGCTCAACCACTGCATGAGGTTGGGGGCTTGGGAAAGATAAGATCCATCAATACCCAAATCTGGGAACTTGGTCAATAACCCTTATTTGAAATGTTTGTGCACCAGAGTCATTTTGAAATTTAGTTTTTTTTTTTAATCTACTTAATGAGCCTGGTGTCTGGGTAGATGGTCAATATGGTGGATGACGAAGGCTACCTAACCCCTTTTCTTCCATGAAAGACTTTGTGGAACAGGGGCAGGGCCTTGTTGCACCCCAAGAGGAGCCCTTTAGGTTGGTGCAAAATGGGGCAATGTCACTGTGAGGGAATGGGACATTTGGGGCTCACTCTGTGGGCTGGGCAGACCCAGATGGGTAGCCACACAGTCCCTGCTGTTCCTTACACGTGGGCCTGTTCCGTTGCCTCCTACGCCTCTTCCCCACTGTGTGAGTGCTCAGCCTTCTGTGTCCTCATTCCGAAGGGAACATTCCTCCCAGCATGCCATGTGGCAATGACTTCAGCCTCAGCACCTGCTAGGATGGTGCATCAACCCAGAAAAAAAGAGATATTATTTTATTACAACTTAGACTGTTAATGTTTTCCAAGAACAGAAAAGCTCATCTCCTTTTCAAACATTGCCCATGGTGTCCAGAACAACCTGGCACACAAGGAGCCCTCAGAGGTTTAATCACCCATGCAGGGAATATTTTAAATCTCGGTACAGTAAAGTCACCTGCTTGGCTGCTTTTTTTTGGCTTGGTGTCCCAGGAAATAAATCACAGAGGCAATACATCTCCTGCCAGACAGCCTACCTAAATAAATTACCCTGAAGAGGCCAGAGCCACCCTGCATTTGATGACATCTAGGAAGCCTGCTGGTCCCTTTCAGTGCCGGAGGCCTAGAATTTAGCTGGTTTCTTCCCAGGACACCAGGTCTTATCCCATGGCCCCGAGGTGGCCCACACGGAACACAGTGCTGACCTCCCTGCCCATACTGATCAGCACCTCTCTCGTTTTTTTCTGGGCAGGCCTTGCATCCCCCAGTTTTGTGTGTATTTTTTGTGTTTTCCCACCTGCCTGACTCTTGTGATTTCCTAGAAAGTTATATAAAAGTACACACCGGCATTGCACACCACCTAGGGGACAGGCTCTCCCAGTTTTAAGTCTGTCCAGCTTGCAAGGGCTTTAGATTCTTGCTCCTCCTGTCAGTGGGTCTACTGGAACATAGCCTCCCTCTGAAGTAGCCCTTAGGTTAGTGGTTCTTAACCTGTGGGTCACAACCCCCTTGGGGGGATCACATATCAGATCTCCTGCATATCAGATATTTATATTATATTTCATAACAGTAGCAAAATTACAGTTCTGAAGTAGGAATGAAATAATTCTATGGTTGGGGGGTGACCACAACATGAGGAACTGTATTAAAGGATTACAGCATTAGGAAGGTTGAGAAGCACCATCATAGGGGTTGCCTCCCTGTCCCACATCTGTTCCCCAGTGCCTGGTCAGGAGAGTGAAACTATTGGCTCCAGCACAGGGCTGAATGTGTTCTCTGCTGGTTTTTCATGGGTGGGTAAGGACAGAGTGTCAAAGGTGGCAAGAGGATGCTGCCTGTGTTTCCTGATGGTGGTGGTAAGGCTTGTAGGGGGCAGATGAAGGGTGTGTCGGATGTAATGGCCTTGGTGGCTTTTTATTAAGATTGCTCTAAGGCATCTTCCTGGCCGGACTTTCTTCCTCAACACAACACCTCCTCTATGGACTAAGGGAGAATGGCTACTCCCCTTCAGGACCAATGCCTATAGAAGCCCTGGACCATATCCATATACGCTCCTCCAAGGGACCAGAGGCTGCTTTACACCTTGAGCCTGGTGTGGCCTGGAGATTCGTACGTATTCATGGAGTAGTGATGGAGTCGTGCCAGGCTGGGGTGGGCACTCAGAGAGCTGTGCCACAGCCGGCAGTTCGTTGTGAGGGAGTTAGCGAGGGCCACAGTCAGCAGACAAGAAACGCTGTGAAGGCAGAGTTAGACTGTATGCATTTGGCTGCTTTATAAACTTAAGATCCATTTTAAAGCTCTAACTAGGGGGAGTTAAGTGGGGCATAGCGACAGGAAGCGTTGCTATGAAGAAACTGGGTTTCCCCTGTAAATCTGTATGCATAGGACTTGCCAACTGAAATTTAAACTAGGCTTCTTTTTTCTTCTTGTTTTTGAACAAAATGACTGAACATGGTTGATTTTTTAAAAACTCTGGTAATAAGGTGTCATTCTTTGGTTTGAGAGCAGGGATTCAGGCTTGAAGGCTGGTTAGCAATGCACATATAATAATCCCAATATAACTCTCTAATGAAGTTCCTGTCCTTGATCCCAGTCCTGACTGTTTCTTCCTCTCTTTATGTCAGATCTTCATCTTCCATGTTCCTTCCAAGCCCCTCGCTGTGTCTCCCCTCTCCACTCCAACCTGTTTTCCCATGGGGACTAAGAACTCATTCTGGTTGACTTTGGAGACCCCCCCCCGCCAGAATCACCCCCTATTCATTCTAGGATGAGAGGAGAGCTGACGACATACAGAGAGAGATGTCCTCCATCAATGCTGGGGTTGTTAGGATCAGAGCTACTGGTGGCCCTACTAAACCAGGATTGGCCCCATCCTCGATAAACCGATTAAACATGCTGGTGACAGTGAAAAGCAGAAAAAGAAGCATTGTTCAGTCTAGCCACATTGTGAAGAAGATCAAAGAGGCCTAGTCCACCCTCCAGAACCAGATCGACCTTCAGGGTGCTAAAATTAGGCTTGGGTTTAAATAGAAGGCCAGAGGTACATATAGCGGAATAGCTCGGTCAGGGTGTGGTCGGCTTTTCTCCGTTGTGTCCAGCTCTAGTCTTTCCTGTAAGGTGGACTAACCAGTCAGGGCTGTGTAAAACATCTTTCCAGGAGACACCCCCTCCACCATCTGACACAAGGGTCTCAGCCTTCTTCTCTCAGCATGAGATTCCTGGGGAAATCTCAATTTCTTGGCGTCCATTTTTCATTAGTTTCATAGCTAAAATGAGAGGCGCAAATGTCTCTAGATTATCTTCACTCCTGCCAGGACTGAAGCCTGAACCCCAACTCCAGGCAGCCCTACCCTGTCCCCAGTCTCCTCCATGCTTTGGGAATTGGTGCCCGCGCCCTCTGAAGGATGATGCTCAGCTGCCTAAGATGCCAGCTGGGCATGGGCACAGTGCCAGCCCTCCTCTACCAAGACATAGAGTCTTCCAGGGGATATTGTCTGCAGTGGTATAGCACCAAGTCTTTCTACCTTCTCTTCAGAGTAGACGTACATCTACAATGCGACCTTTCACCTTACAGCACGGCAATGCCGAGAGTTATGTAGATAATATTCACAAAATGAGGTATAGCCTATCTCAAAGGCATGATTGGCAGCTTGGAGCCCACCTGGATTGTAAGTGATTTAAAATGTCTATCATTCCTCATTTTCTATTCATTAAGTGTTTCAGGGAGTTGATCCCAGGTGATTGGGTCCCAGGGCATGGTCTGTGCCTTTAGCTTTCCTCCTCATGGGGCTGTGCCCTCCCTCCTGTCCTGTTCCCCCACCAAAGGGGCCCTGCTCCCTCCTGCCAGTCCTCACTATAGTATCTCCCACAAAGCCCCTCCTTCCCGCCAAGTACTCTTAGTTAATAGAGCCCCCTTTCCTCGTGGATTATGGGGCCATGCTGTGTTCTTTGTGCAAATTGGGGTCTTGCTCCATTGCCAGCCTCTCCAGAGGAAAATGATCGAGCCTTTTCTGTCCCTAGTTGGTCTCCACAACTGCTGTAATAGCAGCTTCATATGGTGGTAAAAGCAACTTCTAGGCACCTGGTCATTTAAGGTGATATCTGTCTCTAGATACAGTTTCCTCCTCTACACTGGTGCCAGGCTCTTTCTGTATTTGCCGGGGATATGTAATAGGTGAGCAACACCACCCACTCACCCTGAAACAGGACTGGCTGACCTGTCTGGATATGTGCAGCAGGTTTCTTCCTGGGAAAGAGGATCAAGAGGGACCCAGTACATCATGTCTGGCCGAGCCTTCCAAAAGCCCAGCTATACATCCATCATCTACCCCATCTCCAGTGACATGTTGGGCTTTCATCCCAGCTCCCAGCAAGGGCTGTTGAAATAGAAAAGAAGAATATTTGCGTTTATTGCATTCTCACACAGTTAAGGAAACAAATTCAGTGAATTGAAGAATTCTCAGGAATCCTGAGACTGGTAGGGCCACTTGTTTCCCTGAATTAGAAAAAAAAAATAACTCTGAGTTCTGGTTAGAATGGCCGAGGACAGGACATCATGTTCAAAGACTAGCACATAGAAGAAAAACAAACCCAGTGTTCAGAAGAAAGACTAGTTAAAACCTTTAAGAAGTCACCGTGGTCATAGTTAAATATAACTGACACGCAGATGTGCACAGGCCTACCCCCAGGTTACATGGCCGGGCTCGTGGTCTATAGGAGCGTGGCAAACCCTTCATCCTTCTTATTTTTCTGGGAAAGCTCTGACCGAGCAGCTGTAGCTGTGGTATGTCACAGATTTGTCAGCCCTGGTCCAGACCTTGTCCCCTCTCATTTGCACAGTGAGCTGCTGAGGGCAGTCTCACAGCAACATGGAGGAAGGGAAGGCTGGAAGCTTAGAGAAGCTGGCCAGCTTACCAAGGTTATAGGAAAAGTGTGTGTGGCGGGGTGGATGCCCTACTTCCCAAAAATCTTTCCTTGGTGCCTACTTTCTTTTCTTTGACAATTTCATGTACCTACGTAGTGTATTTTAATTGTTTTCAGCACCGTTACCTCTGCTGAAACCCCTTGTCCTGTTTGCTTCCTAGTGCTGAGATAAAACAACATGCCCACAGCAGCTCGGGCAGGAAGGCTTACGTGTTCCAACCACAGTCAACCGTGAAGGAAAGTCAGAACAGGAACTCAAGCAGGGCAGGGACCTGGAGGCAGGACCCTGGAGGCCGGAGCTGATGCCGATTCCATGGGGGGTGCTGCCTACTGGTTTGCTCCCCATGACTTGCTCAGCTTGCTTTCTTATACAACCCAGGACCACCTGCTCAGGGATGGCCCCACCCACAGTGGACTGGGCCTGCCCATGTCAATTGTCACTCAAGAAAATGCCCCAGGGTTGCCTCCTGCACACTCTGATGAGGGTGTTTTCTCAGCTGAGCTGAGCTCTTTGCAGATAACTCTAGCTTGTGCCAAGCTGACAGAAACAAAAACAATCAAACCCCAAACAACACATCCTTCTTCCAGACAGCTCCTGTTCTGCTTTTGTGTGTTTTCCCTTTTTCTTTCTTCTGACCCCTTGAGTTTAGCAGTTACTTGCAGAACCTGGGTAGGGGGTTGTCTACTTACTAGAAAACGGGAGAGGCGGTTCCTCCTCCTCCAGCAGCTACCAAGGGCAGGCTGGGGTCTCCAGGGCCCTCCCCATCTGTGATGAAATATTAATGGGTCCAGGCTCGTGCAGCTCCTAACAGCTGCTGGGAGTTCATGATTGCAACAGCTGTAGAATGTCCAGCAGACGTTTTTTCCCCCAGCACTTTCCCCCTCCTTCTGGCTTATATTTTTTTCACCCTGTCTTTCAGTGGCGCTAGTGTTTATTTCTTAAACCTCACAAAGGAAGTACAGAGTGCTGGTTAGTGCCCCCACAAAACACCAATTTTTCTCTTTCTCATTCTTTTTTTTTTTTTTTTTTTTTTTTTCTTTTTTTCTTTTTTCCTTTCCTTTTTGTGCAGCATTCAGCCCGAGAGAACTACTTCACCTTTGAAAACACATATCCAACGCACATAATCTCCGTTTCCAAATTGTTCCTTGGAGAGAGTGGAAACTCCTGTCCTCCCTCGTTTTCGTCACTCTGTCACACTAGAGGTTTTCATTGGTTATCTGTGACCTTATGGAAATGTTTCCAGAGTCCTTGGTTTTCTTGCTGCAGGTAAATGCCATAGCCTTCGCCTTGGTTTTCTGAATAACAAGCTAGGATACTTAGGGTGAAAATTAGTGCTTGAAACGACCTCTTGGACTGAATGGAAAGTACACTCCAGGCTCAAATTATTGAGGGCTTAGCACAACTGGTCCTTCTGTAAATATTTAATATATAATACATGAATCCAATCCAGAGGTTTCCAGCTGTCCTTCAGATCGCTCAGTGATGACATGGGAATGGTCCCTCTTTTGGGAGAGGCTGTGGTGAGTAAGGGGCTGAGCTCTGACCAGCAGCCACCTTCTGCTGAGCTGTGGAGAAGACGCAACTCCGCTACCCAAAGCTGACTGAGCTGCTGTTGGGGCCTGTGATGCCGGGTGCGGAGATGCTGTTTACTCTTCTCTACTTGTGAATTTTTCTAGAACTGGGGACCAGTGCCCAAAGCTGTCTCCTTCCAATTCACAGTGCAAGTTTCAGTGGAACTTTCCAGCTAGAGAGTAGATTGTCAGTCTTTTCTTGTTGTGTGAAGTCAGTGGTTATTCTTGCTGTGTCAAAATGCCACCTTCTAGGCTCCTCTTTATGCTATCTCCAGAAGTTTCTGGCTTTTATTTGGGTTTTCCTTCGCATAAACCTTTGTTCATCTGGCACAGAAGGGGGGCGTGCTGAGAACCAGTGTGTGCACCTCTGCTCTCTCAGAGGTAGGGAGGGCACAGGCACCCACACCCGTTTCTGTTGTCAGTCTTGACTTCCCCATTTTCTCTCTGGGATGTGCTTAAGGGACAGCAGACAGGGAGATGGACATCTCTGGGCAACCACTCTGTCAGAGTTCTCCTGAGATGGAGCCAATGTGTGTTCGTGTGTGTGTGTGTGTGTGTGAGTGTGTGTTTGTGCGTGTGTACATGTGTGTTCGTGCGTGTGTATATGTGTGTTCGTGTGTGTACATGTGTGTGAGTGTGCACATATCTGTATCTGTTTATTAAACTTTACCCTGTCAACCATCTACACTGCCTTCCAGTTCTCTTTCTGGCCCTTGAGGAAGGGCATCGTGCCTTCCAATATTTTTGTTTCCCTTAGCAATGTTTTGCTTCTAGATCACCAACCTGCATCTGTTGTACAGAACTGCCAAGAGTCTCTTATATTAAATCCCCTGTAACCTATAAGGAACCTAGAAATAAGATTATAGGATTACAAGGGATTAAGATGATGAGATTACCGGGGTTATTATTTTTTTAATGGCTACAGAATTTCCACATTGGAGATGAAGGTAGTTGCTGGGATGGGGGGTGGCGGTGGTTGTGCAACAATGCGAACTTACCTATTGCCACTTACAATATGCCTCTGAGCTGTACACGTAAAAATGGCTCAAGTAGTGAGGTTTTGTGCTGTGTATATCACCCTACAATTCAGTGGTGATTATAAGGCTTACTGAGCCATTCCTTCTCATTAGTGAAATATTTGGTCAAAAAAAAAAAGCTGTTGTTTATTCCATCAGTTGTATGTTTTGTTCCTTTTGTGAAAACATGCTGTGTGTGTGTATGTGTGTGTGTGTGTGTGTGTGTGTGTGTGTGTGTGGTGTGTGAGAGTGTGTATGAGACTGTGTGTGAGACAGAGAGACAGAGAGAGAGGCAGAGACAGAGAGCGCAGCCATCTACCAGAGCGAGCTGACTAACACAGAGCCGCATGCAAGGACGAACAATGCGTGACGGAATGCGGAGGCAGCAGAGTCGGAACAAGACGTGCTTGACAGTTTAAAGCACACTGAGTCAATTTGGCATTTATTTCGCATTTAGACATAGGAACTCTGTGAAATGTTTTAAGGGCAAGACATATGATTTCTTTGTTTTAGATTCCCATAACAGGTTTTTCTTTAGGACCAACCATAAGAGTCTTCCTTGGCCCAGGATGGAGCTAGGCTGTGCTGCCGGGAGCTCTGGAAGCTCCCAAGATTTTGTTGTTCCCGTGGGCCTGTCCTTCATTTCTGGGAAGTGGTGAGAGGTGGTTAAGGCTCACCCCGGTCTCTCTTTCCCAGGTTAAAGGAAAGTGGAGGTCTGCTACTCACCAGGAGAATAAAAGACTTGTGGGAGCTGCAACCATCCTTTGACATCGTGGTCAACTGCTCAGGCCTGGGAAGCCGACAGCTTGTGGGAGACTCCATGATTTCCCCTGTAAGGGGCCAAGTGCTCCAGGCACAGGCCCCCTGGGTGAAGAATTTCATCCGAGACGGGAGTGGCCTGACGTACATCTACCCTGGTACATCCTTCGTAACCCTGGGAGGAACCAGACAGAAAGGAGACTGGAATCTATCCCCAGATGCGGAACTTAGCAGAGAGATTTTTTCTCGATGCTGTGCTCTTGAGCCCTCCCTCCACAGAGCCCACATCCTAAGAGAGAAAGTGGGCCTGAGGCCCAGCCGGCCTGGTGTGCGTCTGCAGAAGGAGATCCTAGTTCGAGGGGGACAGAGGCTCCTTGTGGTCCACAACTATGGCCACGGGAGTGGGGGCATCTCAGTGCACTGGGGCTCGGCTCTGGAAGCCACCAGGCTGGTGATGGATTGGATCCGGACCCTCCGGACCCCAGCTCCTGTTTCAAAGCTGTAACTGACACCAGGCTTCAGCGAATGACCCCAGGTGATGGTGGTTCAGGGTTCATGATGGGGCCTCATAATGTCTCCCCGGCTGAAAAGTTGACTCTGATCTTTGTTTTCACAATCAGAAATTATACAACACAGTAAACTCAGAAAGCTTGCCACAAACGACATACGGCACAAAACTCCATTTTGCTCAAATATATGTTATTAAAAAAATGTTTAGCCAGGTGGCATATGCCTTTGATTCCAGTGCTCGGGATGCAGAGGCAGGCCAATCTTTGTGAGTTCGAGGCCAACCTGGTTTCCAGAGCGAATTCAGGACAAGCAAGACTACACAGAGACACCCTGTCTTGAAAAACTAAAGCAAACTAAAACAAAACAACAAAACAAAAACTTGTTATCTAGAGTAACATTTGGCGAGGATCTAATGCTAATTTATATGAATGATATAAGTGATACGGATTTTTGTATCTTTAATCCATAAACCCATACTAGGAGACAACATGTGGGAAACACTTGGATCCCTGTCAGTTGTAGGGTTGTGTGAGATCCTCTTAGGTCATAGAGCCAACCAAACAAGCCTTGCGATCCCTTTAGATAAGGCTGCACAGTGCGGACCGCCTGTCTTTAACTGGAGACAAAGCATGGTCCCTTGCGCTGGCAATGATGGTAGAAGACGGAGGTGGAGTTGCCTATGAAAACATCGCCAGTTTGGGAGCAGCTAGGTGTCTGTCACTGTGTATGTTCTGTTGTTTCTGGGACCAAACACCCAACAGAAACAACCTAAAGAGTTCGTTTGCTCGCTGTTTTGGTCCACCATGCCAAGGGAGGGCCCTTTAGAACAGAGCTGTTCGGCTCAGGCCTGTAAGAAAGCAGAGTAGAGGGGCAACAGGAAGTATCAGGGCCAGGTACAGCCTGTACACGCCCACCCCAGTTTATGCCTCTTCCAATCAGCCCCCACTTCCTATCCATCTCCCTTCTCCCAATAGTTCATTCAGTTCTTGAATTCCTCCATGGATCAAGTCATTGATTAGGTCGTTTGTATCTACCCTCAGCCCCACCCAAAGGGGTGTTTCAGTAATCATCTAAGTAATCCCCCATCTTGTAAAGCTGACAATGGGGATCTACCATGGCAGTCACCTGGGCTGCGTATTCCATTACCACAAATGACGGAGAGACGGCTGGCTGCACGGTGAATGAGCATGGCCGAAGACTGAGTAGTCTGTGCAACCAGAAAGCTAATTGGCTAATGGAGATGGAACAGTCATTTTAAATGACATAAAATACAAAGTGTTCTTCATGTTAAGTTAAAGAGTACTGGGGAAGAAAGAACTGTGTCTTGCAGTGAAATAAGTTTGAGAATTGCTGAGCTGAATAATTTAGTGTGATTCCCTGACTTAAGTCTGTTCGGAGCCTTTAGCCTGTGCCTGGGCAATGTGGACCCTCAGGAGTGCTCTTGGCTTAGGAGAAGATGTACCCATTCACTGAGATAAGCAATCCTGGGGCGTGGATATCATTTAAATCTGGAGGAAGGTGCCTTTTGTTTCTGAATAATCAAGTCTATCTTGAAGGTATTTGAGGGAGGTGTGAGATTAGTCATACATACAGGGACAGGGCCGGAGAGATGGCTCAGCAGTTAAGATTGCTCACAGCCTCCTAGAACTACAGCTTCAGGGAGTCCAACGCCCTCTTCTGGCCTTCGTAGGTATGTGCACGCGCGCGCGCACACACACACACACACACACACACACACACACACGCGCGCGCCCGCACACACCTTAGTCAGTGTTCTGTTAGTGTGAAGAGACACCATGACAACAGCAACTGGAGCTGGCTTATGGTTTCAGAGATTTAGTCCATTATCATCATGGTGGGATATGGTGACATGCAGGCAGATATGGTGCTGGAGAAGGAGCTGAGAGTTCTACATCTGGACCCATAGATAGCAGGAAGAGTGAGAGCCACTGGGCCTGACTTGGACCCTTGAAACCTCAAAGCCCACCTCACACTTCCTCCAACAAAGCCACACCTCCCAGCCCCTCCCAGCCCCTCCCAGATAGTGCCACTCCCTGATGAACAAGCATTCAAATATATGAGTCTATGGGGCCATTCCTCTCCTTTCACACACACACATACATATAGATGCACATACATGTACATTAAATAAATCTTTAAAGATTATTTTAAAATGCAGAGATGAGAAGATTCCCAGCATAGCTTATTTTCATTTTCCTGTTGAGATTTTGCATGTGATTTTGCATGTGTTTGAAGGAGCGCTATGCCAAGCCTTCAGAGACTGCAGTATTTTGATGAGCTAGGAGCCTTGTTAAACCAAGCAGGGTTATTTCTATTAATTTCCACCAGGGGGTGATATTGTATCAAACTCAAATGAACTAGACTGGAAATTTAGAAATGACAAGAAATAAAAAGTAGGTAACTCTGTGTGACATGTGTGAGGATTGTGTGTGTGTGTGTGTGTGTGTGTGCATCTCTGTGTGTGTAGACATTAGCATTTTTATTGCCCAAATCCAATGATTCTGAATTTTATTTAAAGTAGGTAAAAAATGCATGTGCTTACGTCACAAAACACATGCATCACATGGGAAATATATCCCGATAGATGGGCATTTTAACATGAAAAGATAACATTTTTAATGATTAAAAAATAAAAGCAAAAGCTGCAGCAAGCACAGGTCGTGTCTTGCCCTTCATAGGGCCATTACATTATTTTTCATGCAATAGATTTGGTTACGTTTTTCACCTCCCCCAACTGCCCCAAGGTCACCCTCATTTCCCTACCCACACAACTTTTTATTCTCTTTCTTTCAAAAAATTAAAAAAAAAACTCATGGAAATAAAAAAATGAAAAACAAAACAAACAAAGAATCCCCCCAAACCCAACAAGACAAAAAAAAATACTCAAATAAAACATCAAAACAAAAAACTCCAACAAAACCTCAAGAGCTTATTCTGTGTTGGCCAACTACTCCTGGGTACAAGGCCTGACTTGGAGTGTGGCCAGTGAGCCCAGTGACAATCCACTGGAAAAAAACGGATTTTTGCTTTGCCAGCAGGTGTCAGCTGTAAACAGCTTTCTTGGGTGGGTGGGACCCTCAGAGTGCCTCCCCCTCGGTGCTGGGGCCCATCTGGCTTGGGTCTTAAGCGCACTCGTTGTTTCTTGCACTTGCATCAAAGCTGCTGCCTTCTCCCTTCGCCTCTAGAGTCTCTCACACACCTTTACCTAGTTGCTATTCTAGTATAGCTTCACTTCACTTTCTATGTCTCAAGCTCAACATTGTAGGCCCGAAAGATGAGAGCCTTCCTGGCCACCTGCCCTGATTTCATTGTCACTAATTGCTCAGTGCTTCCGTGGTGTCTCTCAAAGGTTATTATTCGTGTTGGTCATGAGCTTCCAATCTGGGCTGCATCTTGAAATCACATGGGAAGCTGGGGGGGGGGGGCACCCGCACCCTGATACTCAGCCTTGCTTTGTTACAGCAGAATCTTGAAGACTGGGGTGGGTGGGGATGGGGAGGTGGTGCAGCAGCCGTGTGTGTTTAGAGCTGTCCACGGGGCTCTAAGCCTTGACGGAGAACCACAGTGCCATGTTTTCCTTTTCTCTTAGAGTTCTCCGCGGCTGTAACCATTGCCTCACCTTTCTCCCTTGCTGCCGTGGTGCAGAGCGGGGAGAGTGTGCTGGTTTAAGAGATACAAGTCAGGCACGCTGGACAAGGTGGCCTAAGAGAATTAGCTGTCTCCCAAAATGGCTCTCTAGATATGCTGGGAATGTCCTTGCTGCCTAGAGGTTAGCTGCTGGGAGACAGATGCCTGATTGAAAGACGGGAGATAGGCTATGCACGCGGATGACCGCCTGAGCACATAAGACGACAGAGCTCTTGGAACAGCGGACCTGCAAGCCTTCAATCTAGGAAACCATCCACTTACCTACAAGTCAAGTCAGTCTGCTGTGTGTCAGACTTGCGGGACACCGGACCCGAAGCCTGTCTCTAGTGCCAAGCCAGAGACCCAAACGATCCCTTCTGTAAGAGGTGACAGACACAAGATGCTTGGGACACAGTTAATGACCAATATCTTCCCTAATTTTGTCTCTCCTTCTAACTTTGAATCAACCAGAGAAATCGAACTATGCACCCCTACCCAGTGACAGTGGGTGTCTTGCCTTTGTCAACCTGCTTGCTGTTTTCCATTCAGAAGGTCTCCAACCAGGGCATCACTGAATCCTTCCCCTGTCCCCCACCGCACCCCTTTTTTATGCTCTAACCATTTCTAACTCCTCTGCCTGCCTTTGAGTACCTGCCAAATGCAAGGGATTTGGGCTGACTCCCACACAGGCACTAAAGAAGCAGCCGTTAGTTTTCTTTTGGCTGGGCTATTAGTCAGCGTTCTTCAGAGAAATAAAACCCGCACACAGCTAGGCAGAGCTCTATCGCAAGGAGTCAGGTCAGATCACGTGACTGTGGAGGCGGCTGAGCAGATGTCTACAAGATGGAGGTCTAGGAAACCTCGCAGTACAGTGTCAGTCCGAGCCTGAAGCCTGAGAACCGGCACAACTGCCGTCAGACGGTGCAGAGTCAGGAGTCGGGAGTCAGGAGCGCTGGGGTCTGGGAGCCGGAGAAGATGAACAGCCCAGTTCAGGCAGAAAACAGACTCATCCTTCTGCACCTTCCGCCGTCCCGGCCTGCACTGGGTGGCTCATGCCACATTCGTGAGGGTGATGACCTCAGTCTGAAGTCAGCCTTCTGAGTCGGTTCCTCATCTCTGGCCAGAAAGATGGCTCGGTGTGTGCAAAAAGCTCTTGCTGTGTAGACCTGAGAACCTGGTTCAACACCCAGAACCTCCAGCAGAGCCATGGGAGGAGCAGGGCATTCCTGGTGCTCATCTCTTCTGGAGATAGCCCCACGCCCACATCCATGTCCACAGATAACATGTAACCAGCTCTTTGGGCACTCCTTCCCCAGGCAAGCTGGACCATGAAATAAACAATCATATCCGGTCTTTGCTTCTGTGAAGATTTCTCGTTTGTGTAAGCGGAGCGCTTTTAATTGGGAAGTGCTACTGCCTGAAAATGAGCCACCTGTTTTATTTCCTTGTTCCCAATTTCAGGACATCATCATGGTCTTTGGTGCTTTGTAGACGTATGGGACAACTGGTTTCTGTCTTAAATCCTTGCTTTCAAGTGTGGAGCCTTTGTGGCCGAGTGTGTGCCTGCTGCGCTCTGACCCAGGGGAACGGTCATTGTCAGCGTGGTGCATCTACAGACAAAGGTTGTGTTCAGAGTTTAAGATTTTATTCACCGGGAAAGAAAAGATGTTGAACAGAAAGGCCATAACCCAGTTGGGTGCAATGTATAAAGCTATTTTTAAAGCGGCAGATATACCTATTACAGGATAGACACTTCCATTCAAATTGGCCCCCTCTCTCTCCTCTTCCCCTTTTCTCTTTCCTTCTTTTCTTTTTCCTCTCCTCCAGTCTCCCTCCTCCTTCCCTCCCTCCCTCTCTCTTTCTTCCTTCTCCTCCCCCTTCCTTCTTTCTCTTCTTTTTCTCCTGACTTTTCCTCTCCTCCTCCTCCCTTCCCCTATTCTCTTCTTCCTCTTTCTAATTTTGATTTTTTTGAGACAGGGACTCACTGAGTAGCTCTGGATGTCCTGGAAGTCACCGTGTAGACTAGGTTGGCCTCGAACTCGTAGAGTTCTGCCTGCTTCTGCCTCCTGAGTGCACCACCACACACAGCCTTTTCCTTTTCTTTTTTGAAACAGGGTCTTATTTAATTTCTCAGTCAATTAAGAGTTTTTAGAAACGAGGAAGAAGTCAGTGATGGGCCCCTGTGTGTGGGTGTTGAAGGTCAGAGAAACTGGCTACAAGACTCTCCTATAAGGAAAAAGAGAATGGTGGACCCCTGCCTGCTGGGAGTTGTAGTTCTTACAAACCAGCTGCACGACTCCCCCAATGTCAGATATTTGAAATGAATGCAGCCCTGCTAGTATTTTTTTTCATAATTTCTCTCATCTTTCTTCTTGAATGTGTGAAGGATGGAGACACATTTGAAGTCTGTTTCCTCCAGATATCACTCACTGGAGAAAAGCTGATTGAGATGTTTAAATGGTGCCTTTCTTCTTGAAAAATCTCAGCAGCTTGCCACCAGGCCTGGGGGTTTTATTATCCTAAGTGACTTTGCTATCTATAAATCACAGCCCTAAGCAGCCGAAAGGAGCATGTTAACCAGATCCCTTAAAAATACAACCAGGGCTTTCTCAATTGTTAGCAGAGCAATTGACTTCCATCAGCTCAGGGCACCTGATGACCTGGCCTGCAGCCACCTCTCACAGCCCTGACCCTTGAATTAAACTTATCTCTGCGTATATTGTATGGTGTCTGCCCACTCCTAGTTTTTCCATGGGCTTTAGTATTTCCCTTCATTCAGACCCAGCTCATCTAGCCGTCAGAGCGCGCTGCCGGCTCTGCCCAGGCCCCTTTCTTGAAACCTTCAGGGACCCATCTCATTTCACCTAAGCCCTGGGTCTCTTTGTGAGGACAAGAACATCAGACACTGGTTCAGCTACAAGGAAGAGAAAGCCTCCAAGTGTTTGGGCCAATGAGCATTAAAGAAACAAGGATGTAGCAGTTCAGGGCTGGCGTGGGGTCTCTGTGATCATCAGCGATAAAAGCATCTTGGAAACGGCCCTGCGCTCGCTCGTGAGAACGAAGCTGCAGGTGTCACATCGTTATTCTTCCCTCGCGGAGGTGCCCCAGAAGACTCACATAACATTTTTGCCTCCGTACGTTTGTCCAGGATTTAGCCCACGGGTTCCACTGAGATTTAAGGGAATGTGGCAACTTGCTCGCAATGGAAAGGTCAAACTCTCAGCTCTGCTTAATGTATCAAACTATAAATCGAGTTTCATCAGCTAGATTAAGAATTTGTACTAAGTGGGGGCTTTCAGAAAGATGGCTGAGTTGTTAAAGAGAATTGACTGCTCTTCCTGAGGTCTGGAGTCACACTCCCAGCACCCATGGGGTGCTCACTGCTCTGCTGTTCCAGTTACAGGGAATTTGATATCCTTTTCTGGCCTCCATGGGCATCAGGCACTCACATAACACCCAGACATACATGCAGACAAAACATCCATATACATAAAATAATAATAATAACAATTTGTGCCATGGGTGGTGGCGCACACCTTTAATCCCAGCACTCAGGAGGCAGAGGCAGGGGAATCTCTGTGAGTTCAAGGCCAGATGGTTTACAGAGCGAGTTCCAGGACAGCCAGGGTGACATGAGAAACCTGTCTTGAAAAAATGTACTACGGGGTTCTGTAATGATATCCTGGAGACTGCACATTCTGGAAACATGTTGGCTATAGCTGATAACCAGGTTACTTGGAATTTATGTGGAGGAGAGCAGGCAAGAGAGAAGAGCAGAGATGGAAGTTTGACAAGGGCCACAGAAGGTCTGAACAGGCATTGAGAATGGCTGTAGATCCTGACCCCGTGTGAAGTCTGAATGGACACAGTTAATTCTACATTCCTCAGAAACTTTACATCTCAGAAAACAACAAGACTAAGAGGGGTGAGGAGAGGAGAAGGAGGGAGACAGAGACAGACAGAGAGAGATAACAATTTCAGATTCCCTAAGAAGAGAAGAGGTGTCTGGACTTGAGAGTTATAGCTCAGGGATTAGGAACACACGCTGCTTTTACAGAGGTCCAGAGTGTGGTTCCCAACACCCAGGTGGCTCACAACTGCCTGCAACCCCAGTTTCAGAGGATCTGACACTCAGTCCTGGTTCTCATGGGTACTTGCAGTCACATATGCACACCCCCCCCACAGGATTAAAAACAAAATACATCTTACAAAAAAAAAAAGAGGTTGCTTCCCATGAGGCCTGGGGGAATGATTCATGAGGAAGAAGCTTGTCCTGCAAATGACAAGAGTTCCAGCTCCCAGAGCCCACATCACAGCGGGCAGGCATGGTGGCTGCTTGTGCTTCAGGGGCACAGACATGGCATCCCTGGAGCAAGCTGGCTGGCTAGACTAGACAGAATTGATGAGCTCCGAGTTCAGCAAGAGACCTGTCTGAAAATATAATGTTAAGTACCTTCTAGAAAGACATTGAACACTAGAAGTATGTGCACATGAACCTGCACACACATGTGTGAATATGCATGCATCCACACCACACACTCACACAAAATAGAGACCTTTTTCTGCAGTAATTTCAGTAAAATGGGTGTTTTTTTTTTCTTTTGTTTTTTGAGTCAGCGATTCTCTGTGTAGCCCTGGCTGTCCTGGAACTCACTCTGTAGACCAGGTTGGTCTCCAACGCACAAAGATCCACCTGCCTCTGTCTCCGGGTGCTGGGATTAAAGACATGCACCACCTCCAGCTGGCAATATGGATGCTTTTTTATGGTGTTAAATAAAAATTACAGGAGGAAATTGTTTCTGTCTAAGTCCCTGTACTATAGATCAGATTAAACTAAAAATGAAATCACTTGCAGTAAAGATAAAACTAAGCAGTTTATCTGACCTTTCAAGAAATTGGGGTCACGGAAGCAAAGGCCAAACTTTCCACAAAAGCCTGTGTCAATTGATATGATAATGAGATTCTCTGGGCTGCCACAGCTCCTAAGAGGAAACAGGTCTTAGAAAGTAAGTCCACGGCAACCCGTCAGTGACGTCTTTGTTGTCCTGAATAACCAACACGTTCTTTTGCTTCTGATATTTTTCAGTAGGTAAAATCAACATCTTCTGTTTAGCCCATGAAACCACTTCATCTATTTCACAGAATGAAGTTCGGCCTAAATCTAGAAGGAGAGGAAGGCCAGCTGTGGGGTGGTTTGAATAAGAATGAACCTCATAGGTTTGTGTACGTGAATGCTTAGTCACCAGGAGTGAAATTCTTTGAAGGGATTAGAAGGATTAGGAGGTGTGGCCTTGTTGGAGGAAGTGTGCCACTGGGGGTGGCTTTGAAGTTTTGAAAGCCCAGGCCCAGTCTCTCTCTCTCTCTCTCTCTCTCTCTCTCTCTCTCTCTCTCTCTCTCTCTCTCTCTCTCTCTCTCTCTCTCTCTCTCCTTCTCTCTGTCTCTGTCTCTCCCTATTTCTCTCTTCCCCTCTCTCTC
>NW_026067910.1:96202-129450 GCF_014885135.2 Alexandromys fortis | reverse complement strand
CTCTCTCTCTCTCTCTCTCTCTCTCTCTCTCTCTCTCTCTCTCTCTCTCTCTCTCTCTCTCTCTCTTTCTCTCTCTCTCTTTCTCTCTCCCTACAGATCAGGATGTATCTCTCAGCTACTACTCCAGAGCCATGTGTGTTGCCATGCTCCCTGCCATTATGGTATTGGACTATAAACCTCTGAACCTATAAGCAAGCCCCCATTTAAATGCTTTCTTTTATAAGAGTTGCCATGGCCATGGCATCTTTTCACAGAAATAGGACAGTGACTAACTCGCCAATGAAAACCATTTAACTGAGTTGTTGTTGTAAGTCTGTCTTTTAACACTAGCTAGCTCAAGAGTAAAACAGTGCAAGCTCAGCATTTGGTGACATGTGGCTCGCTCTAAAGATCTTGAGTTCATCATTTCCTCTCACCAGAAAGGACTCACTGACATGTTCTCTCTCGTTTGTATTTATCATCACTCACCGCTAGGGTAAACCAAAGCTCGGTTACCCAAATACAGCCCTTAGGATGCTCAGGCAACAGTGTTTGCTTCTATGGCACTAGCCCTGGGCATGTTAAATTCTTGGTTGGGATCTTATAACCTAAGGTAACTTGAGTAATGTTGATTCTGTTTTGGGCAGGACATGTGGTTCAGTGGTAAAGGACTTGCTTGCTCTGGTGGGTGATAAAAATCAAAGAAACTTGTCAAGCCGTTTAGGGCAGGGACCTGGAAAATTAGCAGACCTGTTTCTTGTCCTTAACAAACAGTTCTCTCTTGTCTAGAAGTCAGAAACGTATTTGGTTCTATGATGTTTTGTCCTGGCCAGAGGTCAGAAATACCAGAAATGTTTAGGAGACCTGGTTTGTGTTCTGGTTTCTTGTTATTTTTCTTCTCCTTTTATATAGCAGCCTAATGAATATAGTTTATTAAAAATAAGTAAATTGCTGTGACAGAAACAGTTCAGTCCTCCACCAGGACAGGGGTTGACAAACTGATTTCATAAAGATCCTTATGGCAAAATATCAAGGCTACGTAGGCTACAGAGGCTCCTTTGTAACCACTTGATTCCTCAATACTGGCATTTTAGCCGGAGAGCAGTAATAAATAATGTGTAAACATATGGCCGTAGTTGTGTTTCAATAAAGCTTTATTTACAAAACAGGCAGAAGGCTATTGTCAGCCTGGAGGATATTGTTTTGTCAATTTAGGTTTTAAGTTCATATTGGCAGGGACACGTCTGATTTCTTCAACACTTTTACACTGAACTGGAGGTGCCAAGTCTGGTATATGGTAACATTTGCTGAATGACTGGCTGGGAAAATTATCAATGGACAGATTACCCAACTCAAGTTGAAATAAAGAAGTTAAGACCCATTTATCAAGATTTCTAGGCCGGGCGGTGGTGGCGCACGCCTTTAATCCCAGTACTCAGGAGGCAGAGGCAGGCGGATCTCTAAGAGTTTGAGACCAGCCTGGTCTACAAAACCTAGTTCCAGGACAGGCTCCAAAACCAGAGAGAAACCCTGTCTCGGGAAAAAAAAAAAAAAAGATTTGTTATTAGCTTTCTCATTGATTTTCCTCAAGAACTGTAAAAATCTATTACTAAAGACCTCACAGCTGGAGTATATCACAGAGAATACTATAATTGTGGCCAGAATTCTTGGGTAGCTGAACTATGTAAGCACCCTAGAGGACTATATCTGTAAGACCTTGGGAGGAAAGCTACCATTTCTGTGCTCTGCCTGGCTCCACATCCCTGGCTTGAGTCTACTAAGCTGAGATCATGGAGTCACAGGGGTGGCCAAAAGTTGTGGCTTTTCCCCGAGTCTGTGTTCTTGATGGCCTCCAGGCCTGTTACACCTGGGATTCGGCTCCTATGACAAGATGAACAAGATGGAAACATCAAACCTGTGCCAAGAATCTTCTTTGACCCGAAGGCCTCCTGGGTAAGATTGCTGTGGCATCTAAGCGCAGACCTCCCTTGCATGGACCCTTGGGTCCCCCTGACCACCGACAGCACTTACAACAGAGCTACTCACTGAATATGTGGGGCAGCCAGCAGAGAGCAGAGGTGTGGATAAGGGTCCGCTGGAGTCATCACCTGATGATCCCCTGATGTCCTCATTGGCTCCCTGTACAGTGGGGACCAAATTGTTTGCTCAAATGAGTGAGAAATTGTAACATCAGTAAGGGGAGACCTCTGTGACCTCTGTTCTGGTTTATTTCTGGTGCTGTGAAAAAAAACTCTCTGAGAAAAGCAACCTGGAGGAGGAAGGTTTATTAGCTCACAGTTGCATGGTTGGGGGATCCCAGTGGCAGGAGCTTGAAGTACCTGCTTCTATTCCATCTGGTCAGAGGAGAGTGGTAACTGCACGTCTGTACTCAAATCATACTTTTTGCCCTTATACAGTTCAACATCTCCCACTTAGGGAATGGTGCCGTCCACAGCTGAGGTTCTCCTACCTCAATTAAAGCATCAAAAACAATCAGTCCCCCACAGAAAGACCCATAGGACAACTTAACCTAGACAATCATTGAGATTCTCATCCCAGCTGATTCCAAAATGTGTCACGTTGACCAAATGAACTACAAACTCAGACTATGGGCTCATTCTATCACTCACTAAGAGATGCCTGGAGGTTAATCAGTGCCTTGACTCTGAAAATTAATTCATTAGTTAATTAACCAACAATGCATATTTATTAAACTTCAACAGTGTACTAGGTGAAGTTCTCAAACAGAGGCATGCTGAACAAGAGCTGTCCGCACAGAACTTACGTGTGAATGGAGGGGACACAGTGCATAAGTGTGCACTCTAAAGTTATGTAGTGTGTGCTGTGAAGAAGAAAGGATTTTCTTTTAAGTAGGGGACCACTAACTCATGCTATTATAGCACTTTGGAACAGATAGATGCTTGCATGAAGTGTAGGGACAATGGTCCACGTGAAGAGACGATTGAAGGACATTTCGGGCAGCGAGAAACACAAGTGCTAAGGCCCTAAGAGAGGGCGGAGTGTGTTTGATGTGCACTTTTGTTTGGGAGCAGCAGAGGAGGCCAGCATGGTAAGGAGGTGGGAAATGACTAGAGCACAATCCAGATCCAGCTTAGATCACTGAGAATAGCGTGGTGTAGATCTTATGTTAAGTGCAATGGGAAGCTGTTAGGGTTGAGACTGTGACGGGATGATGTGCATGACTCTGGTTTATCTTTGGAGAGTAAACTGAAGAAGGAACGAGGAAACAAAAGGAAAGACGGGGCAAGGAGCCCCCTGCAATAATGCAGAGGGAGCGTGGCGGGAGTGGTAAGCGGTAGTGGTATTCCGCATCTGCAGGACACAGAAGAAAGTGACAGACAAACTGCCAATGTTGGTGGGATGGTGTTTCAAATTTCCTGCTTCATTGAAAAGTCTGCCAGATACTATGGGCCTGTGGTCAAAAGATGTGTGCCCCAATGTTACAGAAGAACTTTGGGTGGCTGTCCAGGCAGTGAGATGCCTCTGTTAATTCTAGAGGTTTAGAAGTTGTTTACAGTGCACTTCCTGTTAACTTAAGTAATATTATATCCTTTTGGGGTCTTTGATGGAGTTGAAGACTAGATAGTTATAATTATAGTTTTCTTTAGTTATTATAAAAGATAAATTAGATAAAAACTTTAGACTTACAAAAATAGCATAGATGAGAGTATTTTCTTTAATTTTGTCAAATACAAATAGAATAAATATTATAATTGTAATTCTTGCTTGATAACCATTTTGTTATATGTAATTTTACTATGCTAAAGTTAAAACCTTCCTTTTTGATTAGACAGAAAAGGGGAAATGATATGGGATGTCTTTCTGTATGATATGAATATGTGTTGCTTTCATTAGTTGATTAAAAAAAAAACTGCTTTGGCCTATGGCAAGGCAGGATAAAATCAGGTAGGAAATCCAAACAGAGATATAGGAGAGGAAAGGTGGAGTCTGGGAGACTCTGTCAAGCCTCCCAAGAGATAACATGCCAGAATACCACCAAAAATCCACAGGCCATATGGTGATACACAGAATAATAGAAAATGGTTAAGTTAAATATAAGAGTTAGCTAGTAATAAGCTTGAGCTATCAGCCAAACATTTATAATTAATATTAAGCCTCTGAATGGTTGTTTTAAAAGTTGTTGCAGAACTGGGTGGGATGAAAGCCTCTGGTTACAGGTCAACACTTAAATGTGGGATGAGGAAGCGGCAACAGAATAGGAGACAGAGAAAGATGCTTCCATGGGTTGAGGAAAGCCTGGGAATTGGTTCTCTAGAGCTGAATGAAGAAGTGTGTGGCCACCTGTGTGGAACACTTTTGGCAAATGAAGCCTCAGGTTTTGGCAGGCGAAATCACTGGTCATGAGAACTATTTCTCTCAAGTGTTAGGGGAAGATTCTGACTGGAGTAGGTTTAAGAGACAGCAAGGAGAGAGAGGAGGTGGAAACATCAAATGTGAGACAACTCCTAAGGGGTTTGCAATGACCAGGGTCAGCCAGAAAAACTGGCGTCCTGAAGAGGTAGCTCAGAGAGCCAGTGAGCTGTTTCCCAACATGAAGGATGTGGACAGTGGCAACTAGGGCAGTTCCTGGATGAGGGACGGTGGGGGTGAGTACAGTGTGAGTGTGTGCATGTAGTGTGTGTGTGTGTGTATGTGTGTGTGCATACGCACACATGAGTCTGTAGGCAAAACTGCCTGGGGCATTGCTCAGAGACAGGGTTTCTCTGTGGCTTTGGTTCCTGTCCTGGAACTAGCTCTGTATACCAGGCTTGTCTCGAACTCACAGAGATCTGCCTGCCTCTGCCTCCTGAGTGCTGGGATTAAAGGCGTGCGCCACCACCGCGCAGCCGTATTTAATTCTTTTAGGGTATGGATGGGATGATTTAAAGAGCTATCCAGAGACCAGGAAGCAGCTCCTCGGTCAGCAGAACTGAGAACTTTTAATGGCTGAGACGGAATCAGTAGAATCCTTTGAAGGTTACAATGACACGTTCATCCACAACGCTCTTCTTCAGTCTTTCCTAGGAGACTTTGGAGTGATTTCACAACTATCTAATTTTAATTTCCCCAACAGCCTTGTGAGGTAGGTAAGAACCCTACTTACACTTTTTTTTTAACAGTTCATAAAATTTCAAGACAAGTATTTTTCAAAGAAAGCACATGGGGCCGAAGTGTGAAGTTAGCTGGAGAAGTTTGTCTCCTCACCGCAAAGCTGTGATTCCTGCTGCTGGAGGTGGTTTTACTCTGTGTTGTCCTCTTTCCATTCCAACCCCTGGGTCACCAACAGCCTTCGGTGTAGTCAGACAGGGCTTGGCGCTGACTGTAGACCCTAGGAACATCAATCATAAAGACTTTCCTGTGGCACCAGCCGTGGTCTGTGCAAAGAGAATGCTTTCATTAGTTGGGTGTTTAGAGAGGTCTCAGAGTTGAGATATAAAACTCTGGACCCTTTAGGGTGGTCTTTGTTGGGCAACTCAAACAGGCCTTCTCAGAGTTGGAACTACTCAAAAAAGGCAGGTTGTTTTAATGATGTTTGTCATTGCCTGCTGTAGAGAAAATGGTCTGTCAGTTACGCTAGGCCTTAGCCAAAGTTGGTTGCTTCAACAATCGTCTTCTTACTACTTCTATTGTCTAAGGAGAGAAATAATTCTGCTGCTCCGCTCAGCTAAATTTACTCCCATCAGCAGCAAAAGCTGGCAAAATTTCTAGCAAACTTTAAACAAAATTTCTAACACTGGTGATGACTAGCAGACGCAGTCAGTGTGTCTGAGATGGGTAAGGCCGGAAAGAGAATGGAGCTTCTTCCTCTTTTTAGCCCAGGATTTGAAGGAGGCTACATGGAAACAGCTGTATTTCATGAAAGCGGGCAGCCTTGTGTGAGACTGAATTATTTCTGTTTTAAAGAGGTCAGGTTGCGACGGGCTACGGATTTAGTTTTGATTTTATTTCTTATCGATGAATGCTTAAGGCATCTCCTTTTCATATGTGATCGCTGAGACGAGCTTAGGGCTGGAGTCCCCTTGGGAAGTTAATCATGTCTTTGCTTTTAATCTAGAATTGGCGACATGAAGGGCTTAAGAGGGCTTGTGTAATGCCCAATGCTTGCCAGCGTCTCACTTCAGCTGCAAGGGAACTCTGGAAAAGGTTGATGTGGCTTCCAAACAATTTGTTTTATATCGTTCACAAACCTTAGCAAGTAAGTAATCTACTAATACTAAATATACACACGTGAGGCTCTCTTAAAATTTCATCAGACATGGAGGCGTTGGGGAGGAGCCCTTGGGTGTGCAGCAGGGGGTGTGGCATTATTGATCCATTCTTTGTGGATGCTGAAAAGCTGAGAGGATTTTTTATTTATGAAAGATTTCTGCCTCCTCCCCGCCACCGCCTCCCCTTTCCCTCCCCTTCCCCCAATCGAGTCCCCCCCCCTCGTCAGCCCGAAAAGCAATCAGGGTTCCCTGCCCTGTGGGAAGTCCTAGGACCCCCTCCCCCCCCATCCAGGTCTAGTATGGTGAGCATCCGAACTGCCTAGGCTCCCCCAAAGCCAGTACGTGCAGTAGGATCAAAAACCCATTGCCATTGTTCTTGAGGTCTCAGTAGTCCTCATTGTCCCCTATGTTCAGCGAGTCCAATTTTATCCCGGGCTTTTTCAGAACCAGGCCAGCTGGCCTTGGTGAGTTCCCAATAGAACATCCCCATTGTCTCAGTGTGTGGGTGCACCCCTCGCGGTCCTGAGTTCCTTGCTCGTGCTCTCTCTCCTTCTGCTCCTGATTTGGACCTTGAGATTTCAGTCCGGTGCTCCAATGTGGGTCTCTGTCTCTGTCTCCTTTCATCGCCTGATGAAGGTTAATATTCAGGAGGATGCCTATATGTTTTTCTTTGGGTTCACCTTCTTATTTAGCTTCTCTAGGATCACGAATTATAGGCTCAATGTCCTTTTAGGTGGGAATAATTGCACTAGATCATGATCTAACTTTGTGCTGAATAGGTGGGCAATGACCACACTATTTTGTTAAATCCTTATGATCAAACCTTATGAATCTATGGCAGGATACTCTGCACTAAAGGGAACCAATTCAGCCTTGTGTGCTAATGAAAAGTCCCTGTCTACAGCCATAATTCTTTTCCCAGAGGATTCAGAATCAAGTTGTCATTTCCCCATAGAGCCATCATAGCTAATGTTGTGTGTTTTCAGCAGTTTGGTGCTGTTCTTATTTTGGAGTCTATAGGACAAGGCTTTGGAAAAGCCATTGCCTGCACATTTAGGTCAATGAAGGTCTTTGCCAGTGTCTATTCCAAGTCATGCCAATGTATTCTGCTTAACCATCAGTGGCTTGGGGCTGGAAGGATGGCTCTGAGCTAAGAGCACCTGCTGCTCCCTCAGAGGACCTGGGCTTGGTTCCCAGCTCCCACACTGCACCTCACATGATCATCTGTAACTCCAGTTTCTGGGGATCTGAAACTCTTTTCTGGCCTCCCTGGGCACTGGGCACCCATTTGAAACACAATGACGCGTGTAGGCAGAATGCTCAGATACATCAAATAAAAATTACCCACCCGAAACCAACAGCGACTCCCTGTGCCCATAGTAAACCCACACTCCCCAGTCCATCCTTTTTCAAACCGACTCTGACCGTCTCACTTCTGACACGGGGTTTTTTAGTGCGTGGTTTCAGGCACAGAAAGTGACCAGAGCAAAGGCTTAGAGGCAGGAAATCACAGTGAGTGTTTGGATAGAATGAGTGAAGGGGCCTGAAGATTGGTCCTGGTGTCACATGTGGCATTGAAAAGTCCCTGAAATTCTCTGTTGCTTGTATTTTTACCGAGTTACTGCCAGGGACAGGGAGGCAAAAACGATGATTCCACCATTCCTAGGCCAGGCCCTATATATGCTGTGGGTTTCGGGCTGGTGAACAGTAGGCATAGATGCAGTTAATGGCTTTGAGAGATGTCAGGTCATGGTCTTAGCAATGATAAGAATTGTTTCCTTGATTAAATAAATATATAATATATTTATTATATATATATTAAATATATATAATTTTCCCATATTATGGCAGGATTTAAAAAACCACAAATAAGACCTTAAATAAGATACTTGGCCATTAGAAACTTAGCAGAGACCTACACTTTAGTGGCTGAAGCAGCACACACACAAACACACACAGGCACACATGGACACACACACACATACACACACCCCTCTGCTCTCTTTGCCGCCCAGCCCAGATAGCTAGCCTCTCTCCTGGCTATCATTGTGACAGGAGTGATTTCTCCTCTCTCCTAGCAACAGCAGCGCTCCTTCAGAAGGCTTTTGTCTCCTCTTCTGGGGGACTGGCTTAGTTGTTGGGGAAGGTGGAGGAGTGGGAGATGAGGAATGGGAAGCTCCTGCTCCCTCTTGGCAGAAGCTGCTCTCAGCAGTCTTAAGATTTGGGAAATTCCAGAGGGAGGGATTGGAGAATGTGTGCTCTGCAAGTGGTGTGCCTCTGATAAAGAAGACGTAACTCTAGTCCAGTGATCTTTGCCAAGGCCTCTCTGGGAGGCAGGTGGAAGGCACACAGATGTGATGAGGCTGGAAGTGCCAAGTGTCTGGGGAGCGAGCCTCAAAGAGGGAGGAAGTGTGCTGTGAGCCCAGGAGCAGGAGGGGAAAGGGAAGGAGAGAGGCATTGTGGCTGCAGGGCACACAACATCCCCAGGGATGGAAATGAGACCTCTACTACCACAGTTAGATCAAAGGGGAAGGGAGGATCTGCGAGCTAAGTCTGGATCAATACACTTTCTCAGAAATGTGGGGAACTTTGGAGAGCCATGTCCTGGCAGAGGGAAAGCCCCCCAAGGAGAAAGACCACAGGCTCAAGGTTGGGGGGCAATACCCTCTTCCTACTCCAGGCCAGCTGAGACCCAGGGAGTCCAAGCCCCAAATAATTCAACTGAAGGCAAGGGAAGGAAAACATAAATTGCTGCAAAACACAATGTCAGTAACAAATTACACAACATAGCACTGTGGCCTGCACAGTCCTCAAATCTCTATAAATATACAAACTCACGCGGGCTCAGAAGCGCTAAGCAGTTGTCTGGTCAATAGATGAGCTCATTTAAGCATCACAACGACCCGGTGAAGTCATTTTTGTTATTCTCTTTTCTAGATGGGGGTGCTGAGGGGCTAGAGGAAGGCAAACTTCTGAGCTGCGGGGGTATTCCATCTCACTCAGCCAGGGTGGGCTGATGTCCTGTGCAAGTGCCGGGGGATATTTGCACACTGTGGGAAGGTGTGTTGCTGTGATTGGTGTAACCAAAACTGAATGGCCAATAGCTAGTCAGGAGGTTATAGGCGGGACTTTTGGCAGAGAGAGGAAGAGGAGGAATCTGGGAGAAGGAGAGAGGGAGGGAGAGATAGGGAGGGAGAGAGGGATAGGGTGAGGGAGAGAGGAGCAAGGAGACATGGAGGAAGCAGGTTGGGCAGATTGATACAGAAATGCCTACTCCACAACTCTGGGGAAAGCTGAGGACAAATTGGGAAAGGAAAAATGGGGGGATGGAGGCAGGGAAGGGAGACAAGAAGGGAGCGAGGGGGTTCTCTTTTTGGCAATCTCTTCACCTCCCCGTGAGAAGAGATGGTGAAGGGAAAGCTGCCCAACAACCTCCAGAACTTTCAGACATGAGGATGCCTTGTCGATGCTGGGAACTTGGTTAGTGTTTGTACTTAGGGGACTCGATGGAGGAATTTGTACCCACGGATATAAAGAAACCTTGTAAAAAAAACCACTTCTCCTACACGTTCTGCCACCATAGTGGGGAACAGAGTGCCAAGGCAGCTATAGATTTGACCCTGGGCCACGTGCCGCTTGTTTAAAAGGACGTCCCCCCCTGGGACTTGCCTCCGACTGGAACTCCCTGAGGTGGGGCTTTTGAAGCTGCAGTTGAGCAATGCCCCAGCGTGATTCTGAAGCATTCCTGGGTTTGAGAGCCTGTGCCTTCTGTTCTGAAAAATAATACAGTTCTTATGTTTTCCCTAGGGCTATTTTTGCCTTAATGTGGGGAGAAAATGAAATGGCCTTTGACCTCTGGATTTTTAATATATTCACAAGCCGAGCTGAAACGACAGAAGCCTGAGACTTTTGCTTTTGAGCAGACTGTGCCTCTCTTTATCCTGTCGGTTTCCTGGTGATCTTTTCTGACCTTGAAAGGTTTGGAGAGCCCTTCAGTTTGGGAGAGTTTACATCAGGACTATTTTTTACTTCAGAGTGATCTTAGCTGGGAGATTATCTTTGGTGTGTGTCATAATGATAAGATTATCTTTGGTGTGTGTCATAATGATAAGACTTGTGGAGGGTGTGGAAGGAAGGTGCTCCCTAGGTGGTCCTACGGAAAAGGATGCATTTTGTTCATTCTTAACCCAAGTTCCTTTATTGAAATCTAGGAATGTCTCATTGTGGAAGCTAATTTATAGAAATCAATTTTTCTAAGAATGCTTTTTTTTTCTAGAATGTGTCTAGAAAGTGTGTGTGTATGTATATACATATGTATGTATGCATATATGTTGGCCTCTTTTGTAGGCAGAGATTGTTTGTTTGTTCCTGGCTGCCCAGACCCGAAATAAGCACACAGAAACTATATCAATCACAGCATTGCTCTGTCAGTAGCTGAGACATATTCCTGGCTAACTCATATTTTAAATTAACCCATTTCTATCAATCTGTGTATCGCCATGTGGTTGTGGCCTATTGGCAAGGTTCCATTCAGTGCTTTTCTCCTGCGGTGGCTATATGGCATCTAGTTGATTCTGCCTTCTTTCCTCCTCTATCTGCTTGGAATTCCTGCCTTATTCTGTGCTGTAATAGGCCCAAATCAGCTTCTTTATTAACCAATGGTAATAAAACATATTCACAGCATACAGAGGGGAATCCCATATCAAGCTTTGTCAGTAAAACTTCCTGTCAGAAACTCAGGAGCTAGAACTGACTTAGAAGTCACTGGCCACTGTGGCTTCCACCCTCCCAGAGCTCTGTATTGCCGCAGTTTCTTGGATCTTTGCCTGTTTTCCTCCTTGTGACTTCCATGAGGACATCTCCGATTCTTCCCCAGGTTCTGCAGTGCAAAAGGTAGGATCTAGAAGTGTAGTCTGTGAGGAGGCAGGCTAGGTTTGGCTGGGATTCTTATTTGATTGAGATGGATATGATCTACATGATAGAAGAGATGTGGTGTGCGGCACCTGATCCCTCCACAGGATGGCTGTCGGAAGATGCGCTGGAGATAAAATCTTTACCCCTCAGTTTGAGAAACATCTCAGAGGAAGGCTACAGCAAGTCTCCAGGTGTTAGACCAACACCAACAATGTGATGACACAATGTAAGAGGTTGCAAAAGAGACAAGCAAATTCTTGTCAAGCAGACCGGGGTACCCAGACACACTGCCCAAGTGTTCCTAAGGCCAGCTCATAACCAGCTTCCTTAGGTTGAAGCCTAGGCTGTAGTATGATATTCGGCAGGGCTCTGGGTCTCAAATAGGTTCGGAGACAGTCAATCTATTACAGCTTTAGTTTTTGTCTTGAGAGCTTTCAACTTGGTGGGTTTGACCTTGAACATGGTTGCTCTGATGCACGTGTGAGTCATGTTAAACTAGCTTCTTAATATGTAGCTATGACTCCGGAAGATGTTGTGATGAGGGAGCTACTTGATGAGCAGTGAACACAAATCCCATCTGAAATGTGGCTTCGGGGAGGCATTTGAAGGGAGTTTAAGCGAAGAATCGGAGGAAGTAGGAAACCAGATGTCAACACTGCTGAAGTCATTCTTCTGTTGGGGATGGCTCAAGGCTACTCCTTGATGTCTCTAAATCATAACAGAGAAATATTTTATGGTATTTAAATAGGATTAGTACAGCCTTTTGTGGTATGCTTAAAATTAATAAAGCCTATTTAATCAAAAGACAAGTTTCCCTAAATTAGCACTCTACTCTTAGGATTTAAGTATGACAAAATAATTATAAATGCCCAAGACTTGATGCTCTATTTGCTTTTTATTTCAACACTTATTTCTCAAGTTACTAAGCAGTTATTCTAACTATTGGGGTTACAGAAATAACTAAAATAAATAAAGTTCATGAGTTCATGGAGCTTATACTCTGGCTTGGGAAGACATAGTAAAAGACATCACACTGCCAATTCTCGTGGGCAGTTTTCTGTCTATCTCCTTATAGACCCCTCAGCTTCTTCAGTCTACAAGTATGTTTTCCGCTTTGTGTCACTGCGGGCAGGCTCTGAGGTTTCAAGAGTCCATGTCAATTTTGTTTTTGAGAAATGTAGCTAATATTTCACAATTTAAAACATTTGTTGCACATAACTTTAAACAAACTCAGTGATAAACAACTGTGAGTTCATTACCCAACTTTAACAATGATCAACTTACAGCTTTATAACCCAATTCATCCCCTACCTCGCTCCATGGGATTATTTTTAAAGCAAATCTTATATGTATTATTTACAAGGTGGTGGTTTGGATATATATAATAATTTGGGTATGTAATAATATAAATACTATGTTACAAAAGAAGATCACAGTAGGAAGTATATGGCTTCCCTTTGGTAAACAGGGAAGTCTGTCAGGATATGCACCTCTGAATAGGAAATGACAGCTTGCATCTTCTTTGGCTTGTACATATTTCTCACAGTGTGCATGTGGAGAAAAGATGACAGCAGTTGGAGGAAGATGTTGATGCCAACACTCCAGCTATTTTCCTCTTGAAAATCTAATTTCTGTGGTTCAGCGTGGGTGCTTTTTGTGGCAGAGCAGACACAACCCCTCTACAAAGGCAAGGATGGTTTCTGTTGGCCTCTCTTTTCTCCTTGGCATGTCAGTAACTTAAAATTTCGATATCAGCATCTATTATGACAGTGTGGTTTCTCATAGTCAGCTCTCCTGACATCTTGTGCTGGAACATTCTTTTCTGTGGAAGGCTGTCTTTTCCAATGGAGAATGTTTAGTGGCATCTGGCTTTTTACCCTATTAGGTGCTAGCATTATCTTCCCATACCAGCTGCAATAGTCAAAAGTGCTTTAGACATTGACAAGTGTGTCTTTATATGATAAAGTTACCCCTGGCTGGAAATCACTGCACTCGTGTGTGTGTGTGTGTGTGTGTGTGTGTGTGTGTGTGTAATGCATATATGAATTAAAATACATAGTGGTGGAGATCGGCAATAAAAACTTTTTCATTCATTTCATTGGCTAAAACCCCACGGAGAATATGGTTTACGACCTGAAAAAGGTTGCTGTTGTGTTTTGCTGATACCCACATCTAATTAACAAACCTACGGCACAATGGCTAACAGTCATCTGCATATTTGAGATATACAGGAACAACCTTGACCAGGTCAACTCTGAGATAAGCAGAGGTCATGAATGAAAGATCTCTTGTCAGCTATGACAGTGGTGTCTCCAGCTTACCAATGAACTGTTTCATTATCATTCACAACGCAGGGAAATATTGTGCGGAAGTTGAAAGTGGGAGATTTCTGCCTAGAAAATTAATGATGTTACATACATACGATAGATCTTTTGGTTAGTAATTAACACATAAACATGGTTGCCAAATATAAAGGAAAAGGGTGTTTATACATTACACATAATTTGGAGGGCTCCCCCCATAATGGAAACATTTAATTAGAGAAGAATTGGTCTGAGAAGTCCTTCTCTATATGTGTTGCTTTTATTGCTTAATGAATTAAGCTGTTTCAGCCAGTGGCTTAAGCAGAATAGAGCTAGGTGGGAAAACTAAACTGAATGCTGGGAGAAAGAAGGCAGTCTAAGAAAGAGTCTAAGAAAGAGAAAGAGTCTAAGAGAAGCCATGTAACCACTGATAGAGACAGATGTACTAAAATCTTGCTGGTAGGCCATGGGCCTCATGGTAAAATATAAAATAATGGAAATGGGTTAGTTTAAGATATAAGCACTAGCTAAAAGTACACTTAAGCTATTGGCCAAACACTATTGCAAATAATATAGTTTCTGAGTGATTATTTCATGGTCTTGGCAGCTGGGACTGAAGAAGAGGCCTCCTACTACAGATTAGCACACCAATGTGCGTTAACTAAAACCTGAGAAGGCTTGGAAAGAAATTCTAGACACATAAAAAGACAAATTTTAGCTGCGTTTTTTTTTTTTTCAGATGGGCTCTGTTTGCTGGCGGTATGCCACAGCTCCTTTAAGAGAGGTATTCCTAATTTAGTGGTAAAAAAAAAAAAAAGGCAGGGCCTCAAAAAGGCAGCTTCCTGGTCCTTGCTGCCAGCATGAGCTCTGGCTCTTTCAGGAGTCTGAGCACTTGAATGGGATTTGTAAGCAGAGTGCTTCAACTTGCTTACTGGCAACATAGACCCACTGTTTGCCTAAAATGGGGCAATGTGCATGGCTCTCAGAGACAGTGAACATGCCTCCACCATGTTGGACTAGACTAAGCAAGCAGGTGGAGGATTTGTTCCTAATCAGGCATTTTAAAAAAGTGGTCCTGATCAGAAAAGAATTATAATTACACAATAAAGACAGATTCAGATGAAAAAGATCTTTAAATGTGTCAGGGTGTTGGACAAATGTATGTAGGCCTGGGAGAGAGAAGAAAAAGAATATAGTTATAAAGAAGAAGTAAATGGTTCTAAAAAAAATAAAGTCTTCAAAGAGACAAAGTACAGATAGTCATAGATTAAAGGAATAAAGAAAAATAAGCCATGTAAAGATGGAAAATACACAGAGAGTCTGGATTATGTTTATTATTGTGTTTTCTTTGAATTTTTGGACTGTAAATGAGCTAAATACAGAGAGACATTTTATTGTATGGGCCACTAAGCTAAACCAACATATATACTTTAAAGATATTTTGACTTCAAAATTTGGGTCTAAGGATAAGTTGCTTTGGAAAAGAGGTTCTGCTTTTATTTTCACAGAAGATGAGAACCTGTGGATTCCTTCCAGACTAATGTGGTTTGGTGGACCAAAACATTCTGAAAGGTCTCCGTGAAAACCTCCCATAAGAAAATAATTTGCCCAACGAAAAGCAAGAAGCAGTTTGGAGAGAACTACACCAAAATTCCATAAATGATTGTTTATAAATGTTTGTTTATGTTTCAAGGGGATTTGATATCTTGATGGATATGATACATTGGTCTAGATCTTGGTTCGTTGATATAAATTTTAGGTCAATTTTGTTATATGTGTATTTCTGCTCTTGATTAAGGTATTGTGTTTGTGCAGCTCATTTAAAAATGTAATGTATAATTAAGAAATATAGGTTAATAGATAGTCATCTATCATAGTCAAGCTTCTAGTCATGTTATGTTTTTTTAGATATATAGAGATATATTTCAGTTAGATAGGTATTCTTCAATTCTCTCAGAAACCTTCAGAATATGGCATTTAAAATGTTTTAATAACTTAAGTCTTTCCATGACAATGAGTCTCATCTACTTCTGGCAGCACCAATCTACTTCAAGAGGATGATGGGCACTGAAGAGGCTCCTTATGGAGTTTGTTAGCCATTTGGGGGAAAAAAACTGTTCTTGTCTGGACTGCTTGTTGTTATGCTGAATGAACTGTACATGTAGGACCCACAGAGAATGACTGCTGAACTTGTCTAAAGGTGAGACGATCCTTTGGGGTTCCTGCTTCATGAAAGAGTCTGCCAGACATTCTGCAGGACACAGAAGAAAGTGACTGTAGGCTGAAGATGAATGCTCCAATGTTACAAAACAACTTTGGGTGACTGTCCATGCAGCAAGCTGTCTCTATCAATTCTAGAATTTTGGAAGTTGCTTACAATGTACTTTCTGTTTACTTAGGTAATATTATATCCTTCTGGAGTCTTTGATGGAGTTGAAGAATAGTTACAGTTATAGTTTTACTTAGTTATAATAAAAGATAAAGTAGATATAAATATTGTGACTGTAAGTCTTACTTGATACCTGTTTTGTTATATGTAATTTTACTATGTTAAAGTTAAAATTTTCCTTTTCATTTTAACAGAAAGGGGAAAACAATGTGGGAAATCCTTCTGTATATGTGTTGCTTTTATTGGTTAATAAAGAAGCTGCTTTTGGTCAATGGCTTAACAGAATCTAGCCAGGCTGGAAGAGATATATAGGGAGAGAGTAGGTGGAGTCAGGGAGAAGCCACGGAGCTGCCAGAGGAAAAAGATGCAAGCCGCCAGCTGGAACCTTGTTGGTAGGCCATGAGCTTTGTGGTACAATATAAAATAATAGAAATGAGTTAACTTAAGATATAAGAGCTACCTAGCAATTCTCTTAAGCTATTGGCCAAACAGTGTTGTAATTAATACAGATTTCTGTGTGATTGTTTCAGGGGTCTGAGCAGCCGGGAATGAACTAACAGCTTCCCCTAACAAAGCATAAAGTGAGAGAAGGGAAAATATGAGATCATCTTGCCCATTCTCTTCAAGGGCTACACTGTTCTGAGTGTACCCATGCCTGTGCTCTGTTCCCCTCCCAGCTTACTAAATACCCCATTCTAGTAATAGAGGGGCATCTTCCTGAGTCCTCTCTGTAGAGAAACTTGCAGAGGGCATGTGTTAGTGGCGCCGTGATCTTGAGAAGATTGCTTCTTTACTTTACACAATATGTAGACATTGTGTTAACTGCTCAGAAAAAAAAAAAAACACTAAACTAAACTAAACTAAACTACTTCTAGTGAAATCCACAGTAGGCATTGCTGAACCGTGTTTAGCAAACACTATACACATTGTTTTAAACAGTGCTGTGTAAGTATATAACTCGTTAAAGAGCGTTTGTAGAATCTTGAGTCTGGGGATGGAGCATGTTCTAGGCAAATGCTCTTCCACTGAACTACAGCCCCAGCCTCAGGATCATGAGTCTTACATGTTCTTGAAAGTGCTGGTGTTTTAGTCGGGTTCTCTACGGGAACAGAACCAAGTGTGTAAATACATTATCAAGCAAGCTTTAAAATAATGTAGTCAAGTCACATCTGAGACTCTGAGAACCCAGTATTGGGCTCTTGAGGCTGGGTGCCTTAACAGTGGGAGTAGTTCCAGATAGCAGTCTCAGACTGACAGTGTAGTTACCCAGTCCCCAGGGCAGGGACCTCAGTAGTACCAGTCTGATGTTGGCGGCTTGCGAAGTCCCTGGAGAGCACTGTCCTTATTCCACAACGAAAGCTTGGGAATGCTGGTTCTGCTGTGATGGAGAAATCAGCCCCTCTGCCCTGGGAGCACAGCAGGGTAGATCAACTCAGAGGAAGGTCAAGGAAGCAAAAGGTGGGAAAATCACACAATCTGAAATCCTGTCATTTAATCTGGGCCACTACCCAAAGGTGTCAGTCTGGGTGGGCCATTCCACATCAATGGAGACAATCAGAGTTCTTCAGGTGAGGCTCCCTGCGGAAGTGATTCTAATCTGTGGCAAGATGACATTAAAACCAACCATAATACTTAGCATATGCTGGTTATACATAACAACGGGTGTCAGATGGTGTTTTCATACATATAAAGAATGTATTTTTATCATATAATTTGGAGTTCCTAAGTCAAGAGAAGATATTTATAAACCTCAAGTCAATGGTGTTTATAGATCACCTTGTCTTTTCTTGTATTTTCCATTTTAAAAAAATGCATACTGTTTTATAACAATATCCAGAATTTTCTTTATTGGTAAATGGTAAATAAAATAGCTCCTGAGGGCTAGGTATTACTCAGGCACGGAATATATAATAGTTATGTGATGTTTGTAACCTTCAATATAGGTCTGTCTCCCCACAGGAAGCAGAAGCTTAGACAAGCCAAATTCTTTGTTTAATGTCTCCTGTCGCTCAATGAGAAGGTTGTGATTCAAACTCAGTTCATGTAAATAATTACAGGATGTGAGACTGTCTCTTACAGTTTGTGTGAATAAAATGGTATTTGTTTATATTCCTTAAAATAGACTTTATCTGCAAGTTCCCTGGAGGTAAGCAAGTGGATATCTGATGAATATCTGTTTGCCTGCATATCTATCTATCTATCTATCTATCTATCTATCTATCTATCTATCTATCTATCTAATCTATCTATCTATCATCTATATCTGTTTGCCTAACCACCTACCATATTATCTATCTATCTATCTATCTATCTATCTATCTATCTATCTATCTATCTATCTATCTATCTATCTATCATCTATATCTGTTTGCCTACCCACCTACCATATTATCTATCTATCTATCTATCTATCTATCTATCTATCTATCTATCTATCTATCTATCTACCTACCTACCTATCCATCCATGTATGTATGTATCAATCTATCTATCTATTTATCTATCTATCTGTCTGTCTGTCTTCCAATCATGTGTGTATGTCTTCAAGAATAATGAAACCTTCAGGAGCCTGAGGACTGGATTGGCCAGGGAATGGTCAAGATTGGGTTGCGAAGTTCTGTGGCTGGAGGAAAACAAGTTAAGTGCTCTGTGACAAAGAATAAATTAAGTCTTCAGCTAAAAATGGATGGGCATTTCAGAGAGCAGAGAGCCTTATGAAAAAATCCCAAAATTTAAATGGGGCAGGGGTGAGAGCAGACTTCATACTCGGTCTCTGTTGTCTATGTTGCAGGCGGGGGAGAGAACAGACAACAGAGACAGCCTGCAGGGAAACATGGGAAATATATACGTGCATGTGTGTGCGTGTGCGTGTGTGTGTACCTGACCATAGTTTAAAAAAGCAAAGGACCCAAAAGAACCCAAATGTAAGTCTAAAAACCAAACTCACCCCCACACAGGTGGAGGAAAAGAACCCTAACAACTGAAAGTGGAACATCAACCCCGGGCTTCTAACTGTGAGCATTGAGGTCAAGGTGATGATGGCAGTACCAGCTGGGGAGCGTTTCTGCCCAGAGACAAATTTGTCCTTCTGCCTTGCTGCCAGGCAGCGGGGAGGTGCGTGTGTGTGTGTGTGTGTGTGTGTGTGTGGCTAAATTAATTTGATTTCCATCATGCCACGGTAACTTCTGTTCCCTCTTCCCCGGCTGTCAGATGTCTCAGCTGGCTTTCCCCTTCCCTTCTCCCCCACACATTTCATAACACACAGAGAAAGCACGGATTGGCTTCGGGCAGAATTTAGAAACGGAATAATTCTAATTTGATTCTTCTGCATGGAGTGCTATTCTCTGTCTCTCTCTCTCTCTCCCCCTCCTTCCTTGAGGGAGAGAAGTTGTAGACCTGAACATAAGTATGCTTTATTTTTATATCAAGCTTAATGGCACCAAACCGCTTGATAGAACTTTTTCTTTGGTGCATAACCTGGCAGCTCACCTTTCCCCCCTCCTCTGTGTCTAATAGTAACATTAGCAAATGAAACCAGAGCCCAGCACCCCAGGAACGTGTTCTTGCTGTCTCTCTGTGGCTGTCCCCAGGGTGCGCGCCTAGCCCACCACCCGTCGCTCTTCCTGCTGGGCAGGATAAGGTTACGCCGGGGCCTCCTCTGTGACAGAGTGGAAGGCGGGCCGACACTCGCCCGCTGGGGAGTTGCCACAGTTGGCAGCCCGGGGCCAGTGGGGACGCCTCTGTGCTGGCGTCCTGGAGCTGATGGTGGGATCCAGATTGCAGCCTGAGGCCAGGGTCCCCGTCATGGCCACAGCCAGGCCTCCCGGGCGCGGCTGCGGAGTCCTGCCCCGGTGGCTGCTCGGTGCTGCCCTGCTGCTGGGCCTGCGGCTCTGCATGGAGTTGCACCGGGCGGGTTCCGGACTCCCGGGTCTCCGCGTTCCCCCGGAGCTGCCCCGGCCGCACCTGCTGCCAGCACCCGACCCTCCGAGGGGCGCCAGGAGGAGGCAGGTGACCTACGTGCGCAGCGGGCGCCGAGCACTGCCCCGGAGTGGCGGGAGCACGACGCCTGAGCCGAGCTGTTGCGCCCCACGCGGGCTTTCCCGCAGGAAGGTCAGTTGCAAAAGGTGCAGACCCGGACTTTGGTGTTGAGCCGGCACTCAGACGGCGCTGGGGAGCCTTTGGCGCAGGCCGGTGGACCTCCCCACTGGGCCCTAGAGACTCTTCCACTTCCTTTTTAGTCTTTTCAACGGCCCCATTGACTGAAGTGGAATTGAGCAGAGTCCATCCACACCCAACCACTGCTAAGCGCCCAGTTTGGCAGGCCTCCTTCCAGGAACAGGGCACCCAGCAACCATACCCATCCCAGTGAGGGAGGGGGCGCTGCGTAGCAGTAAGGGAAAGCAAAGGAAGCATGGATGTCCTTGTGTTTTCCCACCCAGGCCTGGAGAAACCGGATGGGTAGATTCTGTGAATGACTCTTGCACCAGGTCTAGGTGATGGTGAGGATCTGCCCTCCCGCGTTCCCACCAGTCCCTACCCAGGGGTTGGGACTGGCACAGGGTGAGAAGACAAGGCCCCAGCACCGCTTAGTGGAAAAATAATTAGACCCTCCAGGGTCAAACCTAGGTTTGTGTTACATCACTGGCTAGGCTCTCTCTTCCTTACCTCGTTAACTTCCTGCCTCACGCTTCATTGAGTAGGTCAGTTTTAAGCTCTGGTTGTTGAAGCCTGGACTTCCCACCTTCTTTTGGGAGCTCATCATTTACGTGGTACTTAAGAGTGAAAAGACTGGGAACGGAATGCTGGAGCTTGCCAGACGCTTACGCCCATCGCCCATCACTCCTGCTTCCGGCCGCATCCTCTGAAGCAAGGCTGGATGTGCTGGCTAGAGTTGTCTCTTTTTCTTGATGGCATCTGTCCCGCCCCCACTTCTACCAATCTGCTCCTACCCCCGCTTTGGTTCTGTTGCCCCCTCTCCAATTCTAATAATCTCCCCCATTCTTCCAGGGCTTTCCTTCCCCCACTTCCTCTAAGTGCCTTGCCCTCCATCTTCCCATACGGCTGTAGTTACTCCATAGGCTACCCTGTTACCTTCTGGGAGAAGCACATATCTGTTTTCTGTCTCTAAAATATGCCTCCTATAGAAAGGTCTAGCGAGGCTTGCTTACTCTAAAAGATCCACTCCCTTCTCACGCTGCCCATGCAGTTCCCGTGATGCCGCGTTAAGCATTCACAACTCTTGTCAGGGGCTTCCACTAGATGTGGGGTCAAATGCTGAGAGCACAAACGGAATTCTAAGTGGCTGGGGGCCCAGCAAAGGAGTTCTATGTGATGCAGGCCTTGAACCTGTGAAGGAAGATCCGAAAAAGAACAAAGGGGGTATTTGGAGCTGGACGATGTTTTTGAAGAGCCTGGCTTCCTTTGTCCCTCTGCGGATGTCCTGAAACACTCCTTTCCCTTTCGGAGTCTTTCTCCGTGACGGTTGTCTGCTGTTCAAGGAGTCCCAAGGTTTTGTCTCCATAGTTGTTGGTGACTAGAGCCTGTTTTACAGCGTCAAGGTTTGGAATGCATAGACTCGGGTCACTGGATGTGTGTGTGTGTGTGTGTGTGTGTGTGTGTGTGTGTGTGTGTAGTGGGGTTCACCTCTATGCCCTATAGGAGGCTGGAGCAGAGACCCATTCTGGAAATGGAGGCGGGAAGTAGATGTGGGGGTGGCAAGAAGGGGAGGACATTGGTTGCGTTTGGAAGACACATGGAGAAGCAAGTTTATCTTTGGTGGACTTCAGAAAGGAGGTCCTGCTTCCAGACAACTTCAGACATCCTTCAGCTAGTTGGTAGGAAATGTCAATCAGACAGTCAAACATGTTGAATCCGGGGCTTGGAGGCAGTGTCCAGGCTGAATTAGTGATTTGGGATCATTGCATGCACGTGGTGCTACAGCTATACGATTGTGTGAGGTCAGCTGGGGGTGAGTGTGGCTCACGGGACAGGGGCCTGAGCGCCGGTGTTCAGTTATTATAACTAGATCAGAAAGAAAATGTAAGCACAGTGTCTAGCATGTTATAAACACAATATAACAGCTTTTCTTTTCTCTAGGTTGTCCCAAGTCTTCCGCCTTAGCTGTTTCTCAGTTGTGAACGATCATAGCTTGCTTGCATTCCTTTGCCATACCCCGAGTCCTGTTCTGTGCGGCCCATCTTGCCAATCTTCTGCTCTTTCCTACTACAAACGTTCAGGTCAAGGGTCATTTCTATCCATGACCATGCAGGTCAAGGCTCATCAAAAATCTACTGCTATTTCCATGCTGATCTGTCTGCTATCTGCAATGGCAACAACAATGCCTTCTGTGAGACTGAGTTGCTGTGTTCATGTGAAGACCTGAGAATTTATTTCAGGTGGAAGTGTTCTCAACTGGGAGGGATTTAATTACCCACAGTGACCCTAGGAAACTCTAGAGACACTAACATATGAAAGGTGAATACCGTTATGTCTTGTTTCTCAAGGGTGATTCTAAATAAATGCCATTGGTTAAATGATATAAGAAGTAGACTTACCACTGTTGTACATATTAAGTTCTTAGCCTCCTATGGAATCATTGTCCTTAGATTATCTTCTCCATGGTCATTTACTTATTTTAAGAATATATATTTCAATTTGTCTAGGCAGGATTCCGGATTTATTTCACTTCACTTGTCTTTTACAGCTGAGTTAAAATCGTCCTCAAAACTGGAAAGGCCAATTATTTTTTTTCTGACTTCTGTGTAACTGAAAGTTTCTCTCCTACCTGCCAGTTCCTAAATAATCACTCAGAGGCTTAATATTAATTACAAACTGTTAGTCTATTAGCTCAGGCTTATTATTAACTAGCTCTTACAACTTAAATTAATCCATTTCTACTGTTCTATATTTTACCAGAAGACTCGTGGCTTGTTACTTTACATCTTGCTTCTCCGACAGCTACTGACATCTTTCAGACTCTGTGTTCTTTTTCCTTGTATTCAGTTTGGCTTTCCTGCCTTGCTATATTCTGCCCTGCCATAGGTTAAAGAAGCTTCTTTATCAACCAATGATAATGAAACATATTCACAGCATACATAGGGGTGTTCCACATCACTTCTGGTAACAGAGTTCACCATCTTACACCCCTTTGGGGATAAACCTTGTTCCTTTTGCGCATTATAATACATGGTATAATTCAAGGTGAATGCACCATTGATAAACTAAAGTTGAGTTTGGAAGTTACCTGTTGAACTTTTATGTTTTATTTTACTATTTTAATTTAATTGCTTGAGAATACTGATTAACAGTTTGGCTCTGGGCAACTTCCATGTTGGTAAAAGAACACATTCTGTTCTGTGGGCAGCTTTCTGGGTGGTAAGATCCTGCATGGAATGCTCACAGGGTTGCAGAGTGTTTCTTGTCGCCAAGCTTTCTTTGCAAGAGCAAGAGTTATAAACATTCATCAATTATATTGTCACCTTAATCAAAGCTTCTGTTACTTTGAAAGGAAACAATCGAGAGAGACAGACAGAGACACAGAGAGATGGCACAGAGAGTCTTCCTGTAATTTGCTCTCTTTCCCTGTATCCCCCTTTACCAGGCTGTAGAACCATATAGAAGTCCTTTTGCACACCAGGAGTTTTAGCCTTAGAGCACTGGGAGGTGAGGATGGATGGGAAGGTGGGTAAGCACCGCCCTTTTAGATTGTGGCAATCTTGGAACCTGCCTATTTCTGTGAGCTACAGACTCCGAGCATCTCATCAGTGCTCTCAACCTCTCAACTTTGCACAGTGCGCCTCCATCAGAACATCTCTGGCGCCCCTTTCTCTGCTTTCTGTTTCCTGCGCGTTTCTGGATCCTGTTGTTGCTTTCTTATGATTCCTGTGGGCGAAGTTCTTGGGGGGATTTTTTTACAGAGGAGTATATGTGGCTTCTGTGATGTAGGCTTCTTATGTACTCTTGGGTGTATATGGTACCCCTTATCGGTTGGCAGCCCATCTACGAGGAAGCAGCTTTTTAACATCTAAGCCTTGCTTGTTCAGGAGAGCTTCACTCAGGACCAGGCTTCCAGGAGAAATGTCTTTTCAGAGCGATGTCACTTGGCATTTAATATTCTGGCAAGCAAAGTGACTTCTGAGTCACTGGGCTACAGAACCCAGCAATGTGCTGCCGTCTTGGCTGGTGAGTTACCGATCCTTTGGAGCACTCTGTGTGTGTGTGTGTGTGTGTGTGTGTGTGTGTGTGTGTGCTCTTTCCTGTTCTGAAAAACCATATGGCAAATGTGGGCTTGTTTCTTGTCGTCTTAGTTTTCTAATGCTGTAGCTGTCAGCAAGAAGATGGGGAAGTGTGTGTGTGGGTTCTCCCCTGTTTACCCAATCGCCTTAAGAGCCTTATTGTTCTCAGATTCCTTGATGGGTGGGTTGAGTTGCCTGTCGCACCAAGAGAAGGCATGTTTCCCCTGTAATCGCTCCCTCTTCCTGTATTCCCTTTACCACTCTGTATAGAACTAGTTCTAAATATGACGTCCTCTTGCACATCAGGACTTCCAATCCTCAAGCCCTGGGAGATGAGGACGGATGACAGATGGGGGGGTAAGCACCAACTCTTTTGATGGTGACAATCTTCGAACTCAGCAGTCATATCCAGCCCTTTCGGTTTTGCATATGTACCCATACTTCTGACGTACAGGGAGCAGTGTGAATCAGCCCTCTCCCACTACCCAGGAAGCTGAACATTTTCATTTGAAACAAGGTTGGTGGAGAGGATTTGAATGGGTTCCAGCAGAATGTGGGTGTGAAATAGCAGTTGCTTAGTTTCATTTCAAAAAGCAGGGTTTTATTACAGTTTTGATGTGCCTTCAGTGGGGACCAGGGCTCTGCCTCCACTCAAATCCTGCAGTTAGTTTCTTGGAGAGTGTTCTGTGGGCTGAAGGCTGCTAATGGAGGCTCTATTGTTTCTCAACAGCCAGTGGTGGAGATATTAGGTTTTTGGGTATAATTTGTGCGGTCCATTTTCTCTAAGGAGAAAAATGACCTGCCAGTTTTCTCGAATAGAATTGGATTTCCTTTTTCAGTCTGTGAAGAGAATCAGGGCCTCATAGTTAAACGGGAGACTGTCCAGGGTGGAGGGCCCTTGAGTTTTCCATCTGTGCAATGATAGCCTTGCATGCCTGTTTTTGAGAAGTTGGGCTCTTTGTTCTGTGATACCGGGGAAGTAACAGGAGCCTGCTTCATTTACCACGAGACAAGTCGCAGCATAGCAATCCGCCAGCAGTGATCAGCATTTTTTTCAAACAGCACCTGGGCCCTCTAGATATGTCACAGTGGACCCATCAGTGTCCTGTGGAGGTTTCTGGAAAAGGAGGATGGGGAAATTTGCTCTCCAACAAGCATTTTTTTTATCCTACTCAAGTGATTGAAGGAAAATTGAATTTTAGAAGCCTTGCAATTTAGGGGCATATGTAATTTAAACTAATAGCAAGCGATGCTGTTAGTTACTCAGGAGGTAAATCTAGCCAATGAATTTGAATCACAGCTTTTTTTTTTTCTGGTAGTGGGAACTGAACTCAGAACTCATACATTATTGGCAAGTACTCTATTACTGAGCCCCACCTATACCCTCTTGTAAATGTTTTAGGTGAGTTATTCAGTGGGCTCCAGCACTGAGCCCCACTTATATCCTAATGTAAACTTCTTTAGTTGGGGTACCCTGTGGGAGCCCACTTAGCATCCTCTCTATTCTTTTTATCTTTATAACCTCAGAAAGCATTTGAAGTTACAACCTTGAGCCAAATGCTTGCAAAATGAGCGGGTGGTTTTCCTAAAAAGTGACAAACAAAGTTAATACTTCTTAGCTCCTTGACAGTACAGCATATCCATACCATCTACAACAAAGGAAAAGGTCCCTTTGCACTGTCATTGTTAAGAAAGATGACGTGATGATGGTTGACCTTCAAAGTCAACTGGACTGGATTTCAAGTTATGCAGGGGGCACACGGGGGAGGGCATAGCTGTAATACTGACCCATATTGACACAGGATTTTTTGAGGTGGAAAGACCCACTCTGAATGTGGAGGGGGGCACTGTTCCATGGGCTGGGAACTAAGAAAGACAGACAAATCAAGTACCCTAGTTACCTTTCTGTTGCTGTGATTAAAACACCACAGCCAAGACAACTTGCAGAAGAAGGAATTTATTTGAGCTTATGGTCCTGGAGGGTTCAAGTCCATCTTAGAGGGGAGGAGAACGCAGCAGACTGTGGCAGAGATGGCCAGAGTAGAATGCTGGGAGCCCACCTCCATTATGGTAAGCACTGGGCAGGGAGAACAAAGTGCAGGGAAGTGAGGCTTCTTACACTCAAAGCCTGCCTCAGAAATAAAATTCCTTCAGCCAGGCCTTGTCTCCTGGCCTGGTGGTCCCCAAAGAGCACCACCAACTGGGGACCAAGAGTTCAAATGCCCAAGACTATGGGACCTAGCATTCCTTCTTCTCTGTTTCTTGTTCCTGATCTTCAGAGATGTGAGGAGTCCAAAGTCATGATCCTGTCACCATAAACTCCTCCATCCTGTTCTCTGTGTTTTCCTCATCACATTGGGTGGTACCCATGAAGGATGATACCCAAGAATGATGGTACTCATGATAGGTGGTACCTATGATGATATATGATGTCTGTGATGGATGATACCCATGACAGATGGTATCAACAGTGGATGGTACTCTCTGAAACCAGAGCACAACATACTTCTTGTGTTAACTTGCCTCTGTTGTTATTTTGCCCCAACACTGAGAAAATGAATGGATATAGATGAATCACTGAATCATCCAGGGCCAGAAGTGGATATTGGGGAGGGTGTTCATAAGAAAATATATTTAACCAGTGTAGCACTGTTTGGGTTTTATAACACCACACTCCAGTTTTTGTTTTTGGTCTAACTTAAAATAAAACAGAACGGGAAACAAAAAAGAAGTAAGAAAGTATGTTGGAAAAGGCTGGAGATTTCTCACTGGGTTGGAAGAAGAGTTCGGTTACTTCATTTTGAAGTAGGGGGCTGTTCAGAAGACCCCAGTTTTCAGATCCCATTGTCTGTCTTTCTGAAGGTCCACCAGAAGGCTCCCCTTGCTCCACTCTGGGGCTAGCTCCCAGATGTCCACTTAGAATCAGTCAGTTCTGAGCATTCGCTCTAAGCACAAGGTCCTCCCCTGAAAGCCATGCTTAGAGTAAGTTACCATAAACAGCTGAGCCCTTGCTGCTCCCTGACGACTCAGTATCATTTTTGCAGCTTTCCCTTAGGCTATTTGTTTCTCATATTTTATATTATTCCAATTGACCCATTTTGGAAATCTTGAACCTGGGATCTAGAAAGAGATTGTAGGGGTTTTGTTTTTACTGAACCCAGACTTTGTCCTCTATATATGTCCTGAGAGTTTATATAGTTATGAATGTCTCTAGCTATCTTCATTGTTTAATTATTTACCTGTTAATGGTATTCTTTGGTGTGTATGTGTTGTGTGTCCCTATGTGGAGACCAGAAGTTAATGTCTTATGTCTTCCTCTATTGCTTTGCCTTTTTGAAAAAATAAGGATTTATTTATTTTTATTTTCTGTGTATGAGTGTTTTGCCTGCATGGATATATGCATCACTTGCAGACTGGGTGCCTGAGAAAGCCAAAGGCATCGGATACCCTGGAACTGGGGTAACAGGCAGTTGTGAACTGCTAGGTTGTGGGTACTGGAAGTTGAATCTGGGTCCTCTAGAAGAGCAGCTAGTGTTCTGAACTACTGAGCCACCTCTCTATCCCTGGTCCCCCACCTCAGTTTTGAGACAGGGTCTCTTACTAAAACTGGTGTTCATCCATTGGCTAGACTGTCTGGACACAAAGCTCCAGGGATCCTTCTGTCTCTGGCTCCCTAGGCTGGAATTATCGTATGTGATCCTCAGCTTTCTGCGTGAGTGTGGAGATATGAACTCGGGTTCTCATGCTTGAGTAGCAAGCATTTTACCCACGGAACCATCTCCGCAGCCCCTGTCCACTATTATCCTATTCCCAGGTGGTATTCGGCAGAAAGCTGGCATCTGGGGCACAAGATCTTTCAGCCAATGGGATGAAAAATACACAAGATTCATATGTTGTGTTCCATCCGTTCTTCTATCCCCCGCCTCTCATTTTCTCCCTCCCTTCATTTCTTCTTTCTTTTTTTTTTTTTCTTTTTGTAAAAAGTTACTTGTGAGGACTTCTGGTAGAAAAGTAAATAGCAATAGTCGGCTCATTACCTCAATTCAGGTTCTCAAACCAAAACTAGAGTCTTATGATACTGATTTCTGTTGTTGCTGTTATTAATGCAGTTACTTTTCAAAAAACATCCAAATTATTGCTCAGCACATCTGGTCTGCATCTTTACAGCCTCCGCTTCCACTGGCTACTGTAGGATTCCTTAGTGTGAGGCTGCTTCTGCGTCAGTTAGGACTCTGGGGTTGTGAGTGACAGGCCCAGTTGAAACTAGTAAAACCAGAGACTGTTTGGAATGGTCTGAGAAGACAAAGAAGAGCTACAGAATCCAGGAGGGCTCTGGAAAACCAAACAGGGGCTAAAGTGAGCCTGACGACCCCTGCCATCCAAGTGACCCCTACCACAGACGTGGTGGGTGCCAACCTTTGTTTTGGTTGTACCTTTTCCTCCTCCTCATCCTGTGTTTGCAGAACTATCTAGTTTTCTAAGAAAATGTTTCCCTTTGCATCTGATATTCCTTTACGGGACCCCAGCGTCACCTCTCGCACATACCTGTGAGGGAGTTTGGATGGTAACTTACAGATAACTTGAGGATTACAGCGTAGCTCTGCGGACAGGGGTCTGGTGATGGGGATGTGGGAGGTGCGTGGCTCCTCTACCCAGTCTGTCCTAGCGTGGACTGCACCATGATACCCTAGTGTCGACTGCATCACTACACCCAGTGTGCAATCTACACTAGTATGTCTGAAGTGGTGCTCCCGCCCTTGGGTAGCTGTAAGCCAATAAATCTTTAATCAATTCCCTTTCTGCTTAACTAGCTAGAGTGGTTTCTGTTGTTTACGACAAAGAACCTTGACAGGTCAGTAAATTAGAGCTGGCTCTTTGGAGGGTTAGAACTATAACTTTCCCTTTTCGGTTTTGCCTGGGTCTGTTGAATTCAGGGCTTGGAACATAATGGGCTGAGTGAACTATGAGTGGAGGGATTTCTCCCTGACAAGATGATGACATTTAGTTTCAGATAACAAATTACGCAGATCTGCGTCTCATCTCCAGAGACACCAAACCGTGTTTCATAGCGCTATTTGCCTGCGGTAGCAGGGAGGAGGGGTCAAGTGCACACGGCTGCCACAAACAACAGCCCAGGCTCAGGGCTCACACTATTGCAGGTTCATTTCTGCATGGGCCACATAGCCCTTGTGGGTTGGATGGGTATGTGCCGTGCTGCCCTGTACTGTAACTGTCCTTCCCCTGGTGCTCTCTCAGGACACCTGGGTTCAGTTCCCAGCAGTCTCAAGGCAGTTCACAATGACTAGTGACTTCAGTCCTCGAGGTTCTGATGCCCTCTCTGGCTTCCCTGAACTCTTGTATGCAAACAAACATATGCAGGCATACATACATGATACATATGCACAAACATATGCAGGAATACATAGATATGCAGAAACATTTATACATCTGCATAAACATGCAGGCATACATACATATATACGCAGAAACATATGTAGACATACATGCATACACAGAACCATCATATGCAGGCAAACAAACATACACATAAATATGTTGAAAGGAACCCAGCCTGGAAGTGACGTATCTTTCTCTTGCACACAAAACCATGTCCAGAGTCACCCAAGGCCAGCAGTACCATCTTACCATATACCAGAAGACAGCTGGAATGTTTGGTGGGCAGGACAATGTCGTCACAGAATGTAACTCTCAATCATGCATGTCTATGTGGACACAGTCTAGGCATGTTCTGTGTCTCTGTTTTAAGCTGCTGGCTGATTGGTTGTTTGACAGTACTGAAGGAAGCACAGTCATTGGTTTCCAGGGGCTGAGATCTGGAATGAAGCGGCCGTCTATATATAGTAGCACTCTTCAATACAAACAGACTCACCGTGTAACTTACGAACTGTGCTGGAGCCAGTGCTGGAATCTGCTAGACGCAGTGATTCTTGTTGACATTGCTATGCTCACTCTGCTCAGAGCCTATGGACGAAGCCAATTATTAAATACGCCGTGAAAGCAAAGGACTGAAGGGATGGCTCAGCAGCTATGAGTGCTTGCTGCTCTTCTAGAGGACTGGAGTTTGCTTCCCAGCACCCATGTCAGGCAGCTCACAGCTGTCTGTAGCTCTGGCTCCAGGGGAATCTGATTCTTTCTTATGACTTCCAAGAGTATTAGCATGCATGTGCTCATAGTCACACACAGACACAGACACACATAAACACATGAAGACAGACACACAGACTGACACACACATACAAACAAACACACAGACACACAGACAGACACACACAGAGACAGGCACACAGATACACACACACGCACACACACAAACACACACAGACAGACACACAGACTCACACACACACACACACACACACATACTGAATCTCTAAAAGAGTGGAAGGCCTCTAGTAAGAGGAGTCAAATGTCATGTCTGAAACCAACATCACAGTGATCATCTTCTCATTTTTACTTGGAATTAAGGGAATGACTTCCCAGTGGAGCTCTAGAATGTGGCCACAGGTCAGTGGCCAGACTTGAAGCCTGTATGCACAATATGACAGCAAGCAATTTAGTTTATTTCTCATCTACTCTGAGTGTAGAACAGAGAGTCACTTAAACATCCTGCTTAGTAAAAGGCATGGCCACTCAGAGCTCAGAGTGACGAGGTTCCAGAAGTGGTCCCTCTGTCCGCTCTCTTGAGAGTGGCGTGTGGAAGAAGAAGAATACACGCGATCCCAGGATTCCTGCGGCATAGATTCATTCAAGTGCCGTACAAATACTCTGATAAACGTAGCTTGCCCGTGAGATGGACTTTGGGATTCTCTGGACTTCTATGTTTGAAGTCAAACCCAGAGACCTGGATATGTTAGGCCTAAAGATCCTATTTTTATGCTTGAGATCAGAAGGTTGAATTCTGCTCCCATACATGTTGAATGTGTGGAAGCACAAACACATACATTGAACAAGAGATGTATGTTTTCTGAATTTCAGTTTCTTTTCTTTTTAAGAAAAAAAAAGGTTGAAATTTAGTATTTTTAATTATGTATGAGTGTGCATGTCTAACTGTGGGTGTGTGCACACAAGTGCAGGTGCCCTCCAAGGCCAGGGGCAATGGACCCTCTGGAGTTACAAACCACTGTGACTGCCAGTTGTTGGCAGAGGCTTCTTGTTCATTTCCCTGTTGCCTAGACCCAAAATAATCACACAAAAACTATTCATTAAAACACTGCTTGGCCTATTAGCTCAGGCTTCTTATTAACTAACTGTTATGTCTTAAATTAACCCATTCCTATTATTTTGTATTTTACCATGTGCTGTGGGACAATGGTCTTGTACCCTGTCACTTTCATTGTTTCAATAAAATGCTGATTGGCCAGTAGCCAGGCAGGAAGTATAGGTGATTTGACCAGGCAGGAAGTAGAGGCAGGGCAATGAGAACAGGAGAATTCTGGGAAGAGGAAAGACTCAGTTTGCAGTCGTCATCCAACCGCAGAGAAGCAAGATGAGAATCCCTCACTGACAAAGTTACCAAGCCATGTGATTAATACAGACAAGAATTATGGGCTAATTTAAGATGTAAGAATTAGTTAATAAGAAAAGCCTGAGCTACAAGGCCAACTAGTTTATAATTAATGTAAGACCTCTGTGTGTGTCTTTGAGATGGAATGGCTGTGGGACTGGGTGGGACAGAAACCTCTGTCAACAAATGGTGACAGTGTGGACAACTGCATCCACATAAAACCTGAGTTTAAGAAGTGATGGAGGAGGGTCATCTGTCTATGTGTTACTCTCATTGGTTAATAAAGAAAACTGCTTGGCCTGATTAGGGCAGAATTTAGATAGGCAGAGTAGACCAAACAGAATGCTGGGAAGAAGGGAAGTGAGGTAGACGCTATAGCTCTCCTCTCCAAGATGGACGCAGGTTAAGATCCTTCCTGATAAGCCACCAGCTTGTGGTGCTACACAGATTATTATAAATGGGTTAATCAAGATGTGAGAATTAGCCAGTAAGAGGCTAGAGCTAATGAGCCAAGCAGTGTTTAAAAGAATACAGTTTCCTTGTAATTATTTTGAGTAAAGCTAACCGCTGGCCAGGTGGCGGGAAGCAGTCTGCTGTCTCATCACTACAGAGAAGGAATTCTAGACACAAAAGAACATGGTTAAGCATGGCTTCTTGGTAGCAGCATTTTCTCGGGTGGCTCTGTTTGCTAGAGGCAAATTCACCTCATTTAAGAGAAGCTTCCTGTCTCAGCTTTAGCTGCAAAATCTTTGCAGCTTTTTTAAGAGGTCCCAACACCAAATATATAAATGGTGTTTATGAATAGCTGACAGCATGCTTCTTGGTGGTGACAGGGACCTTGAAACTCCATAGAGTTCTGGCAATAAACATGGCTCCAGCCAGTACCTCCACCATGAGGCTGGACTCTCAGAAAGCTAAGAAATGGAATAGATCCAGCCATTAAAGTCATGGCTTTAATCCTAGCCCCATTGCTTAGCAAATTAAAGATTCACGCGGTCAGAAAAAGAGATATATAGTAGAGATAGATTCAAAGATGAAGAAAACCTCTGAACAGTTTACAGTGGGTTTAAAAATATATAGTTCATGATCCATACAAATGCAAAGTATTCATCTCTATATCACATCCCTCTTTAAATGTAAACAAACATTTATAGACAATATTTGGGAATTTAGGCATAGTTCTCTCAAACTGCTTCCTGCTTTTTGTTGGGCGAAGTATTTTGGTGGGGTTATGGAGACCTTTTGGAGGATCTTGATCCATCAAACTATATTAGTCTAGAAGGAATCCACAGGTTCTTATTCTTTGTGGAAACAAAAGCAGAACCTCTTTTCTAAAACAAAATATCCTTAGACCCAAATTTAAGTCAAGAGACCTTTAAAACATTTGTGTTGGTTTAGCTTAGCAACCCCTACAATGAAATGACTCTTTGTACTTAGCTCATTCACAGTCAAAAAATTTACAGAAAACACAATAATATGCATAATAAGACTCTCTGTGTATATTTCATCTTTATGTGGCCTATTATTCTTACTTTATTAGTTTTCCTATAAGTTTAATGTTTATTTTATTATCTTTATTCTTTAATCTCTGTCTGTACTCTTATATTATAATCATTTATACTCCTTTTCCTCTCTCTCTCTCTCTCTCTCTCTCTCTCTCTCTCTCTCTCTCTC
>NW_026067910.1:82512-85645 GCF_014885135.2 Alexandromys fortis | reverse complement strand
TCTCTCCCTCTCTCTCTCTCTCTCTCTCTCTCTCTCTCTCTCTCTCTCTCTCTCTCGCCTATGTACATTTCTCTAACACTGTGACCCATTCAGAGGTCTTTTTAAATCTGAATTTGTCTTTATTGCATGCATATCTTAAATTATTTTCTGACCAGGAGTGCTTTTTAAAAAATGCTAAGGACATTTGGCTAGGACCAATTCTGACTCCCTGTCTGTACTCTTATATTATAATCATTTATACTCCTTTTCCTCTCTCTCTCTCTCTCTCTCTCTCTCTCTCTCTCTCTCTCTCTCTCAAGCCTATGTACATTTCTCTAACACTGTGACCCATTCAGAGGTCTTTTTAAATCCGAATTTGTCTTTATTGCATGCGTATCTTAAATTATTTTCTGACCAGGAGTGCTTTTTAAAAAATGCTAAGGACATTTGGCTAGGACCAATTCTGACTCCCTGCCCATTGACTCTGCCCAGTCCAACATGGCTGAGGCACGTTCACTGCCTCTGAAAGTTATGTATACTGCCCCAACTCCAGGGTCATAGGGGGTCTATTAAGAAGTTTGTAACACACTCCTCACAGACCCCATTTAAGTGCTGGGCCTCTTGAAAGAGCCTGAGCTGTTTGTACAACTAGCACTAGCTAGGAAGCCCTACCCTAAAGAAGCTGTGCAGCTTTGCTGCCAATGCTGAGTCAGGAAAGCTTCTCTTAAAATAGATGTGTCAACCCTGCTTGCTTCCAGCAAACAGAGCCCATCTGAAAAAAAATATGGCTACGAAGAAGCTGTGCTAAACTCTGGTTTGTTTGTTTTTTTTTTTTTTTTTGTGTGTGTGTGTGTCTAGAATTCCTTTTTAAGCTCTCTCAGGTTTTATGTGAACATAGTTGCCTTACGTTGGTGCTATTTTGTTGGCAGAGGCTGCCTGTTTGTTTCCCAGCTGCCCAGACCCAAAATAATCACACAAAACTAAATTAATTAAAACACTGATCAACCTATTAGCTCAGGCTTCTTATTAAGTAACTCTTGCATCTTAAATTACCCCATTCCTATTACTTTGTATTTTACCGCAAGGCTAATGGTTTACCAGTAAGGTTCTGGGGTGGGTGTCTTTCTCCTCTGGTAGCTACATGGCATCTCCTTGATTCTGCCTACTTCTCTCCTCCACTTCTGCTTGGAATTTCTGCCTTGCTCTATTCGGCCCTGTCATAGGCCCAAAGCAGGTTCCTTATTAACCAATGGTAACAAAACATATTCACAGCATGCAGAGGTGAATCCCACATCAGTGAGCTGCCCAAATGTGGGCGCTTGGAACTGAAGGAGAAGTTTGGGTTCCCTGCAGGAGCAGTGAACACTCTTTAACTGCGGAGCCACCTCTGCAGCCCCTGCTTCCTTTCTTTGCAAAAGAAGATTAGTAGTACATTGTAGTTGGTTGTTTTTTGTTTTTTGGTATGCCAGCTCAAAAAAGAAACAACATGGAGACTTACTAATTATGAAAAATGGGTCTTAGCTTCGGCTTGTTTCTAACTAACTCATGACTTAAATGAACCCATTTCTACTCTTCTACATGCTGTGTTGTGGCTTGTGGCTTTTACCTCTCCTCCTGCATGTTCTGCTTCTTCTGCATCCAGCTGGGAACTCTACATTTCTTCTTCTCTGGGTCCTCTCTGTCCCCAGAAGTCCCACCTAACCTCTTCCTGCCTTGCTATTGGCCAGTTGGCTCTTTATTAAGCCAATCACAGCGACACATCTTCACACAGTGTAAAGGAATATCCTGCAACAGTGCATACCTCACAGGGCTTCTGCGAGGATGAAATGAGAGCACGGAGGCAGAAACACCGGCAGGCATCCTGCAGGCCACAGGGACACACTTCTGAAATAGTCACTGCTCTGCGCTGTCAGAAAGTTTCAGGTGTGGCTACTGAGGCCCAGTGTTTGCTGTAATTTTGTTTCCTCAAAACTAAGCATAAGGTTTTTTTTTTTTTTTTAAACTTACAACAAAGTGCTATTGAATAATTTTGGTAGTGTTGTAATGTGATTCTAAGTTTTGGCAATGTAATGTTTCCTCAAAAGTATTTATAAGTCAATTAGCTGCTATATAAGCATTCTACTACTCCCTTAGTTCAAGGGAGGTCGACTGGAGAGCTCGGGTTAAAGAGTTAATTGATAAATTGTTTTTCTGGCTGAAACATCCACATTTTAGCCAAGCTGAGTGAATATTATTATACTCAGTACTTTACATGCCTTTTAAAGATAAGCTCAGTCTAGCTTATCAAACAACACGTACACATGAACGCTGTGCCTGGCATTGAGGGGAATACAATTCCTTCAAGCAGCACATACTTTAAATGAACTGGGAAGAGTCCGCTGTGCTCGGTAGGAACGGTCCTCATTCTGCACACAAGGAAGCCAAGGCTAGTTAGAGGAATTAGATCACCGCGGGCCATAGGGGCCTCTGTTTTGCCTTGGCCTCTTCCCATCTGCTCCTTTCCCCTGCATTCTGGTGCCATGATGGGAACTATGTAGCCCAGCCACATCCTCTTTAGATTGACACCTTTGAAACAAGGAGCAGCAGGGACAGCAATCCTTCAATTGCTTCAGCCCGGTACTTGGATGCCATCATGCAAAGTCAGCTATCCACCAACAGGAAGGAAGGGGAGAAATGAAAAGCAAGCAAGGGTTTGGCAGGGGTTACGACTGAAAGAAATGCCTGCGGTGGCAGAGGGCTCACTCAGGGCAAGTGACGCCCAACTCTGCCGGAAAGATTTCATTATCACCAAAAAATCCCCGAGGTACAAAAGAACGAAACGACAGAAAATAATGTACACATAGCGAAAGGTGGTCTGCTCTACTAATATGCTGGGCAGGCAGATCAAAATAAATGAGAATCTAGTTCACCCCCACCTATTTGGGAAAAATATGACACATCTGATGAAACCTGGACCGATGATTATGTGGAGAAGAGCGCATGGTATCCCTTGCTCTACTCAGGGTGAGCCCAGTTCCCACTCAGTACATTTATTGTCTTCACAACACCACCACGCTCTCTCTGTGTGTCTGTCTCTCTCTACCTCTGTTTCTCTCTCTCTCTCTCTCTCTCTCTCTCTCTCTCTCTCTCTCTCTCTCTCTCTCTCTCTCTCTCT
>NW_026067910.1:55363-82293 GCF_014885135.2 Alexandromys fortis | reverse complement strand
TGTCATCTCTGTCTTTATGTCTCTCTCTGCCTTGCCTCTCTCTGTGTCTCTGTTTCTGTCTCTCTCTCTCATTCTTGTTTGCAGTTTCACCCCCATGAATTTGGAGGGCTCTTCTGACTTGCTCACAGATCTACAAACTGACTGTGATCGTATTAGCACATAGTAGGCACTCAGTAATACTGGCTGCAAGAATGCTTCTCTTTATTGCTCCTGGCACTAGCCAGTGGGTTTGAAGCCACCTGAATCTGTTCAGTGCTGCTCTGCATTCCCTTTGAGGTCACTCATTTTCAAGACAGGGTGAAACACTGCAGATCTTGGCACAAAGCAACCAGCATTTACTTGCTTCAGCCTGCAAGATCAGGCTGGGAGCCACATCCTCTCTGTACCTGTCCTTGTGTGGTCTGTGAGCTTAGAATTACTTTTACAGGCAGACATTTGCAGACATTTTAATGTTAGAAACATCAATCCTGAATACCCTTGAGACAAAATAAATAATAAAAGTTCTAGTTTTTTCATTAGTATGTCTGCATTACTAAAAATTGTGTCTAATTACTGTTATGGCTTGCATTCTTCACTAGAAATGTAAAATGGTTCTTTTATCTTGTCTAATAAGCACCTAATTAATATCCTTAATTTTGCTCTTGGCTCATGAAGTGTTTGTACCTGACTTTTTAATTTTTTTTAAAAAGAAAACAAACTATCCTTTTTTCATTATACATACAAATCCAAGTTTCCACTCCCTCCCCTCCTCCCATTCCCTCTACATACCCCACCACTATTGCTTTGGGGAAGGTCCAAGGCCCTCCCTACTATATCTAAACTAAGCAAGGTATCCCTCCAGAGAGAACAGGTTTCCAAAAAGCCAGTATACGCAGTAGGAATAAATCCTGGTGCCACTGCCAGTGGCCCCTCAGTCTGTCCCAGCCATGCAACTGTCAACCACATTCAGAGGGACTAGTTTGGTCCTATGCTTGTTCCTTCCCAGTCTGGCTGTTGTTGGTGAGCTCCCATTAGCTCAGGTAGATTATTTCAGTGGGTGAACCCATAATGGTCTTGACCTCTTTGCTCACATTCTCATTCCTCCACTCTTCAACTGGACTTTGGGAGCTCAGTCCAGTGCTCTGATGCAGGTGTCTGCCTCTGTTTCCATCAGTTGCTGGATGAAGGTTCTATGGTGACATTTAAAATATTTATCAGTCTGACTACAGGGCAAGACCAGTTTGGGCACCCTCTCTTCTATTGCTTAGGGTCTTAGCTGGGGTCATCTTTGTGGATTCCTTGGAATTTCTCTAGAGCCAGGTTTCTTGCTAGCCCCATAATGGCTCCCTCAATCAAGATATCTCTTTCCTTGCTCTCAGCTCTGTCCTTCCTCCATCTTTGCTATCCTGTTTTCTCAAGTTCTCCTTGCCCCTCCCCTTCTTTCCTCTTCTTCCCCTTCCATTCTCCTTTCTCCCCCCATCCCTATACTCCCAGTTTTATCAGGTGATCTTGTCTACTTTGATTTTCCTGGTGGATCTATTTATGTTTTTCTTAGAGTTCACCTTATTACTTAGCTTCTCTAGGCTTATGAACTATAGGCCCAATATCCTTTGTTTATGGCTAGTATCCATTTATGAATGAGTACATACCATATTCATCTTTTTGAGTATGGGTTTCCTCACTCAGGATGGTGTTTTCTAGTTCCATCCATTTGAATGCAAAATTCAAGATGTTAGTTTTTTTTTTTTTAACCTCTGACTAGTATTCTAATGTGTAAATGTGCCACATTTTCTTTATCCATTCTTCAGGTGTTTCCAGGTTCTGGCTATTACAAATAATGCTGCTATGAACATAGTTGAACAAATGTTTTTGTAGTAAGATTGAGCATCTTTTGGGTATATGCCCAAGAGTGGTTTTGCTGGATCCTGGACTAGATTGATTTCTGATTTTCTGAGAAACTGCCATACAGATCTCCAAAGTGGCTGTACAAGTTTGCATTCCCTCCAGCAATGGGTTCCCATTACTTCATATCTCCTCCAGCATAAGCTATCATTGGTGTTTTTGATCTTGGTCATTCTGACAGGTGTAAGATGGTATTTCAGAGTTGTTTTGATTTGCATTTCCCTGATGGCTATGGATGGTGAACATTTCCTTAAGTGTCTTTTGGCCATTTGAGATTCTTTCATTGAGAATTCTCTGTGTGGTTCTGTTCCCTATTTTTTAAATTGGCTTATTTAGAATTTTGATATCTAATTTCTTGAGTTCTTTATATATTTCGAGACCAGTTCTTTGTCTGATGTGGGGTTGGTGAAGATATTTTCCCATTCAGTAGGCTGTCTTTTTGTCATTTGACTGTGTCCTTTGCTTTAGAGAAGCTTCTCAGTTTCAGGTGGTCTCATTTATTTATTGTTGCTCTCAGTGTCTGTGCTACTGGGGTTATATTTAGGAAGTGGTCTCCTGTATCCATGCGTTGAAGACTACTTCCCACTTTCTCTTCTATCAGATTCAGTTTTCTCGGATTTATATTGAGCTCTTTAATCCATTTGGACTTGAGTTTTGTGCATGGGGATAGATAGGAATCTATTTTCATCTTGGTCCAATTCTTTCAGTGGCTGTCTGAGTCTTTGGGAATTGTTCTTGGTCTGCTCTGTACTGCAATGTCTGTGTCTCAGGGAGCACTGAGGTCTCTCTAAGCCTGTTCTCTGTCTTCTCTTCTGGTTCACTCTTTTGGGCCTCTCTCTTGGTCTCCTCAGTGTTGTAGCAAGCTGTGTTTCAGAGTTCCACTGAGGTTATAGGAGAACAGGTGAGTTTGGGGGTGGGATGAGGCTAGTAGCTTGTGGGATCTGGTGGATGGGGTTGAGTATTGAGGCATCCTACCTGCAGGAAACTCTCCTGCTGGCTGGCTAGAGAAGCAGAGCCAGTTGGGAGAGGGGTCTGGGGTTTTGTCCCACTATGGAGGTCCTAGAGAGTGGGGTGTCCCGCTGCATTATACCTGACTTTTTAAAGAATAATTTTTGCCAGCCTCTATTGTGGCAGTGGTCTCAGGCCACCTGAGTATGACTGTTTGGTGTGGGTGTGAAAACAAAACTTCAAGGGTCCCACCAAGTCTTGGAGATACTCATTCCTGAGTTGTATCATCTGCTAAATGAGGAGAATGGTCCTAGACTTTCAACAAGATGCTGAGAATTCATGAGACCACCTCCATAAAGTCTTGAGGGTCTTTCTCACGTGGCCATAGCTCTGTTGTGAGCATCAAGTGCTTTACAACAGGTTTGGCCTACTAGGACCTGCTCTTGACTTCTAACATAACTGTAGGGTTGTCAGACAGAGTCTGGGGTTACTGTTCCCTTAATACCTACACGCAAACGGCACGAGCGAGCCACACAGTGGGAAGTTGGTATCTTTCCTTCTGTATAATATTCTGTTAAGGTCTGGCTTACATTTTCTGGCCACGTCTCCAATTCCTATGGCTAGTTCAGTTTCTCTTCTCTGACCTGCATGGTCCATTTCTTATACCAATGCAGGCCTAGAAAGATCAATCAGTTCAAACTAAGTACCATTCTAAAATCAATTCTTCGAAGTTTTCCCGGTTGTGGGGTCTTAGTGGCTGTCCTTTCTTCTCAGGCTCCTACCAATGTTCCTTGCCTTCTCTCATAAACCCACCAGCTCTTTTCTTCCATTGTCAAGCTTTCGGTCTCTCACAATCCTCTCTTCTCTGAGCTTCTAACAAACAAATGTCCAGCATATGCCCTTTTTGGTCTTATTGAGCTTGTGTGATTTATATCCCTGCTTCCCCTCCCCTTGCAGGCCTGGAGTAGTGATGAGCTTTGCTGCCACAGTGGCAGTAGGCAGAATGGTGTTTATTCTTTGGTTGTAATGGGGATTGAACCCAGAACTTGTGTGCTAGACAAGGGTTCGACTGCTAAACTAGACCCCTGCTCTAGCAAGCATGTAGAGGTCTTGGGAAATCCTCCGTGTCTAGCTTTGCTTTTTGTCTCTTTTGAGATAGAGTCTCCTGCTGTTTGGTACTGCATGTGCCAGACTCACTGGCCCATGACCTTCTGGGGATTCTCCTGCACCCATCTCCCATGTCTCCACGGGAACACTGGGGTTACAAAGTGTGCCACCATGCCTGGCTTTACATGGTTTCTGAGGCCTTGAGCACAGATCCTATGCATGCAAGGCAGTGCTCTGTCCACTGAATAATCTCCCAGCCCTATAAAATGTACTATTTTTTTACACAAAGCTTGTGCAGAAAGAGAGCAATATTATAATATCCAGAAATAAGAAACCACCCGCGTGTCTCTCAACTGATAAATGAATAAGTAAAATGTGGTTTAGCCAACCAGTATTATGAATATTGATGTGTGTTAAAATGCAGATAAACCCTGAAACACTGTGTTAAGTGCATGAAAACAGTCACACGAAGATCGTGTATCCCATCCAATGACAAATGTACAGTCAGGAGCTATGCGCAGGGAGGGATAGAAATGATGGCCCTTGGGAATGGTTTCTTCTTGAGAAGATGAAAACAGTCTGGCAGTGGCCGTGGTGGTGCTCGCACAACTTGTATACATACACACTCTGTTGGAATGCACGCTTCAAAATGGCACATTTTGTGCTATGTGACTTAGAAAGATTCCTAGGAACCCACAAGTGAATAACAGATGTGAGGCCTCATGATCTCTTCCGTTCAGATAAAGATAAGTGAACCGTGAGCCGGCTCTGGTACCCCAGCCACTGGTACTCACTGATCGGCATGACCAAGTTCAGCAGGGATGTGCAGTCCGTGTGTTCACCTAGTTACATGGCTCCTGGCATGGCCTCTCAGAAGTTCCCATAGCTTTTCAGGCCTAGCAATGCATTGCAGAGTCTGGCACACCCAGCCCTGTGTTTGGAGATGAAGGAGACCTCAAGGTACCATTATGAACTTGCTGGCGCTAATGTATTCAGTTTTGGCGGAAAGGATGGCACCGGGTTTTGTTACAGACAAATAAACAAGTGTCTGCATGTTGCATCTCTTAGACCAGCGACTTCCCACTCGGCTTACACGGCTTAGGATTTCCGCTACACTGGCTTCTTCCTCATTCTCATTCTCACCTAAGTGACTTCTTGTGTTTGCAGTGAGTTTTGTGTGGAGGCCCAGCCAGCCCTTCCTACCTTACAAAGGTTTGCACTGTTGTTACCCCACCGGGGCTTACGTAGGCTTTTGTGTGTGGTGGTCATTGTTCCCCTTCCATCAATGGGGAGCCTGGCTGCATTCCTGGTTCAGGATGAAATGAGCGTGTGACCGAGGCTGGCCGAGGTCGGACGGTGTCATTTCTACTCTCTGCTATGGGTTATTACTGTTGAAATCTAGTTTGCAGAGAACTATGTTGATTCCTGTAGATTTCAGGTTCTGTACTGAAGTGGGCCATCTAAGATACTTTCCAAGTCAACTAACATACTTTAGAGTTTGGCATTAGCTATTTCTGTTAGGTAGAATTTCAAGTGTGCCTTACATTGCTTAAAAACAAATTTGAGCTGATTATGTAATCATGATGGGGAATGTTCTTTTAAGTAGCGAATATTCATTTTGCAAAAAAAATGGGGGGGGACCTAGCTTCTTTAACTAATGCGCTCTTAGAGGACCCTCAATCAGGAGCAGGCAGCTACGTGAGCTTTGAAACTGAAATGGCTTGAATTTATTTGGGTACCCTGGATACAGAGAACGTTTTGGAAAACCTGACGCCTGGATCTTATTCTTGGGCAAGGAATGTTCTTATTTACAAAAACGGAGCCGGAGAAGATTGGCATTATTTAACACACACAGCATCAATTTCTTCCTTGTGATGCACGGAGACAAGAAGCATGAGAAGATGTACTGTGTGCTTGTATAAATTGTATTTTGAAATAGGACTGGGAAAGACCCTGTCATGAGAGTTAAAATAGCACACATGTGCAGTCAATAAGTTCACAGTAAAACCAGAGAGTACTGTGTTTTTCTCTCTAATGCTTTAATAACAAAACCATACAGACATGGAAGGAGTGGGGTAAGGGACATTGGAAATTCAATTTTCTATGTCTTTTATCCAAGGATTTCTTAGGTTAGAGCTATTTTCAAACCAAAAATTTCAGTTTAAAAATAGAAGTGAAGCAGTAGGAACAGATTGCAGTCTGCAACAAAAATGAGAGGTGGGGGGGAGGGAGAGCGAGAAGGGGCAATGGAGTGGGGAAGCTGTCCGGGGACACTCATCTGGTCCCCTCAGATGTCCTCAGGGCATTGCCGATACATGGGTGATAAAGACATGGACTGATTCACAGCAGTGGGCCTTCACTTTTTTTTTTTTTTTTTGAATTACAAAAATACAATGAAGAGAATTTCATGCTACGGAAAGTGTTGAAGAATATTGAAGTCATACACAAATTCACATGCATTCACATATGCATTTATACATACATACCTCACACATACATAACACACACACACATCCACAGTCACACGCACACACACTCATACATACATACTCTCACTCACGGGCACTCAGGCAGACCAACAGACACACGCCCAAGCACACTCCACACTCTCACACACTCAAATCCACACCCGCTCACACACAATCTCTTATGTACAGCTCACATGCACAACCACACTCACACTCTTATACACACTCACTTGCTGATAGTCACACCTGCTCAACCGCGACTGTCCATGTTTTAACCTAACACTCACGTCCCCAAGGAGTGACCCTTCACAGAAACCCCTGACTAGGTGAAGCAGCTAGTTCCACTGTGCAGGCGTGAAGGCAGCTGTGGCCCTCTTGACGCTGTAAACTCTCAATGGGGAAGAGGTTCAGAGTGACTCATGGGGCTTCCAGAGCAAAGATGTTTCGCCTGGTTAGGGATTTCTGTGAAGGGTCACTCCTCAGGGAGGTGGGTGCCAGGCTAAGACACGGGCAGATGGGGTTCAGAAGGCTGGTTCCCTTCGCTGAGAGTGGCCCCCATACGACCGCGGTTTCTCTTCAGGACTCTCTTCCCTGTGGGCTGAGTTTAACTGAATGAAACTCCAGAGAGGTGAAGCAGGCTGCTGTGGACCACAGACTATAAAGTGGGGGCCATTCCCCACCATCTTATGATGAGGGCTCATCTTATAGCTTCCTGGCCCTGAGATCCTCATCCTACAGAGGGCCAGGTCTGTGTGCCTTGGCCTCTGGAAGCTATACCAGGAAGAAGAGCTGTATTTCCTTTTTCTTGTCAGAATAGAAGCCCATGGCCAGCCACCCCAATGTGATTGATTTTCGTGTTATTTCATTTGTAAACGAGCCCTTGTTCTATGCTGTAAAACTAGTCAATGCTAAGCAAATCTTTGAAGGTTGACAATTTCAGTTTCTTGTGAAAGTAAATAAAGGAAGTCACGGGCCATCTCTTCCGTCTCTCGTCCATGTTGATTAATGGTTCTGTTTCTCTGGTCACACATTCACACTGGGCTGGCATCTTCCTGTGCGGGTCAATAGCACTGCAGCATATCTGGCTAGCATTTGTGCAGTCTCCATGGCTATCCTGTTAACAAGCTGGGTCAGAGCCTTGTAGCCACAGTCACCCACTTACAGTAATTAGGCCGGTTATGGAAAAGGTAGCAAAAAGTAGGTAGATCACAGAGGCGTGAGGTCTACTCTAGCTGAAGATGGGCAAGCATATTCATTTGCCAATATCGCCTTACAACCTCTCTTGCAAAAACCCATTGAAACTTTATCTCCCACCCGTTCCAGTTTCCAGTTGGTTTCTTCAAACGGAGCAATGGCTTGGCACTTGTGAGGCACTGTAAGTGCAGAATGCTTTGAGATTGTAGTGGTTAAGATACACTTTCACGGTCCATTCACCCATACCTAATACAGCATTTTAGAATGGGCACTGTGAGAAAATACCTGCCAGGAGCAGCTTAAGGAAGGAAAGGGCTGTCTTTGCCTGTGCCTCGGGGGTTGCAGTCCATCCAGGTGTGGAAGACCTGATGGAGATCCATGGCAGTGGGAGCCTACTGGAGATGCGATGGAGGTCCATGGATGCCTAATGGAAATGCAACGGAGGTTCATGGCAGTGGAGCCTACTGGTGATGCTGCTTACAAGGCGCCAGCCAGGAAGCAGAGAGCAGGCAGCTATGACCTACGGCACAATATCCCAGTGACCCCACTTCCCCAAACAACACCTTAAGCTGGAAGCCAAGTATCCAAACACACAAGCCTATGGAGGACATCTCAGAAACCATCAGGAGTACCTACTTTCACTGACCCCATTTTTATGAACACATGAGCCTGTGGGGGACGTCTCAGAAACTGTCAGGAGTACCTACCTTCACTGACGCCGTTTTTACGAACACATGAGTCTGTGGGGGACGTCTCAAAAACCGTCAGGAGTACCTACCTTCACTGACTCTATTTTAACAGAACCGACCCTGTTCTTTTCTATGCACACACTTTATGGACTTGCCTAAGGTTCCATTAAGTTGTCATTCAAAAAACTCATGAAACTGATGTGAGCTGGTCTGGGAATGAACCAGATGATTGCTAGAGAGATAAACTAAGCTGTTCGCAGTAGGAGCTCACAGCAGAGATACTCCAAATATCAGGTAACTGATGTGGAGACCGGCTGGAGTGTTTCCACATTGCTGTAAGCCTAGAGTTCCAGCCCTCTGGAGGCCAAGGCAGAAGAATTGGAGGTCAGCCTTCAGCTACATATGCACAGCTGAGACTGTGTCTCAGCCTCCCTGACTCATCCTCCCAAAGTGTTCCCACTATAATATATAATGACTAGTATATAAAGGTTTAACCTCTAAACATTTATGAAATTAATTTCTGGTTTTGGTGATGCTGGAGGCTCAAACTTCAGCATCCTAGGAAATCAGTGCACCCCTGAGCTACAGCCCCAGACCAAGAAATCCCTTGTTTCTATTCATGTATGTGCATGTTTGCATGTGTGTGGTTGCATATTTGTGTGTGTGAGTGTGGAGGCCCAAGGTTGACCTCAGGAGTTTTTTTGATTGCTCTCCACTGTGCTCATTGAGGCAGGGCCTCTCACTTGAGTTCAGAGCGTGACAATATGGCTAGTCTAGTTAGTGACTTTGACAATATGGCTAGTCTAGGTAGTGACCTTGACAATATGGCTAGTCTAGTTAGTGATCTTGACAATATGACTAGTCTAGTTAGTGACTTTGACAATATGGCTAATTAGTTAGTGAGCTTGACAATATGGCTAGTCTAGTTAGTGACCTTGACAATATGGCTAGTCTAGTTAGTGACCTTGACAATATGGCTAGTTAGTTAGTGAGCTTGACAATATGTCTAATCTAGTTAGTGAGCTTGCTTCTGGGATCCTCTGTACAAAGCAGCTGCCACACCCAGTTGTCATTTCTCTATGTTCTGGGGATTTGAACTCCAATATTCATGGCAGCAAGCACTTTAGTTACTGAGCCATCTCCTCAGTTCATGCATGCTAACCTTTCATGGTATGTTTTAAGCTCTCCAAATTGGCTTTCCTGAAGTCTCCTCAAGGATTGGGCTAATCTATTTGTCATCTTTAACTTTAAAAAAATTGTTATTTATTTGTTTGTTTATTTTTATGCATGCCTGCATGTGTGTGTGGGCACGATGCTCCTGCCAGGTCCTGAGGAGGCTAGAAGAGGGTGTTGGATCCCCTGGACCTGGAGTTACAGATGACTATGAGCCGTCGCATGGATGCAAGAATCGGGTCAGCATTCTCTGGAAGCACAGCCAGTGCTCCTTATAACCGCTGAGCCATTTCTCCAGCCCCTGATTTTTACTTTTATGTGAACAGAACTGAATCAGAGACTTCCGGAATTCATAACAACTTATTTCTGTCTGAGTAAAGAACAGTTATGTTTAGCTACTTTAAGGTGTTCTACAAAGCCCAGTTTGTGAATTTTCCTATCCCGTCCCCAATTAATAAAAAAGCTGTTTTTGACTCCAAGAGATGTATTATGGTCTTTCCTCTCTGGCATTTAAACCAATGCAAAAATGTTTCTTGGAACCAGTTCTGTGGGGGATTGCACGGGAAGCAGGACATGTTGTGTCTTCATAAGGCTCGTAGCCTAGTTAAGTTGACTCCTCTGCATCAGATCATCACAAGCAGTAAGTACAAAGTGAGAGGCAAGAGGAATAACTACAAGGCATCTGCCCTGCTTGTCTATTTTACACACAGCTCTGGGGATTAGGACTTTTAAGAGTAGCGATGGCTAATCTGTACCTGCAAGGATAAACAGGATTTGAACTGATTCATGAATAAGGAGGGGGTTCCTGGGTAGGGGTAAAAGGCCTGGTTCACTGTGGTACAGGTCAGATGCGCTTGGGAAATACCAGAGAGAAGAAGTGGTTTTGTCACCAAAACTTCCTTCTGGGTTTATTCTGAGTGTTTCTTAGCTTCCCTGAGTCTCGACACTGAATGGTCTTTAGTTTTTTTTTTTTTTTTCTTTTCTTTCTCTATCTAAGAATCTCTATATAGCTGATTCCCCCCTCCCCCTTTATTCAATCTCAGAAGGTGTGGTATGGTAGTAGTATTTGGCCCCCATCAGCTTATAGGCAGTGGCCCTATTAGAAGGTGTGACTTTGTTGGAATTGGTTTGGCCTTGTCGGAGGAAGTGAGTCACTGTGGGAGCGGGCTTTAAGTTTTCCAATGCTCAGGATACCGCCCAGTGTCACAGTCTACTTCCTGTTGTCTTCTGCTCAAGATGTAGCCAGCACCATGGCTGCCTGCAAGCCAGCGTGCTCCCCGCCAAGATGATAATGGAATGAACCTCTGAACTGTAAGCAAGCCACTGCAATTAAATGTTTTCCTTTATAAGAGCTTGCATGGTCATGGCAATAGAAACCCTAGCAAAGACAGGTGCCATTAGGAAGACCATGTGAAGATGTGGTCATAATAGTAGTAAACATCTTTTACCTCTTTGGTGCCTGGTCAGGGCCTGCATCAGTCAGAACAGGGTAGGTGATGTTGCAGTAACAAACACTCGTGTGTTCACATTTGAGAGGATTAAAAAAACGCATTTTTGTTTCTCACTCTTGTGACATGCCCAGGATGGGTTGGTGGAGGTGGCGAAGAACAAAGTCTCATTTGTTGCTGTTATTCTGGGGCTCATGTGACCCCGATGTCACCACCCATCAGCCTACGTGGGTCCTTTCAGTGGACAGTTTAACCCTCCTTAACTACTGAGCATCAACTATCCATGACATTGTCAGAGTCACTGGTGAGTTTCTTAGTATGTCCCCTATCTTATGGATAATCAGCTTTTATAAATTTGTTCCCATCGCACCAAGGAGTCTCTCTGTTCAGGCTAGCCATTGTGGTTTTACTTGCGAGGCTCTTCTGGAGTTGCTATTAGTATGTTCTGTCAATAGGACCAAGAAAATCGTGTGTGGGAAAGAGAATAGGCTGGAATGGGGTAGCACAGCGTAGAGAACAAGTGTGGTGTTGGTGTCCAAGTGTCACCCCTGCCACCTCCTACGTGTGACTTTGGTTTGTCCCTTCACCTCTTTGAGCTTCATTTTCCTTAATTGTAATATGAGAGTGGGTCTAGGTCGTGTGTGATGCTCCTTTCAAGACAAGACAATTATCCTTTACATGCACAAGACAAGTAAAATTGAAAGCCAGAAGTAGACTGTGTTCTCTAGATTTACATACACACACACACACACACACACACACACACTCATATAGTGTGTGTGTTTGGTTTTTAACTTCTTCCTTGTGAAAGAAAGTTATTGTTTTCTTCTTTAATAGTTCTAATTTTCGAGAGCCTTGTGCATGAACCGTCCTTTTCTCCCCTCTCCAATTACCCCAGGGTCCTCTCCTCCCAAATACATGATCTCCATTTTAATTATTATTACTTGTGTGTGTGTGTGCTTGTGCGTGCATGCACACATGTTCATATGACCTACGGAGCCCACTTAGCTTTGCTCATACGTACATGTGTCTAGGGCTGAGCACTTGGGATTGGACAGCCTGTGTGGGTGCCCCTGGAGGAGACTAGTTCTTACTCTCTCAGCAAGCATCGACCGTTTCATCTAGACGAAGTTACTCTTTGTCTAGACGTGGGGCCATGTGCAACTTCTCCTGCCCCTGTTGGCATGGCAACTAGTATTATCATTCTATTAGTCTTGTTCAGGCAACCAAATTGTTGGGAGTCCATGGGTGCAGCTCCCCTGTCATATATAGAAGACACGATCTTGAAGCAGAGGACACTGTGAAAATGCTTACAGAATCTCCTCGGCTGCGATCTGATCTCTTCATTTGCACAATCTGCCCCCTCTGCTCGTGTCTGCAGTGGGGAAAAGGTCTGGGAAAGTCATTGCCACTGGCAGCATCACTTCCAACTTTAGAGAGTCTCGCTCTCTTGCAGCAAAGAACCCCAAATCCAGAGAGTTACACAGTGGCAAGCCAATTCTAGCCGACCCCAGAAAGGTCTGCTTCCTTTGGCAACTCCTCATGGTCAGAAAAGGGGCACTTAGTGAGAAAGATGGCAGATTTTTCTTTCCATTTAGGTCTGAGGCTTAAGTGCTGTGGGTTCCCGGGGCATGCTGCCAGCCCTGCCTGCCTTGCTTCACACTCTTGGCAGCTGCCCACAGAAAACCTTCTCTGGGCTTTTTCTAATGTGTCAGGCACTATAATTTATAGTGCATTCAGGAAGAAAAATGTCCGACAAATATAGAATCATGCAAAGAATGTCCTGGAACCAGAGCCTTATCTCCAAGTGCCAGGATGGATTTCCCGGGTCTCCCACATACCCTCTCCGTATCTAAGGGTCAGAGAGCGATGATGTGAATGCTACAAAATGTGGACAATATAAAATGAAAGCTAATGGGAAGGAGTGTACATTTAACCCTGAAATATGTGCATCTGGCGACATGTCCAATGGGATGTGTGGGATATGGCAGTTTTGTCTGGAAACTAGTGATACTCCTAACCACGTGTTGAATGGTATGGGGCTTAGCTGGGGTTCTGGGTACTTTGGTTTTTTTTTTTTTTTTTTTTTTCCCCGAGACAGGGTTTCTCCGTAGCTTTTGGTTCCTGTCCTGGAACTAGCTCTTGTAAACCAGGCTGGCCTCGAACTCACAGAGATCCGCCTGCCTCTGCCTCCCAAGTGCTGGGATTAAAGGCGTGCGCCACCACCGCCCGGCTTGGTTCTTTCTCTCGTACCTGCCTGAGCTGCCCTCCTCGTGCCCTTCCTTGTGGAACATTGCTCAAGCATCGCTCCAACTGACTGCCAGTGAGGGCTTTGCCTCCCCTCAGTGTGTGCACACGTCCCCACTTCTCAGCTGTGGCAGTGGCTGTCGGGTGACTCTGCCGCTCTGTGTCTTGGGGATTCTGTCTGTACTTGGCTGCGTTCTTTCTGCCGCATTCCCTACTCCTGGTGGCTGGGGTAAAGCTTGCTTCTTGTATAAAGTCTAGAATGTCAACACTCTTCCTGCTTTGGCTGAGGTTGGAGGACTGATGTGGTTGAGAGCTAACAAAGAGACCCTGGCTCCCGTGTGGACCACTGTGGGGGAGGGGCGGGGGTTGAGAGTTAGCCCCACTTCCTTCTCTGCTCAGACCCCCTCCTGTTTCCTTCTCCATGCATTGGCTTTCCTGCCCTGCCCCCTCATCAGCTCCACACATTGGCTTTCCTGCCCTGCCCCCTCATCAGCTCCACACATTGGCTTTCCTGCCCTGCCCCCTCATCAGCTCGTTGGCAGCTACTTGGATATCTTGGAAATGGTCTTATAGGGTTGCTGTCCTAAGATGCCCATGTTTTAAGGAAATGTCTTTGTTTGGGGTGCTAATGTTTTTTTTTTTCCCTTTCTGTCTGAGTCAAGTCTATGGACTTAGCAGATGGACGCTGATTTAGATGATGTTAAGCTCCTAGAATCCTGGTACCTGTCATGTTATGAAGAGTTTATATATGTATGTAGAAAAGGATGTTTATGTCTGTACGTGTGTGAGAGAAAGAGACAGACAGACAGCAAAACAGTTCTGAAAAATATGGCTAATACTTTCCTAAATTTTTCCTCGCGTTCCTAGGCAAATATTTTTATATCAACCTACTTCTAAAAGAAAAGAAACTCCTCTCTTTTCCCAGCAGATATGTGGCCTCGGTGAAACCCCTAATTTGACATTTGAACCCCCATTGTGTACGCTGATACTGTATAGCATCTGGATTATGCAAACTAATGGAGACCTCTGCCTCCCTCTGGATCTATTCCAGGTATCTGGCTTCTTGTTTTATTGCCTGTGATAAAATCCAAAAATACATGGCGTTTCATTCTCTTAGCTCTACCTTGGGGTGTTCAATCTCACCCAGACTAGAGCCATTTCGACATGCACAGAAAATGTGGGGAATTAAAAAATGTCAGTTTAAGAACACAAAAAACCCTACTCTAATTTGCTTGGCTTCTCTTTCTAACTTAGCAGAATAACTTTGAAAATAAATCTAGAGTGTTTATTTCTTCTTGTCCTTCCTTCCATCCTTCCTAAACGTTATCAAGGTTTTGGATCATCGTGCATTTTTTCCTGTCAGAGATGATTTGATTTCCCTTGTCCCTTGCCCAGCACATACTCCGTGCAATGACGCTGCGGTGGCAGATTGATGGGAAGAGGGTTCAAAATGCCTCTCCGGCTGTGGCTTTCAGTATGTCTGCTGCTGCTGCTGCTGCTGCCGCCAGAGGCAGTTGGCAGATAAACTTGGTGGAAATGAGAGAGGCCTGGAGCTTGACCGAGAGCATCCCAGGGAAGAGCTACCCCATGGCCTGAGGTGCTTCTGTCCTTTCTCACCCAGCCCTGCTGGTTACAACGTTAACAGAGACTCAGCCTTTTTCTTGCTTGTCTTTAGTGTTAGTAGTTTGATCACGATGTGTATGGAAGTCAAATCATTCATTTTGTGGTTTTATGGTAGTGTGGGGATTGAACCTAAAGCCTCACACACGCAAGGCAAGCTCTACCACTGGGCTGTACCCTCCGGCCCCACATACGGAGTTCTGTGAGTGTTTCTCCTAGGGGTGTGCTGAGCCCTTTGTTGCTTTAGATATAAGTATTTTGTCCAAATTGGGAGTCTTTCAACTATGATTTCTTTGAATGTTACTTTTGTACACTGTGCTCTTCTCCTAACTCCCTGGGATATCAGGGCTATGAATGTTAGACCTCTTAGTATTGACATACAGGTCCCTAAACATCTTTTAAAAGATTTACTTTTAATTCTCTCTCTCTCTCTCTCTCTCTCTCTCTCTCTCTCTCTCTCTCTCTCTCTCTCTCTCTCTCTCTCTCTGTGTTGTGAGTGCTAGTGCCCTCAAGGCATGGAATTCCCTGGAGCTGGAGATACAGGCAGTTGCAAGCTGCCCATTACGGGTGCTGGAGACAGAATTTGGGACCCCTGCAAGGGTAGTATAAACTCCTAACTGGTGATCCAGTGTCCCCCACCTCAAGCTCTTTCCATCCATTGCCCCAGTCATTTTCTTCCTCTCAGTTTTGCTTTCTATTGCTCCGTCTGCACCCACTGACTCTTCTGTCATATTCTTTCTGCCACCTCATCCATCCACTGAGATTTTATGCTAGTTGCTATATTTTTATAGTCCAAAAATGTCCATTCTTTTTAGCACCCAGGTCTTGGCTGCGTCTTTTTTCCTTCTCATTGGTTTCAGAAGTGTATAATTTTGCTTTATGTAAAGGATTTCTATAATAGTTGCTTGTTGGTCTTGGTCAAAATATTTCCTCGAGTTTTGTGCCTTTGTTGGAGTCCATTGATTGTCCTTTCTCATCCCAGCTGGGAGTTTTCTGATTCTTCACATACTTAGTAGTTAGGGTTGCATCCTGGACATTGTGAGTATAATCAAGAAGCCTCTGGGTTTAAACACTATGGATAATAATGTTATTTTTTATATGGGACTCCTCTCAGTGGGCTCAGGCATGAAGTTCTAGCCAGTTTTCTATGGTGTTATGGTTTAAATATGGAATGTGTCCCCCAAGTTCATATGTTGAGGGTCCTAAGCTGGTGGCTTTTGGTTTGGAGGTGAGGCCTGTTTGGAGAAAGTAGGTTACTGTGTGCAAGTCTTTAAAGGCTATCTTAACCTGGCCCCTTCCTTTTGCTCTGCTTTTTGGCCACCGTGAGAGGAGCATTCTGGCCTCTCCATCATTGTGTTCTGCCTCACCTGACTCCACAGACACAGAAACACAGACCCAACTGTCCCCAGACTTAAAGTCAGAGACCTGTGAGCCAAGGCAAGTCTTTTGAATGAAAATGAACTTTATGTCGTGGCCATGCTGAAGCATGCATGGGCAGCCCCATATATGGTGCTTCTGTTGAACTTGTCCATATTGAGTTTCATGGTCTAAGTTGATGAGGACAACTGACCAGGTCTCTTCCTTAAGAGGGCACCAGATCCCACTACAGATGGTTGTGAACCACCATGTGGTTGCTGAGAATTGAACTCAGGACCTTTGGAAGAGCAGGCAGTGCTCCTAACCACTGAGTCATCTCTCCTTCTAGATTGTTCTTGCTCAGGCAATTGGTTCTGGGATGGGAAACTGTGTGGGTGGTGAGTTTTATGTCAGTCATGTTTGGAACGTGTCTGTAGTGTTTTAGGTCCGCTCCTTGGTATGTGCCACAGTAGCTAGTCTGGGTCAGATCTGAGCACGCGTAGTTTGGGAGTGGGTTGGTCTTCGTAAACAACTGTGGCATTTCCTCAGCTGCTATTTCTTCCCGGTGGCCCTAGTGTCATCTGCTTCCCCATGGCTTCTGACTCTCTGAACAGACAGAGGTTTGGGTATTAAGAAGCCACACTCTGCCCATGCTTTCTTTGGTGCACATATCCTATGGCTGAAGCTCAGCCCAGGGCTAACGGGATCAGGAGACAGACTCACCACTCTCTGGAGCTACAGCTTCCGCTCAAACCATGAGCAGTCTTTTCCTCTGAATAGTAGATGTCCTTTGGGTTCCACTTTCGCTTTCAGCAGTTTAGTGGGATTGCCTTGGAGTTGGGACACAAGAATGGAGATCTGGGAAAGTTGGGGGATGGGAGGTTTTCCTGCTCTCCCTGGGGAACAGCAGTTTCCTTCCCTCACTTAGACTGAACGGGCGGTCTGCACTGGGCTTTCTCTCTGTGTTAGCAGTCCTGAGTGGGGACTGCACCATGGCAAAGAACGAAAGGTTACATTTGACTCCATGGGACTATGAGTTCTAGGCCCCTCTCCCCAGGCCCTCCTGATCTTCTGCAAGTGTTTCCTCGTCTTCTTTTAGAAGTCTCTCTGCCTCCCATCCAGGTTTCATTGCTGTGCTCAGGGGCGAGACAATGTGCTCAGCCATTTGATCCAGACTCGAGACTCAACTCTCATTTCAATAATTTGTGGTAAGGTACCAGCATGTGAGAAATCACTACAAAACACGTGACCGATTTTTGCTCTTTCTAAGTCAGGCCTGAGTCTGAGAACCAAGACAGGAACAGAAGTCCTGGAAACTCTGGTGTCTAAGGGCAGCCTAGGATGTAGGGGCTGGTGCCCACAAACCCTTCCGCGAGGCTGGATTTATGTTCTGTCCAGATACACTGCGCGGCTCCCCTCCCCCACAGCTCCCATCCCGTCACCCTCTCCTTCTTCCGAAGAGGGATAAACAGCTGCCTTCCATCATTGTTCCCTGCCCACCCACAGATGCTCTCAATTACCACAAAATTGCTAAATAAATCTATTTTACTTGTTTTGGTTTGTTTCTCCCAGAAAGCCTTGGCTTCCCTGATCAACACATCAACACACACTTAGCTCCGGGTCCTGTTTAGTTTGAATCAAGGATGTCCAGCTGGGTCCCTTTCCTCGGACACAGCCAAGGTTCGGAGAACCTGTTGTTGGCCACCTCTCCTGGTGTAAAATGGTTGGTTCTAAAGCCTTCCAGGGGCTTGGGAATGTGCTTTAGGGAGTTCATTGATAAAAAGATGACTCCAAATGTTCTATCATGGCCAAAACTCCTGATTGATTTAATCACCCATTACACGTGACTTTCCAAAGGAACTGGGTTGAACATGAATGGATGGGCCCATAAGATGCTCCTCTTTGTTTGCCTTGTCTTTAAGTTCTCTTTCCCCTACCTGTCCTAGTATAAAAAGAACTCAGGCAGAACTTGCTTGTGCTGCCATGCCTGCTGGTGCATGCTTATATATCCTATCACTTGGGAAGCCGAGGCAGGAGCATCTCAAGTTGGAGGTTAGTATGAGCTAGTGAGTTTTAAAACCAGCCTGGGCAACAGAGTGAAGCCATACAGTAAAGTTCACAGAGCAGCCGTATCTACCCCACGGCTCACGGTGCAGCGGTGTCTACCCCAAGGCCCACAGCGCCCCTGTTTTTGGTTTGACAACTTTCTCACAGGCTGCATGAGATCATTTGTGAGGATGAGGAAACTGCTTGAGAGGAAGGGAACTGTTATTCTAAATTTCCAGACAAAGAAAGCGTTTACAAGGCAGCACTGATGATTTTTTTTTTCTAGGTCATGGGTGGGCCTGCTTAAATTTTTTTTTACTTTTTGATTAACACCACTTTAGTGTGAGGCGTTTGTCTTGAATTAATGAGTCTAGGCTGGCAGGCAAGAAGAATTTTAAAAGATTGCTTTAATTATTTGTCGTTATCTTTTAGGAATAAAATCTTAGAATCCAGCTTCCTGGCTTTGAGAGATCCAGTTCCTTTTTCTTTTTTTTAAAGAACCATAATGTGATGCAGAGATAAGAAACGATAAAAATATCCCCAAACCTCACGTCTGTGCTTGGTGTAGTTATGAGTCAGCCCCCTTGCTTGCATAGGCTTTTACCCTTTGGAAAGCAGAACCTCCAATGTCTGCAACATAGCAGGAGGTGATGGGAGCTAGCTCTGCAGAGGACCGGCTGCCGTCCTGGACCTTAATGTTTGGAGTTCTGAGTAAAAAAAAGCTGTCTGCCTCCCTTTCGCGATACAGACCCCAGAGTAAGTGCTAGGTGAGGTCTCATACAGGTTTCTGAAGAGTTCAGAAACTTGCCCTGCCAAGAAGCTCTGTGTTAGGAGGAGACACCCCACCCCTCCCTGGGAAGGCCTCGGGTCTTAGTAAGCCAGAGTGCAGATTACAAAGGCCTAGAGGGGTTCCCCTCCCTTGGTGGTGGGGAGGCAGGGTCCTCTGTGTGACAACTCATTGTAAAGCTGCACTTGACATTTCCACACAGGCCGGTGGGGAGCGGACAAACCGACACAAAGTGATTCTCCTCGCAGCCACCTGCCGCTAAGCCGCTGCACTCTGCCTGCCTGAGAGTCCTCTGTTGGACAGATGGGTCTGGGAATCCACAACCCCACCACCTGGGAGTGCTGGAGGTGGCGTTGTTATGGTCACTTGATATTTGAGGCACACGGATAATAGGCACACAGTGCACCCTGGCATTTGGGAAATTGTGTGGAGCGAAACCATCATCATTTTTTTTTTCAAAGAAAATTATGGGTTTTACTCTTTTCTGTTAAACTTGCTGGGGTATTTGAAGGTGCTCATAGAATTCTGTTTGTGGGAATTTGGGAAGGACATTATGTTGACGTGTGCAGTGGAGAATTAAGACAAATGATAATTGAAAGAGATGATAAAAGCTAGTGGTTTCCATGGGGAAACAATCACGACCTGCTGTCAGATTGATTCCAATATGAACATTGCTTTATGTGAAATGTTTTTTAAACAGCAGAACCAAAGCAGCAAGCCAGAGCACTTCTGAGGGCTTTTTATCGTGGTCTGTTTCGATTAGCCCTCCATCTGAGATTCCTCGACTTACATTATCCACCCGCACAGCCGTGTTTAGCTTCTTTGTGGTCAACATTTAGCTGGAAATGAGAAGTATCAGGTTGCAGAAAGATGAGCCTACATTTAACCAGAGGAATTCGTAGTTTCTGACGTGCAGAGTCAGTTCGGGGTGCTAGCCTGGGCTGGCTCAACGTCGCTGCTGGGTTGAACATATTTCTTTAACAGTTCTAGAAAGCCATCGCTGTGTTTGGGGGGCTTGTAGCCATAGCAACCCTTCCCCACGATCCACATCCGCATTTCTGTGCATTGGTCGTGAACAGTCCTCAAGGACCCCATTTCCTCGCAATATAATAGGTTGTATACCGTAGAGAACTCCTAGCATTTGTTGTGTGACACAGCTGTGCCCTGCATTGAATCGGAACAAAGAGCCTGGCGTGAGAGGCACAAATGCTCACAGAACGAATGAGCGAACGAATGAATGACTCTTTGCTCAAATCTTGCTTCTGTGTCTCCTCCACTGTACTGCACCAGCTTGGACCCCTGGGGGCAGTGGGGACTCACTGCAGGGGCCAGCCTCAGTTTCCTTCCCTGTGGATTTGGCTAATAGGAGGCAGGAGACTGGAGGACGGGTCAGATAAGGTGGCTTCTGTAAAAGGATCGACTGTTCCTCTCTTACAGATGGTCTCCATACCATTTATTCCCCAGGGGGTTCTCTGGTGTCACCAGTAGAGGCAGAGTTTCTTTGTGTCTTGGCAGCCACTCCCAAATAACCATTCAGAGACTTATTATTAATTATAAATGCTCAGCCGATAGCTTAGGCTTGTCTCCAGCCAACTCTTACAACTTAAATTATCCCGTTTCTTTTCATCTCTGTGCTGTCCCAAGGCTCATTTACCTTGTTTATGAACTTCCACTGTGGCTTCTTCTTTATCTGGTTTGAAAATCCTCAGACTCTGCTCTTCTTCCCAGCTTTCTCCCTGCCCTGAGAATCCTGCCTGCCTATCAGTCAGCCCGGTTTTCCTATTTGCGGCGGTGTACCGAGATTGTTCCACAGCACGCGCATCACAGTTTTTCCTACGCGTCCTTAAACCCTGCCCACACCTTTGTAAACAGCCTCCCTGAGAAATCCTGTTCAGTCCCTCAGTGCTGGAGGTTCCCAGTGTCCTGCTGAGGCCCTGGCTGTTGTTTGCCCAAGCCACCTAGTTGACAAAGTTGATGGATGTTTGTCTTTCTTGCATTCCTGCAAGTAAGTGAATGCTCGAGAAGAGACTGCTGAAAACGCTCTGTCTCCTCCATTCAACAAAGAATGTGACCAGGCAACATTTATCCCTGTCTGATCCATGCTAGTGCTTGATAAATACTGATTGAATGAATGGTTATCAGCATCTAAAGAGAGAACATCAATGAGGGGTGGAAAGTAGCTTAGCTAGAGTTCCTTGCCGCTCTCTGCTCCACCTTCACAGGGTAACAACAGCTACAAGACAGGGCTGTCCTCAGCAAAGGTGCCTCGCTGACGGGATTGGCTACATTCCCCCCTACTCAGCTGTTTCAGTCTCTTTCCTGCTGCTCTGGTAAAATAATCTGCCAAGAGCAGTTTAAGGGTTAATTTTGGCTCACGGTTCGAGATGACCGTTCATTATGGTGGGAAAGTCACAGCAGCAGGGGATGGAAGCCCCAGAACACATGGCGTTCATAGTCAAGAAGCAGACAGCAATGAAAGCTGTCTTCAGAGCCCCTTCTTCCTTTTATGCGCTCAGCGACCACAGCCTTGCGAGTCGTGCTACACACGGCAGGCTGGTCCTCCCATCTCGGTCTAGCCAAGAAAACCACCCACAGGTATGCCCGGAAGCCCAGCCGCCATAGTCCAAGACCTCATCAAGCTGACAATTGAAATTAACCATCACAGTAATCTGGGGTGTGCTATCCTCCTGCCTCAGCATGGGCCAGTATTGAGATTACAAACGAACGTCACCATGCCCTGTTGAGTGGATACATCATTGGTGAGGACTCTGAAAAACCACCAAGGGTTTTCAGGAAAAAGTCAGCAGGATGATAAACTAAGCAACACCCTGCTAAGCCTTCAGAGGCCAAAGTCCCTCGAACGGATCCCCGAGAAAGAGGCAGCCTGCGGGAGATCAGAGCAGCTGGTCAATCTTGAGCAACTTCATGATCTTAAGCTTCAGGGTGGGACGGTCTGCCTGGGAGCTGCTGAGCCTGTGGGCTGTGCAACAATAAACATTTAATACAGTCCAACCCTGGCCAGTATTTCATCACTCCCAAAGTGTTTACATGTATCTCAGATGCTCATGCAGAAGGAGGCTGATCTTCCAAACCCAGAAATCTGCTTTACACTGACGACCCTGCTGACCTTGCTCCTTCTCGTTTTCAATTTCATCTAGAGTCCCCTAGGCCGACCCATCTAAGGAAGACAATCTTATTTGTGTTAATGTGTCTCATGACTAGCTTGTTCAAATGTTTCTCTTGGTTGGGGTGGTGGTAGTGACAGCTCTGGCCACAGTCCCTACCTGGAAAGTCATGCATGTATATAATGGTATTCTTCTCTGGTCCTAAGGCCTTCCTGTGACCCTTCCTCACTATGCAATGAGCTTGGTGACTATCTTGCAGGATCCCCTGTGCTATGACCCTAGAAGTCTCCCTGGGTCCTTGTCTTCATTTGGAATCATGAAGTTATTTGGAGGTCTCCAAATGGTGATCCTTTGGGAGAGGAGCTATGAGCTTCAGCGAAGACTTCTTACTAAAGCTTCCCTTTCCCACAGGCGTTCCCACTTGTGTTTCTCCCAGACCGCTGTCTTACTAGCCTTTCCATCACCCACTCTTGCTGTAACTTGTTGTAACTGAGGCTCAGGATCACCACTAACCACCTAGTACTGGAAGTAGTCAAGTCCTCCGAGGACATGTATAGGCTGTCACCCCGAATAGAAAGCTACCCTCCACAGTTCAGCATCCTTGTCCTCCCCACACAAGCTCAGGAGAAGGTGCTACTGTCCATCTCCCTGGTGCTAAGGAAGATGACCTGTGTGTTTCTTCCCCATGAGGGAAGAAACTTTAGCTTTGTGGTGCTGTGAACCCTAGAACTGCCCTTTAGGAAGCAGAACCTTAAAGTTCTAACCTTAGAAAACAGTAAATGCTAAGGACCTTTTCCCTCTGTATGAGAAGTGGTGTCATGGGTACCCTGCCACAGTTAAGGTACCATCAGCTGGAGCCAGCTGGAGTTTGTCTATGATCAGACAGTCCCCAGGGGTCATTGTCACCAGCTGCTTGACTTGGACCCTGGACTGTTTTACAATGCCCTCCTGTGGCTTAGGTGGCCTTAAATGACAGCGGCTCTGTATCCACATGCTGGTCGCCTGGCCCCAATATTCCTCCTGCACGGCCCAGAGCCCCCATCTTCACACTCTGACTGTGTTCTCTGTCCCTCACAGGGTCCCCGGTGGCACATAGAGCTTCAGCCTTGGGCAGGCCCTGCTCAGTCCCTGGATGAAGAAGCCTCAAGGTTCCTGAGCTACATCAGCACCACTCAGGTTGGGTTTTAAGCTGAAATGGGTTTGGGAATAACGTCAAACGTACTGAGCAACCCCTGCAAGAAGAGTTCGCCCTCTAGGACCAGGAGACTGTGAAGGACCTCCTGACAGGAACAGGGTAGGGGCCCCGGGTTCTGAGTGCTGCTACTTCATTTTCCCCATTCTGTGGAGGCAGAGAAGATGGCTTCCATTTGCTGTCATCTCCTTCCTTCCTTCATGGCTTCTCATCAACCTGGAATGTCCTAATGATTCATCCTTGAGTGTTTTGAAGAGTCACTTTGGAAAACTGCTTTCGAAAGCCATTGGGAGAGACAGATTTGTCCCTGTGTCACAAAGCAGTCAAGCGTGCCACAAAGCAGAGCCATCGTCTGGAGGCTCAGCTCCTTTCCTACTTGGAAGCATCAGCCTGTGTGCTTCCCGGCCACTGGCACTCGGCAGCCAGGCCAAGAAGGGCGAAAAAGTCAGAGGCTCTGAGGGGCACTGCTAGAAGTTAATGACCCCAGTGCTCACTCCCCTCTCCTTGGAGAGCCCCCAAGTCATTACTGAGTAGGGCCTTTATTAGTGGCTTAACACACAGTGGCAGCTCTTGCCCAGCTCCAGGGGTGAGGCAGTCAGGGGCTCTGGGAAGACAGGAAAACGTTCATTAAAGAGACGCCAGGGCTCTTGACACGTTAATCCGAAGGCTCACTCTCGTGTTGCCTGCTCCGAGGGAAAAGACAGACGTAAGAGGAAATGAGCCTGAGGATGCTTAGTCCTAGACTGAGAGGTGTCAGAACGTAGGACATTTTGAGCCCGGGAACTGAGCACAGGTTCACTGTAGGATGCTCCCGGGGCAGGAGTAGTGGAGAGAGAGGCCTTGGATGCTTATATCCATAAATCCACGGTACCGTTGCATCCACGGTCCCTTAACACTGTACTGAGCCTCACTGGGAGCGAAGCCCCTTAGAAAGGATGGGAAAGAATAGTCTGGTTTCCCCTACCTTCCTTTGAGAGAGGCTCTTGCTCTGCAGCCCCAGCTAGCCTCGAACCCCTCCTGAGTGCTGCACTCACAGACAGGTATGTGCCATTGTTCCTGGCTCGTTTCCAGAGCTGCAGGGAGACAAGTTCAGATTACAAGTCTTATTTCCGACTTGATGCAGTTAGACACACATAGGAATTTCAATACTTGCCACCCAAACATGGAAATAAAAACCCACAGAATTAATTGTGGTTGATAGAATGATAAATCAGTCCCTGTGATTTACAGAAATTCATCATATTTAGCTGCTTCAAATTAATTGGGTGACCTTACACAGGCTTAATTAAAGTACTGAAATTTTAATTTTATAATTTGGCTTTGCATGGGGGATAGGAGACGAAATCTCTTAATTATAACTTAAAAATGCTCTTAACAGCCTGAAGAAAAACTAGAGATATTTAATATATAAACTGAATTTGAAAATGATGAGCTCCATCCTCCAAAATTAATTTATTGAGTGTGAGCCTCCAAATTCCATCTTACATGTATTTTAGGTTAATATTCTACAACTTACAGAAGGGGTCTTTACTTAGGAGACACATTGGGGCATTCGGTGATCATTTCAGACTTCTCTTGTGTCTTTTTCATGAGCCACGAGGAGGGGGGAAAGTCTAGAAAAAGAAAAAGGAAGCATGTTCTGATGTGATGCGGGCTAGCGCTGGAACCTGGACAGTTGACTTTGCTTTGATGGTTGTCACCATTCTGATCCTAAAAAGCGTGAGGTTAGACCAAATGCCTCCCAGATTTCCCCTGTGGCTGGGTGTTGTACAGAAAGTAGGTCAGGGTCGCTACTAGCCTAGTATTTCTGAGCAGCTATGTGGCCAGGGAATTTGGCTTTAGCCTCGGCCTTGAGGAACCCAGAAATGAGTGGCTGTATAATCACTGACAGCTTGAGACGCGTCATATTTGAGACCTGGCGTTTGAAGCTGTAGAAGAAAGACTCTGCCATGGGGTAATGCGGGCTCTTCATCTGGATCGGGGATCCTAATGAACCCAAGAGTTAAGAGCAAAGTGACAGCGTTTCTGCTGAATTTCCTGGGAATCTTCATAAGGCAGTGATGTCCTGAGAAATGGCCAGAGTGTGATGCTTTCACACTTTTCAGATGAAGGAAAATGAACTTGTGGAGGAACAAAAGCACAAATGGACCTCCAGACTCAGGCAGTCAACTCTAACGTTGCTGCCAGGAGATCTGTGGTGGGGACCTCAGTGGGGTGGGCTGGGGGCGGTGAACCTGGGGGCTGGAGGATGGTGAAGTTGACTTTGAAGTTTGTTTCTTTGGTCTTACTGCGATTCCAATGGCCCCGGGGAAATCAAATCTATATTTCAACCTTTGTATGGGAAGGCCACCCCACCCAAAAGAATCTGTATAGCTTATTACATATAGGAAGAATCTGGCCAATGGCTCTCTCTCAAGTTACGGTTCCCCAGTGGCTGCGGCTTGACGTGATGATTGTACCAGTTGGGAATATTTTGAAATGAGATGTCCCGAGTCCCTTCCAAACTCAGTGGAAGGCTTTTCAGCCTTCAGAAAATGTGAAGGATTGCAGACCGCACAATGGTTTTGTAATCAGGAGCCATTTATCCAGGTGAAGCTCTGGGCTCTGATGGCTTCCAGGTGGGAGCCTTCATGGATGACACGGATGTCATCAGATCCTTTGACTAACCATCGCTCCCGCCCCCTTCTCTGCGCAGCGAGGAGCTGTGGGGATGCTTTTGTGACTTATGCCTCATTTAGAAAGCGTCTTAACAATGGAAGCCTGCAAAACTTGCAGAATATGAAAGCCGCCACCGCTGCCTAACATTTGCAGTTAGCAGCTGTGAGTCACTAAGTGAATTCCTCCCCCAGCCTCTTATGCTGCTTAAAAAATATCCCTCAAATCTATGTTCAAGCTGACACAGTCAGGCACTGCACTGGATAAGTTCATGGCTGAGGTGTTCATGTGTCGGTACAAAAGGCGTTTGTTGATCACCTGCCTAGGGTGGTCTGGGCTCTGAGATCGCAAGCCTTAATAAAATGCCTCTCTGTAATGCTAAGTAGGACATGAGGGGCATCTAACTGAGGGTGAGCACGTAAGTGGGCATCAGACAGCATGGGTGTGGTGCCCTGTTCTCAGTGATGACTGGGGTGGCATAATTAGGGCCCCCAGAATTTTTTTTTTTGGTGGAACACAAGAGGATACACTATTTGACTAGAGTATGCAGTATGTCAGGCCCAGTTTGATTAGCTATATTGTTTTTCTTGATATGGGAGATCCTGATGACAACAGGTTCTGCAGGCAATAACAGAGCGAGCTGCTAACAGGAAATGGTTAACTCCGAAGCGCTTGCCTGTGCTGATGGAAAGCTTCGGAGCCAGCTCTGTACGGCAGCCCCCATACCATATGCTTCAGGAAGCAAGCATCTCAGCACCAAGTTCATCTAAGCAGCAGTGGCTGTTCTAAAGAAGAAAGAAAAATGTTTAAAATTATATTTTTCTATCAGTTACTGCCCATCTGTAATCTGTTACTCATCCAATTATCTACACATCTACATGTAAAAATACCCAAGAAGTCAGACTCTGGAGACCGGGAGACCCAGATTAGTATGCCTTGTGTTTGCTCTCTCTCTCTCTCTCTCTCTCTCTCTCTCTCTCTCTCTCTCTCTCTC
>NW_026067910.1:20506-55334 GCF_014885135.2 Alexandromys fortis | reverse complement strand
CTCTCTCTCTCTCTCTCTCTCTCTCTCTCTCTCTCTCTCTCTCTCTCTCTCTCTCTCTCTCTCTCTCTCTCTCTCTCTCTCTCTCACACACACACACACACACACACACACATGCAGGAGGGTGGGCAGAGAACAAAATTTTCAATTCTGCCTTTGAGCTTTTCAAAATAATGTCACCATATAAATACACATATAATTTTTTGGGATTTCTTTCCCAAATTCCCCAAATTCTAAGGACTCTTTTTCCCCCCCACATTCTACTCATCAGTTGGTAGAATTGCTATTCAAATTTTTTGAGATGCAAAATAAAATGGAAAGGAATTAGATCCCTTTAAGCTAAATAAATAAAAATCATTTCACAAAACATTTTTCCCCCTGGAGTTTGTTTGCCTTTGTCCAGACCTAATTCACTTTATATGGCTGAGATTACAAGGGGAATTAGGCAGGCAGAGGGTGTAATTACCTCGGCTGGGGCTGAGCTTGCAGTTGCTCCCCTCCATTATTCTGCTTGCAAGAGACTTTATTGAAACCTTGGCTATAAATCTTAACTAGAAAGTTTGAAAAAAATCAATATTTAATTAATTTTTTAGAGCAGATTTTTTACGGACAACTTCTAGTTATTTTCCAAAAGAAAAAATGCTTATCAATAAGATGGTTAATGAATGGTTAAAACTGGATAATTCCTGTGCTGTATGTTTTAGCTAAGAGAGGAAGCAGGGTGGAAAAGAGTGTCTCTCTGATTGGAGAATATCGGCGCAGCATGAAATCTTAGAATAAGAAAAGAGTCGCGATTACAGAAAGCTCTATGGTAACAGAGAAGACCCAAGACCATGGCTATGGCTATGGCTCAGGCTCAGCAGGCACCACTGCACAGTAACCCTAACTTGGGCCCTGAGCTCCTTCCTTTGAGAGACGTTTGGTTAGCTGATGGTGCCAACTTCTTTGTGAGGGGTCAAAGCTGGATGCTGGTTTTGCTTGAGAACTCTGCCCCAGGTCCATTCACTAGATTCTAAGGTACAGTTGAGGAGATGATGTTAGGTTCTTTTCTGGGGACTTTCCAAAAGGCCAAACCCTCCAGGAAGCTCAAAGGAGCACCTGCCTAAGGGCCCACTGCGTAGCTCCTTAGACTGCGAGTTCCCTGGGGTCATGACACCTTGTGTCCCTGGACCTGCTTTTTACTGCAAACCAACCTCTAGGATATTCCGTAGCAGTGACCCACCCCTTATGCAATGTTATTGAAGAGGCCAGAGTAGACTTTGGATGCCACCAGAAAGGCAATAGGAATGTATCCCGTGTGCCACCGTGGTTGTAGGGAGAAGTGTCCAATCCTCAGAGCAGGCCACTGCCCTGGAGCACAAGGCTCAGGCTTAGGCAGCCTGGGACCCACAGAAGTGCCTGGTGGAACCAGCCTCCCTGAGAAGGCACAGGGTAGAGTACCATGTGCCCCGGTTCAAGACACAGCCTTTTTCCCTTCATTAGATCAGCTCTGGCCAATTAGATTGGTGCGTCCCTGTCCCTGGGTGGGAGAGGAAGAGCCGGTGGGCAGACAAAGGCAGGAAGTACATTTCTCTCTGGCCAAACAGTAGCCTACGAACTGTACAAGCTAGCATGTTTATGTTAACACGTGTTCTGTAGTCGTTGCTTGAGAGAGGACTCAGTTTCCCGGAAGTAATTTCTCCTTTGAGCAGTGGTTAGAGACAGAGAGATGGAAAGACACTGAGCCTAACGGAAAGAAAAGCTAATGATGTTTTGTGGTTTTTTTGTTGCTTTTTTGAGACCAGATCTCTTGCAACTTAAGCTGGCCTCGAACTCCTTATGTAGCTGAGGAAGCCTTGAACTCTGAGTGTTCCTTCCTCTACATCCTCAGCGTTGAAATGACAAGTGTGTGCTACACACCTGGTTGTTTTTACTCTTGCTTATTTATTTTGATGTTTTACTTGTTTTTATTTCATGTGTTCGAGTGTTTACCTGTATATGTTTGTGCACTGTGTGTGTGCAGTACCCACCAAGGTCAGAAGAGAGCGCTGGATCCTCTGGAACTGGGTTTACAATCATGAGCCATCGTGTGGGTGCTGGGAATCTAACCCTGATCCTCTGGAAGAGCAGCCGGTGCTCTTCACCACCAAGGCATGACTCTAGCCCTGATTTAGTTGTAATTGCGTATGGGGATGTGTGCGCATGTGTCAGTCCATGAGCACGCTGCATGTTTGCTATATGTGTCACGTGGAGGCAGAGGTGGACACCAAATGCCTTCTTCCATTGCTTCCCATTTTTTAATTTTATTTAGTTATTGAGACAGGGTCTTTTATCCAACCCAGAGCTCACAATTCAGCTAGACTGGCCATGGGGGCCCCAGGATCCACATGTCTCTGCTCCTGAGTGCTTGAGTTACAGACACCATTGCAGTTAAACCACCCAAGCCACTGCTGAGAATATTGCTGCAATTGCTTAACACACCTAGCCATCTTGCCAGCCCTAGAATATCTTCTCATGAAGAAAAAAAATCACCTGCTGTGGTTTTCCCATGAACAGAAGCAGTGAACCCCTGAGCTCCTTTGTATCTGGAGGGATCGATTGTCTCAGATGTGTATGCTCTAGAGAGTTTGGGGGGAGATGAGGAGGAGAGGTCTTTTGCTCACTCAGTAAGGCCAATGTCTGGGACTCATAACTGCTTTCTTCTATTCCATCAGCCTTGGTCATGAACAGTACGAGCCTCCAACTCAAGCCATCCTCCCTTAGGAAGTTCATTTGCTTACCGTGCCCTGGAATTAGGCTTCTTTCTGCTTAACGACAGCGTTCCCTTTGGTTTCCGTCTCTAATTTTGATGCATGCATTCGGAGAAGAGCTTGGGTTAGCTGGGCAGCCTTTCTGCTCCAGGGCTCTAGCCCTTCTCTCCCGGGAGGCAGCTCATTAGAGATTATTATTAGAATAATTATCTCATTAGAGAGTATCACCAAGAATCCTGCCTTCTCAGCAGACTCTTCACTCGTCCCGGGATCAGCTCTGAACCTGGATAGCAGAGGTTACGTTTCTGGCCTCGGTGGGCCCACCTTACCTGTCTGTAATAAGGCGCAGGAGACCTTGTGACCATCTTGCTCAGCACTGTGTCACACTCATGCGGTAGCCACATGCCCAGTTCTTAGACAGACACCCTTCTGCATCTGCTCCTCTGTCAACTTCCGCTCACCCCAGATGCACAGCCCTCTGACCCTCTTTCTTCCCGTCCGGGCAGCTGGCTACTGCAGCCCATTTCCCTTCAAGCCCTCACTGAGTCTTCATGAGATTGCTTCTTATCCGGCGGTCTTGTGGTTCCCTGGGGGAGGAGAGTAGTTAGCAGCAGAGGACATAACTCTCCCATCACTGTTTCCAGGAGCGGGGAAAGCAGTTAAGTCTCTACCTGCCATTCATCATCCTGCATTTTAAATTATTCATATTGATTTCCAATCCTTACAGATTGCATGCGATCACATGGGTACAGACAGCTTGGCTACTGACTCCAGCCCCGCAACGAAGCCCTGGCTGCTGTGTCTTGATGACAGGTTTGGCTTAGCTCATCAAATCCGCAGCAAGCGGTGCCGCCTCTACTCCCTAGGGTAAGACATGTTTTATAGCCGAGGAGAGCACAGACATTCATGCAGGCAGCCAAGGCCTTTTCAGTGATTCGGGATGGTGGGGCCAGTGTGTGCAAGTGATGGGATCTATCTTGTGCCTCAGCTTCATGCTGACCTGCTGTGTATATCACCAACTCAGGGTACCTCGGCAGGAGCCACCTTGCCTCCCGTCCCGCTAGCAAGGCAGCAGCTTCAGTTTTCAGCACCAGGACAGTCCCCTGGGAGAAACCAGAGGCGTCCAGTGTGACTTAGAGCACCTTTGTTAGAGAGAGAGAGAAATGTCAACGGTTGTATCAAGGAAGAGCGTGTCGGGAATACTACACACAGTTATGAATGAGCCAAGACCAATTAGAGCCACTACTGTGTGTGTGTGTGTGTGAGAGAGAGAGAGAGAGAGAGAGAGAGAGAGAGATATCGATCAATCTATGTGTAGTTTTGTATTTAGATAAAAAAAAAATAAAGGGAATTCTTTTTTGAAAAAAATGTGCATTTTTGCCAAAACACAACTTGGTCATACAGATTGAAAGTGACCTTGATGTATCAACAGATTTCGAGAGGTTCTGTAAAACCATAGGCATAAATTAACGAGACTGTTTCGCCAAGTCTGTCAGCACTTGTGTAAACCGTCCTGAACTTACCAATGTGTCTTTGGTTTCTGTCACATGGAACACCATGACCTAAAGCACTGTGGGGAGGAAAGGGTTTATTTACACTCTCAGGGACACATCCCAGTTCACCCAGAGAAGCTAGGGAAGGGGCTCAAGGCAGGGATGGGAGCAGAGGCCATGGATGGATGCAGCTTACGGTGCTGCCGTGGCTTGCTCAGCCTGCTTTCTTGCAGAGCCCAGGACCGTCAGCCCAGGGATGGCACCGCCCACCATGGACTGGGTGCTCCCACAACAGTCATTAATTAAGAAAATGTCCCACAGGCCTGCCTACAGCCGGTTCCTAGGGAGGCTTTTTCTCATCTGTGGTTCCTTCCCTTAGACAACTCTAGCTTGTGCCAAGTTGACAAAAATAAAACAAAGCTCATTAAAAAAAAAAAAAAAGGACAAAACAGAGCAAACAACCAGGACAAAATGATACATCTCAAAATGAAGAGGAGAGAATTATTTCTATCTGGAACATTCTGCTCAGGAGACTATTTATAGAAGCCAAGGAGGTTCTCAGGTTAGACCACGGTTGTATTTTTGAAAGCAGTTAAGATCCTAAACAATGTCACACATGCTTCCTCTCGGCTATAGGCTTCCCTTACTTCATCCGACTGTCCACATTTAGACATCTGCTGGACTCTGTGGTCGTGGGTAGGGACAGGCGTCGGGGTGTTGTGGGGACCCCCCAAAGGAGCTGGTTATTGCTATCAAACTGCTACAAGCAGTCTGTGGGCAGGGGTGTAGCTCTGTTGGTAGACTGTTGGCAAACGTGCATGTAGCCCTGGCCTTGATTCTCAACACCACAAAACGGTGGCATTCATACCTATCCCACCACTCAGGAGGTAGAGGCGGGGGTATCTGAAGTTCAAAATCATCCTCTTCCATATAATGAGGTCAAGGCCAACCTGGGTTGTGAGATCCTGGGTCCAAAATAAAGGATTACAAGTCATTGTGGATTTTTATAAAACAAAAGAAGAATTCAAATAAAAGTAAAAAGTTAATTAATATACTCATACATGAGTCAAGTGAAGACATAGTGCAGGTGTCTCCTAGTGCGGCTTGGCATGATGGCGCTGGCTTACGAAGGGGACACAGGCTGTGTGTTGAATGGCTCTTAAGTCAGACAAGAGCTGCGCAGCCCATTGGTTAGAACTGAGCTTTTCTTGGAAGGCCCCAGCTATGCTCAAGAACATAGGAAGGATGCTAAGTCATGACAGCGGCGTTTATTTTATGTCACATTAAAATTTTGTGAAAGTAGGTCAAAAAATAATTGCATCGTGTAGCATGCAAATTGGCAATGCCATCTTGATCCTATTTCCTGGTTCCAAACTTTACGTCCTGCTTAGCATTTTATGTTCCACAACAAATTCATTTAAGGATATAACTGAATAAAAGAAAACTTGGGAAGTGATTTAGAAGATGCTTTGAAATCCTCCCCCTCTTATGCTTCCAAGCTGTTTGATAAGATGGCTCTGCAGCAAGGTTTCAGATTATTACAGGGGAGAAAAAAGATTGATTTTCTTTCATTTGCATTCAAAATCAGCTCTGCAAGAAAGCAAATGAGAACTTCTGAATTACACTGGAAACAGAACTGAATAGATTATAGGGTCAATATTTGATGAGAAAACATGAAAGCTTTCATTACAAACTGCAACCTAGCCGAGCCTGATGGCACACACCTTTAATCCAAGCATTCGGGGGCAGACGCAGGTGGATCTTTGTGAACTGGAGGTCTGTCGGTCCTCCACCACAGTGAGACCCTGGCCCCAAAAACAAAACAAAATAAAACCCAATCAAACAAACAGCTCTGAAACCAAAACAAACACTCACAAAGAAACAAGGAAAAAGAAAAGAAATGCTGGGACACTTGAATCTAAAGAAAGGGTTTGTGATAGCAAATCATAAAACTTGGATTATGGGCAATGGGTGAGGATGATGGCTAGGCCGTGACTTGGGGTCTGGGATCTAGATGTCCCTCCTGTTCTGACGAACTGTTTGTTGAAGACAAGTAGATTGCCGTTTGCCTCTCAAGAGATGCTGAGAGGAGGTACACAAGTCGTGGTTCTGAGACCAGGAACCACTGAAGGGAGCCTTGGCCCTGGGTTACCAGTGTCTGGGAGAGCTGGGGCAGCTGTGTGGTAGTGGGAGGATGGACGGAGAATCTGTGGCCTCTACGTCCAAGTATATGTGTGAGCTCCTGAGAAGACAATAACAAAACTGTGCCTCTGCTGGGCCCAGTGATTCCCAGGCAAACCAAAGGTGCAGATGCGACTGGAAGGACCCCGGCCTGACAATTCAGATATGAGACGACAAAGGTTGAAGGCCCTGTGTCTGATCTGCCCCGTCCTGTCTCCTCCACCCTTGTAACTGACCCAGGCGGTGTCTGACTGGTCCCCAAGCTGCCATTTCTCTGTTGGGAGTCAAAGTCTCCTATTCCACGGTAGATGTAAAAAGGCATCTATCTGGTTGCTACAATCTATTCTATCAAAACTTAAGCTCAGTTTTTCACTTTTCAAATGGTGTAGAGGAGAACAGTGAACACACAGGAAGGGACAAGAAAGGAAGGCAAATGTTGAAGGGAAGAAAAAGAAGAGAAATTGAAAAGTAAGAAAAGGCCCTGGGCTCGGAGGATAGTTTGTGCGTAGTTTACCACTGCAGGCAGGCAGCCAGGTCTGTTGGCACACACCTTTAATCCCAGCACTTGGGAGGCGGAGGCAGGAGGATCTCTGAGTTCAAGGTCAGCCTGGTCGACAGAGTTCCAAGACAGCCAAGGCAACTAACAAAACAATTTCAGACAGGCTCTTCCCGGTAAGTATTCCAATGTAGACAGCGGTGAGGGGACTGTCCAGATATGGTGGGGGGATAGAGGGTGAGTGGAGCAGAGAGAGACGTCTCCTCGTTCACTCTCCTGGCAGAGCTGTGTTTTAGGGGTGCATGGATAGCCAAGCACGGCAGAGGCCCGCCGTCCTCACCCCCTCCTGCTCGGCAATACGTTATGCTATTCGGTCTCAAGACGTGGTTTCTCGGTGTAAGACGGAAGATTTCCTAAGTCACACATGGTGAGGCAACTCGAGCCAGTGTTTTAGTCAGAAAGCCTTCAGTGTGTCTGGGAGCATTTCAAGAAGAATGAATGGAAACCACAGACAAATACGTTTGCTTCCCAAGAGCTTGGATGAAGGCAGCAGGAGCAGTGTTAGCACAGGATATAATGAATGGGGAAGGAGAAGACTGTGGTCCTCGATGTCTCTAGATAGTTTCTCCCTGATCGCCCAGCTGTGGTCTGGTAATACCATAGATGCAACCGTAGAGCGGTTTATACAATGTTTAATACATATGCTTTATCTGTAAGAAGAGGAAGTGTGTGTGTGTGTGTGTGTGTGTGTGTGTGTGTGTGTTCCCTAAAATCCATTTCATTCCTTTGGGAATGACACTGTCCTGAAATAATATGGATTTTGTTTGTTTTTAAGGTAGGGTTTCACTGTGTAGCCCTGGCGGTTCTGGAACACCCTTTGCAGACCAAGCTAGCCCCAAACTCACAAAACTCCTCCTTCCTCGAGTACCTCTTGAGCACATGCAGGAATATACCAGCATACCTGACTTCATGTTTTAAATGAAACTTTGGAGTTTCATGCAATGTTACTAATACAAGAATCAATAATTATAAAATATTTTCCTCTATCCTCTGAGAACCTGCATCTCTCCTCCCTCCCTTNCCTCCCTCCCTCCCTTCATTCCTCCCCCTCCCCTCTCTCTCTCTCTCTTACACACACACACAGTTGGCAGTTTACAGTTCTAGCCTACCAGCTGACCAGCATGCCTTCCTTGATCCTGCTGGATCACAGTCGGGAGGAAAACCCTTCTCACGGCTTCTAGAACTCTTCTCTCAGTGATAAGGGCTACACACTTCTGATCTGCGCTCCGAATTTATTTTTATAGTTTTTAGCTTCTGAACAATTTTATATGCATATAAATATACTAATATACTATATGTAATTATACTCACATACTTAAATATACAAACTGGGTTTCTTTTAATCATTACACTTAAGCTTAAAACATTTTATCTCCCTCTCCTTCTCCAAAGCCCTGGACACAACATACAGCACTCCCAATTTCCCTCTGATCTTTAGCTCCCTCGCTTCTTGCCTACCACCCCTGATCTTAAGCAAATACTAGCTTGACTCTCTGTCTAGAGTCACCTATGTTGAGCATTCCATGCACATAGAATCATATAATATATGACATTTTATGGCCCTTGATGCCTAGCGTCATGTTTTCAGAGTTCATCTACAGCACCAGAACTCCACTACTCTTCATGTCTGAGTCATCACCCATCGCGTGGAAGTACCACGTTCTGCTTCTTCCCTCATCAGGGGATGGACAGTGTGTTGGTTCCCCTTGTTAGTTATTATCAGTGTTGAAATGAGCATTGGCGTGTACGTTTTGAGCCTATGTCTTATCACTTATCTTGACTGTGTACCATTTTACATCCCCACTGATAATCTATGACTCTTCCAATTTCCCCCACCTGTCCACACCATGTTGGCCTTTTCAATTATATGCCTCCTGGTGGTTGGGATGGGGTATCTCACTGTGGCTTCAATTGTCCTTCCCTGCCCAGTAATGGATTCTGAGTTTCTTTTCATATCCTTATGTTCTAAGCTTTTGGTTCCCAGGGGACATAAAACCCACTTATTGTGATACACTCAAGCCTGCTTTACAAAAGGCTAGCCAAAGGTCGCCACAATCCACTCCTTTTCCCTTCCGTGGTACCCAAGGCCACATAGCTGCTGATACATGTGGTTCACATGCTTGGATGATCCAAAGAACACTTATGGGCTACTTTGAAAACAAGCCCTCCTCTCCCAAGAGCTCTTAGTGCTGTGTGCCAGGAAATGGGAATGGTGGGCACTCCGAGGAAAAACACATCCAATAGTTGTTGTTTAGTGCACATCCCAGCTGATGCAGGCTACCTGGCTGCTTGGCTCTGAGACAACGTGATTGTTCTGATATTCTAGTCCAGTCTACTTTTGGAAATTTGGCTCTCTGGTTTTCCCTTCGTAGTTCTTCAAAACCTTTTAGATTTAATAGTCTTTTTATGCTGAAAAAATTGTTGTGCCCTAAAACCCCAGCACTGATGTGATATTTGTTCGTGAATCTTCTAACTTCACCTCCTTCTTGTAGAGGGAAGGTGGCAGGCTTAGCTAGAAGCTTTTGAATATGCATCCTAACTACTGGAACATTTTTGGGAGAGAGCTGTAGAAGCTGCTAATTGTCCCCTACTGTTCATTCTCCTGGTCTTTTTTGGGTAACATAACTCCTGAAGTTAGCCAGACACACGGCCACTCTGGATTCCCTGGCTTTCCCTCCAGCTTCAGTGACCTCGTGACCGAGGTCGTGAGCAGTGGTCATGAGTGGAACTGTGTGCAGCCCTCAGGATGTGGCCTCACACGGAAAGACTGTAGCCACTGCTTCTCTTTCTAGCTTTCTGGGTGATGAGCACACAGACAGGAGAAGGGAAAAATGGACTAGTCACCCCAGACCTTGAGATGGAAGTCACTCATGTGATCCGGGTTGCTTGCTCTATGGTCTAAACCTAAAGAAAATATTTCTAGCAAGTAAACTTTTCCATAGTAAATTTTCTCTGCATTAAATAGCAGTAGAAGATGGTTTCATTCCGATTTTTATATTAATAGTAGGTATTATTATAATTAATTGCTCAGAATGCTTCTCCCTCATCACTGCCTTGTGAGCTCCCTCAGTTGAAGGATTTAAGCTGTCTTTGTCCTCATGCGCAGTGGATGCCTTGCTCACATGTAGCATCCTATAAATACTCACATACAGGAGTAGTCGGTGAACTGGAACCTGCTGCTCACTGTATCTGGACACTGTTGTGTATTCTGGGAGTGTCAGACCTTACATAACGCTTTTTGTCACTGAGGGCAACATTACAGGTCTATCTGTGGCCACGGTCTGGAGCACAGGAGAGTCAGGAGCAAGCAAGTTCAACACAATTTCATTCTCTAAAACATGACAACTTTCCAGGTTTTGAGAGGAATGTTCCTCCAGATGCTCCTGTCCCAGGTCACCTGCTGTGTCCCAGGTCATCTGCTGTGTCCCAGGTCACCTGCTGTGTCCCAGGTCACCTGCTGTGTCCCAGGTCACCTGCTATGAAGGAGCATGTGGAGGGCACACCCATGCATGTGCATTGGAGGTGCCAGATGTGGATTCCTCTCCTGCTTCTATTACCTTGGGATATATTGTGCAATATCTTGAGTCTTCCTAATGCTTTTTGTGTTCGCCATGAAACTTGATAAATTTAAACTAAGCCTCAAAAAAGCATTATTTTAAGTACACAAAAGGCAGAATTGTACATACTAGGTAAACGAGCATAGCTTATTGCTTCCCAAAACAGTGCGTATTTATATATTAAGATTAAATCGTGCGGAAATGTCACTGTGAGACCCCATTATTCTATAATCTATATACACTGATTGTTATGTTAATCTCATCAGCTTTAGTGGGTTGAAACATGCCTAGGGGGTTACCACAGCATATTTCTAGGGGTATATGTGGCGGGGGGTGGGTAACGTAACACTGCTCTAGGGGTATCTATGTGTGTATGGAGGAGCACAGCACATCTCTGGGGTATCTGTGTGTGTATGGGGGTAGCTCAGCACATCTCTAGGGGTATCTGTGTGTGTATGGGGGGTGACAAGCTTATCTCTAGGGGTATCTGTGTCTATGGAAGTAGCACAGCTCATCTCTAGGGTATCTGTGAGGGATTTTAGATGATGACATCTCTGTCCTGAGTGGATTCAAGACGTGGATAAAGCATGAGGAGGGGTTAGCACTGTGGAAGGTGGGACCCAGTTGGAGGAAATAGTCCTTGGGTGGGGCGTCCTGGGGGACTCTGTTTTGTCCTGGTCCTTCCTGTTACTGCCCCCCTCTGCTTATTGCCTGCCATTTTGTGAGCTGTTCCCCCATACCTTTGGATAGGATGAAATCAGGAGCCAGAATTCATACTTTCTTCCTTTAACTTATTCTGCTGTTATTTCTCCTCCATTACAGGCTGACACACTGCTCAGAAGTGAAGAGGATTGATTAGATTGAGCAAAACACAACATCAGTTAACAAAAATCACCAATTACAGTCTCAGGTCATTTGGTATATCATATAAAATATCTCTTTTATGTCATGCTTAGCTTACATGTGTAGGCATGCACTTTGGATAATTTATGATAGAGTTTGTCCTTTGCATAGGTGTAGAAAACTTCTGCAAAGATATAGAAAAACTATTAAACAATAGTTATCTCTAGAAGTTATGGCTACAATTTCTGGTGTTGAAAGACTTGCTTTTCATTTTCTCTGCTTCTAACTTTTTGATTATTTTCTTCGTGTAGAAACTACAGTTATAAGAAACTAGTTGAAGGGTAGGGTTGGAGCTCAGTGAGCAAAGTGCTTATGTAGTAACCTAAGGGCCTGTATCTGATTTCAGCATAAAGACATGAGGGAGGAAGGAGGGAGCGAGAAGGGGAGAGGGAGAGAGAAAGGGGGAGCGAGGGAGGAGGAAGGAGGTTTCTGAAGCGGGCTTTATAGAAGGAAGAAATAGGCAACCAGACCTCTCAGGCGAATGCTGAGTCTCACTAAATTGGATGAAGGAGATCTGGTTGAGGGATGTCATGGGCCAAATAACTCGTGAGGGAGTCTGCTGATGAAGAGAGCGACTTAGTGGGGTAAAGGGCAAGAGTAAGACAAACAGGGTTACCGTGAAGTTTTACGTAGATGAAAGATGATCTTAGATAAGTAAAACCCGCAGAGCGGTTGTTAGCTCTTATTTTTGTGTGTGCCCAGATCGTGCGGCAGCCTGAAATAGTAACCCAAGAGAATCAAGGTCTTCTGTACTAGTTTGGATTTGGTCAGTGTATTACAGATATTCTGGGCTTTGTTATCCTCAATCACAAGTAAGCATAGGACTTTGGAACTAAGCATGATTATACGTACTTGTATTCCATGCAGTAGGAAGCTGAGGCAGGAGGATTGTGAGTTCAAGATTATGAGCTGCATAGCAATGCTCTCTCCTCCCCCCCCCCCAAAAAAAAGCATAGAGTTTTTTGGCAGAGAAATCTTAATTATCATGAAAAAATTACTCTCTTCTGGTTAATTTCTTGTTTTCCATTTAAATTGGTGTTTGAATCAATGTGGTGATTCTTACACTAAACAAGAATTTTTTCTTAGTAGCTTAGTGTTCATAAGCATACGAACTGTTTACGTGACATACTGCCTTCTAGGTACTTAGGTATAATGTGTTCATAATTTTTCCCCTTATTGTTGCAGACTAGGGTATAGATTGTCTCCTTGCTTTGGATCTAGCAGAGCGCATATATTTGCCCTTTTTTCTTTAACTGCGCTACTTTAAAAGAACACAGCAGCTGCCCACAAGTCCAGCGTCACGCTTAGTACCATGGAGACAAATTAGTGCAAATTATTAGAACACAGCTCCCCTCGAGGGAATCCTAGGCTTTTCTTAGCCTTTACTGAGAAAGTTCTCTTGAGACTAGTGGATATTCTTATTTTTAGTGAAAATAAATTTTGTTTCATAGAATGTATTCTCCTCTCCCAACTCCTCCTAGATCATCCCCATCTCCCCACTCATTCCACACCTTCTTCTCTCTCTTGGGAAAACAGGCAAATAAAAACGAACAATAACAATGATAACAACAACAAGGCAAGAGCAACAGAAGCCCAGAAACACAACTCAAAAACAAAACACATAAAAATACAAGATCGGAAACCATAATATACAAGCAAAAGATCAGTAAGAGTTAAAAAGAATTGCCAAACAAAGCAATATAAAACAACAGCAAAATCCCACTGAGTTAGCTTTACATTGGTCATCTAAGGCATGAGGCTTCTTCCTTCAAGTGTGAGTTATGCATCCTGTTGAGCCTCCATTGGAGAAAATTAATTTTTCCTTTGTAAGTGGTTGTCAATTGGACATAGCCTTCTGGGTTAGAGATGGGCACTCATGACCACTTCCCATTTCAGTGCTGGGACCCCTTCTGACTGAGACCTGGGCAAGCCCTGTGATGCGGCCACAGTCTCTGTGAGTTCCTATGTATGTCAGTCCTGTTGTGTCAAGAAGACACTGTTTCCTTGGTGTTCTCCATCTCCATCTTTCCACCTCCTCTTCTGCGTAGTTCCCGGAATCCCGAGAGGATGCCGCCCACTCTCTGCACATTGTCTAGTCCTGGCTCTCGGTACTGATTGCCATCTACTGCTGAAGGGAGCTTCTCTGGTGATGGCTGAGTGAAACACTGAACTTTGTGTAGAGCAGAAGGTCAGTAGGAGTCATTTGGTTGCTATGAGCCTTTAGCAGAGCAAGAGTACTTGGCTTTCCTGTGGGTTCATGGCCTATCTAGTCTCAGGTTGTAGGCCGCCTAAGAAATATTGAGAATGGGTTCCATCTCAAGGAGTGGCCTCAAGTCCAAAGAGATAGTGTTTGGTTACTCTCACAACATTTGTGCTGCCATTGCACAAGCGTATCACACCAACAAGTCACCATTGTAGATCACAGCGTTTGTAGCTGGATTTTTGTTTGCCTTTCTCCTCTAGTAGCATGCAGAGTGCCTTCAGTACCATGAACACTAGTTACAAGGGGTTAAGGTGCTAGTTAGGAACTGGCTCAACTTCTCTGTGCTCAACGAGATGTTTTAAGTGTCTTCAGCCTGACAGTTGGTTTCTGGAGAGCAACTAATGGTTTGGCAATAGCCAAATTGTTTGGGGTCTCCATGGGACCCCTTTGGCCAACAACTCAATTAGACTTAACCCTCTTCTGGAACTGGAGGTTTCACTTGATGGCAAATGACATCTAGTTGGGGCTTTGTCTCCTCCATTATTGAGTGACTCCATTTAGATTTATTTCACATATGTAGATGGCTTTTGAAGATTCTACTATAGTAGGATTTCATATGACCTCTCAAATAACTCTTAATGTTATTGTCCATATTTTCTCCCCTACTCCCCTCTTCCTTCCCCCTCTCTGCTTAATCCTGTTCCAGTTTCCCCCGTTTCTCCATTACTCTTTACTCTGTTTTTCTTTCCTTGGGAGACCACCGCCCAATCTCTTACTCTATCCCTAGCCTCCATGATTATGTAGCTTGTAGTCTGCATATTGAAGCTAGTGGATATTCTCATTTGCCCCATTGCTAATATAATATAATAACAATTCTTTATACGAGCCTACATGTTTAGCTAGTGATTTTGTGATCTGTGCTTAACAGATCAGTTTTCTTTTATCTAGAAGTTTTGGTCTATAGTACATGAGTGTATGTGTGTGTGTAGAGCAAGTGTATATGTGTGTATGATATTCATATGTGTGTGAGAACATGTGTATGTGTGTATAGAGCACGCATATGTGTGAAGAGCATGTGTATGTGTGTATAGAGCATGCATGTGTGTGTAGGGAATGTGTGTGTGTGTGTGTGTGTAGAACATGCATATGTGTGTAGAGTAGTGTATGTGAAGTTCATTGAATGTGTACATTAGACATGTTCTAAAGCAGAAACCAGGAAAACTGCCATTAGAGTTGTCAATTTATTCATCTAACTTTTCTTCACTGTATTTTTTTGTTTTTCTTTTCTTCCTCTGGTCTCTAGGCTGGGGAATGACGACACAGACTTTGAGGTGAGCATGGCCAACGATGGGTGTGAGGTGCATCGTTTTGATCCTAGTGTCAAATCAGCCCACGTTCTGGAGAGCCAGCGCCTCTGGCATCACCGTTTGTCCATCGACTGGCGGGATCCACATCCAGCTGTGGCTGCTCAAAAGCTACGTAGCAACACCAGAAAACTGGGAAGCATTTTGAATGAATTTGGGCATCACAAGGTGAGACTTCCCGTTTTAATTCACAATTAAATAAAACGAATAGACCCATCAAATTAAGAAAATGAAAAGCATGGCTAATAATGCTAGGAAACTGAAGATCCCATGTTTCAATATTGCTGGGCACTGTCCATTGCTCATAGAGCTGACCTGTAGACACGTCGGGGAATTCTAGAGCTGTTGATACTGAACTGCAGAGTTTCGTTGCTCCTAAGGAATGCTAAGAATGGCCAAGTTGAGACAAGAGACTAAGAAGCTACTTCTCACAGAGACTTCAGCATACTTAGGAATTTATCTAAAATTTCCAGAAAACTAAACTGCTTATTTCAACCTTGAATATACAAAAATAATCCTTCTTATGTTTATGTTTGGAAAAACACTGGCTTTTACATTTCTCAAGTTACTGGCTATTTTGAGACATTTTGGCTCTTAAAGTACAAAACCCACATGTAGCTCTGAGTAAAATCTACTTTCCAAAAATGAATGGACATCGTGTACATTGCAATTTATATAATTATATCAAAGCATGTGAAATATCTGCAAATACCCCATTGTGGAGGAACAGCATAAAGGAACTCAATCTTCGAACAATGTTCCTTGAGCTCAAGTTTTAGCTTCATATACCCAAGCAGACGCTAAAGGGGTGGTTCTGGGTGCAATTGCCTTTTTTTTTTTTTTTGGTTTCCGTCTCTCCTTAAGTGAGTTTGACCTGTCCTAGCCTATGGTGCCATGAGGTGTCATGTAATTTAAAACATGTCAAAATAAGAGCCCATCTGTGAGACAAGGTGTGGGGGATTTTAAGTTTGAATTGACTTCTTGATCTTTAATAAAAGGACTTGCCCTGTGGATTACCCCTTTCCTCTCCTCTCTCCCCCTCCTCTTTCTCCTCTCCTTTGAAAAAAAAAACCTGTCTTAGTTAGGGTTTAATTGCCATAATAAAGTTGGGGAGGAAAGGATTTATTTCCTCTTATGGCTTGGAGTTCATCATTCAGGGGAGTCGGGGTAGAAATGCAAGGTAGGAGCCTGGGGGTAGGAGGTGATGTGGACAGAGGCCACGGGGAGGGGGGGGGACGCTGCTTACTGGCTTGCTCCCTAAGCCTTTCTCAGCCCACTTTCCTAGAGAACCCAGGACCACCCGCCCAGCCGCGGCACTACCCGTAGTGTGCTGGATCCTCCCACAGCAACGTCAATCAAGAAAACGCACACTGGCTTGCCTACAGGTCACTGTGGGGACATATTCTCAGTTGTGGTTTCCTTTTCCCAAATGACCTGTGTCGAGCTAACCCAAAATCAGCCAGCATACTCCCTTTAATCAGACAGTCAAAACTTTTCCAAGAACAGCCTTGAGGAAGTTATTGCTCTTTTTACACAGGACTAGCTAGCCATTTGTACTTTGTTTCTGCCACTAAGAGCAACCAGCATCCAACAGTGAGGAACCTTAAATGCTTCCTGGCTACAATATTTCGAGTAAGATCTCTGAATAGAACTTTTTTTTCATGGTCTACTAAATTTTTAATTAGTGTGGGAAGTGGAGGCATTTTTCAGAATTCACTTCCAGTTTATTCTTTTTTGCCACTCCTACTTTTGCAAACCTGTTTTTCTTTACTGATGATAATAACAAACCACTTTCCCAATCTGTCAAGTCTAGATTCTCTGCAGAGTGGAACCTCTCTGTGTTCAGCTTTATTGCTGCTCTCTGTGGCTCACTTGCTAGTCCTGCCCACCCTCGCTCTTCTGAGACAAGACTGAGTAGGCAAAGGAGGTTAAGGTCAAAGCCCTTTGTGCATTCTTCAATACATTTTAGCAAAAGACTTGCTAGAGAAGAGGATAAAATGAGGCTTTGAAAAAAATTATGTGTGCATGTAATTCATCCAAGCACATTTCCTACGGAGAGTATATTTTAGGATAATGAGACACAGAGTTGAACTACATGCAACCAGCTCTCTGGGAGCTGTAGCGGGCCAACCTTTATGCTGGGGGTATCATGGAGCATTTTGCCCCTGGATAGCAGAAGCATTTACAAGGATACTTAAAGAGGAGAGATCAAGGGTTGCTTTTGTTCCTACAGTGGTTTATTTTTTCTTAAAAGCAGTAATAACAATGAAAGGAATCTGCCTCAGAATTGCCAGGTATGGATTTGATGCTTCAAGGAAAATTCACTGTTGAGGGATGGAAAAGCCATCAGTCTCCTTCACAGAGATTCTTCGGCTGAATACTTTCAAACAGAAACAACAAAAACTAAGCCCCCATTGAATGATTGCTTCCCTTGGAAACACTCTGCGAGGGGCTACGCAGTGCCAGATGAAAGGAAACCTCATTTGCGGCTGGAGAGAGCGTGGTCTGTTTTCCTTCCTCCCCGTGTGTGCGGACATTGATAAACAGGGCAGGACTGTGGCAGGGGAGGCGGAGAGAGCAAAACACCCGAAAGATCGGCATTCCCACCCCTTTGTCTCTTGATTCTGAAAGCAGCAGTAGAAGCCACACAGGGCTTTGATGACTGTAAAATATCTCCTATGGTTTTGTGATGATTTTCATATTTGCCTGTTTTCCTTCTTTTTTCCTTCTCTGCATCCAAACCTGGTTTCTAGTCAAGCGAGGGACGTGAGAGCAAATGTCGGCAGTATTTGGAGAGAGTGACAGAAAGATGCATATGGCTCGTGTGCTGCTGTAGAAACTCTTTGCTAATTTTAACTTCAAACTATAAATCAACAAAGCCTTTGCAAAGCATCATGCAGAAGCAGCTGCATCAGCAAGGCGGCCCTGGACCAGAAGCCCTGTCTGCCAGGGAGTAACATCACCCGGACCCAGGCCCGCTGGGGGTGATTTACTGTCTAGCCCGTGCTGCAGTGGTTGTTGATGTTAACTAAGTCTGGGAATTTTTCAAGAGCGGATGAAGATTACACTCGAGGATTCTGCTCTTATTAATTTTACTGTGTGGTTTTTCTCCCCCAGACTCTTCGTCGCATACTCAGCATTTCCTACATGATCCGGGCTGGGAAATGATAAATTACGATCCTTATTGTTAGCAGCCAGCTAAAGGTTCTTCTGCCAAGTTTGGGTGGGAGATGTGGCTGTTAAACTGCAGCTCTCTTGGTGCCAAGCAGCTCTGGGCTTCGGGGATCGGGAGCCTCTGCTCTTTGCATCCAGCTCTGCTTCCCCCGCAGCAACCAGGGGTACTGCACTCCCTGGCTGTGGGCTGCAGTGACTGGGGCCGGAAGTGCTTCCAGTTCTCAGTTTTCCATAGTCTTCCTCTTGCCCCACCTTGAGCCTTGGCCCCAGGGTCTCAGTTCTCCATAGAGACACTTCTGCACTCTGCCCTTGTCTCAGTCTGCTCCAGCCTCGGTTCCTGTTCCCGGCCATCCTCGGGAACTCCTCTGCTGCCCCTTGTTACTACTGGGGACGCCTGAGGCTGAGCCCAGGGGGTTGCTGCTTTTCATGCCGCCAGCTCAACGCGTTCTCTCCATCGGAAAGACCACAAGGTAGGCAATGTGACTCTTCAGGAAAGGCGCTCTGTGGATGCCTAGTTTTGCAGCGTGGTAGGACCGTACAGGGGGGAGATCTCATCAGAGTGAGAGGCGGGCTGCTAACACAGCCTGACACGCAAGCTCACAGCCCTCTGTCCACAGCACCCTCTGCCACACAGTCTGCGAAGATCGTACTAGGCCTATCATGGAGGCAATCAGTGCCCAGCCTGACTGCAGGTGTTGGGTGACTTCTGGAGTGCCTGTGACCGTTCACCTGATGCTGTCATGGCTGAAACAACATTTCCAAGGGTTGATTCTGAGTGCCTGGAGTGGCTCTTAATAAATGAAGCTTTTTTTTTTTTTTTTTTTCAAAGCAAAAGCCATGGTTGGGGTAGTGGCTATAAAAGCTACTGTTGGTTTATATTGTTGGAAGGAGACCTCCTCGGGGCACCTGTGGCTGGACAGAAGCCTCCCTGAGCAGCCATGAGGTCGTCAAAACAGAGCTCCCATGACAACAGTAGGAAAAATCACACAAGTAAGCTGACTGATTGACAGCTCCCATGAGGGCCATGACAAACGGGGCTGAAGCTGGAGTTGCCGGCTGTCTCTGGTGGGATGGTACCAATGTCATTTCCAGCCCCACTGGATCTGAGAACAGTGGAGACAGCAGCACTGGTTTCCATTCAGACTCAGTTCTTTATGCTCCTGGAATCATCCCCTACTGGGCTCCTTAGCAACCGCAGTAGCAACAGAAAAGGGCTGTCTGACAGCTGTCAGTCATGCAGCTGATCAGCTCGCTCTGACAGCTCCAGTCATTTGAAAAAAAAAAAAAAAAAAAGCAAGCAAACAAACCAAGCCTATGACAAAGATCTCACACAAAATTTCATTCTTTGGTGCCCTTTATCCAACAATACATAACCCCCAGAAGGCAGGATGGCTTCTCCTGGTCTGTATCTTCCCTAGTATGACCTTCAGTCTTGACCCTACTGCTGATAGGAAGGAAAGGCAGCTTCCTGGGTGCTTACCTCAAGGAAGGCCTTAATCAAGACTTGACCCACAAGTTGGCTTGTTAGCATTTGGCACTGGAAAAGTCAGCTGGCCTCTCTGGACACTTTGATCATCTTAAACAACACCGGCTTTAATTAAGTGTGGCTTGTTTGGAGAATTAGATCTAAGAACACAGTGTGGAAGTCTCCAGTCGAAAGCCTGGCATGGGGTCGTCACTTCATCTCTTGCAGTGAATTTAAAGAATCGTGATCCACATTGCCTGTGACTTTTAACCAAATATTACAGAGAATGCCGACTTTTCTTTCTTTGTTCTCAGGGAGACTATGCCGTAGATGCATCTAGACGTCGCTAACTACAACTAATTTCAGGCAAGAGTTATTCGCGAAAGCTTTGTGTGAAGCTAAAGGGCACTTGGTCCTTCGGACGTGGTTGAAAGAGAATTCGTTCCTGCCTTGTGGCACGGAACAGCTTTGCTGGCGACTGTGTAGAAAGTAAATACTGCACCGCAGAGAGAATGAATAAGCCGCTGAGAATTAATTGGAATCTGTTTCCCATGAGCAGATGTCCACCCCCGGGCTGGGCTGTCTGGTCAGGTGGCTCTGAGGGACTGGGCCTCCTCCCTGTCAGCTCAGGTCTCTGCCCCTGCTTCCACCTGCCACTATTCATCCAGCCCAGTGTCCCCTTGGACTCTAAGAGAACCATAGTTTCTGCCTGCCCAAGTGAGAGCTTTCTAGAACATCAGTTTTTGTCTATGGTTTGTGTTGTTTGAGGGAACATGGGCTCTGAAATCAAACAGCAATTCTCCTCTGTGCTGCGCACGCAGCTTCCGAATGGCTGTGAGGACTGTAGAAAGGGTCATTGATGTGAGTAGACTTTGGATCTGGTCATTTTTGATACGTAATACTTTTATTTTGCAAATGAAGTTTATTGAAATGGTTTAGAAGATTTTTTTAAATGAAATAAAGAAACATTTGAAGGGCTAGTATACTTAGTGGTTGAGAGCTTACCAAGTAAGCACAAGGCTCCAGATTGGATCCACTGGGGGGAAATGTTATAAAAACTAAAGACAAAAATAATAGAGAAAACAGCGACGAGAAACAGTTCACAGCAAAGAAGAGGTACAGAGGCTTGATTTGTTTGCACAGACATACATGCAGGCAAAAAGAAGGAAGTCTTCTGTCTGCACTTCCGTGATGTTCCCTGAGCCTCGGAGGCAGGGAGGTTAATAGATGTAATTTATCCACAGCTAAGCATTCACAGTCATGTGTACGTGACACTCCAGCCAGTTATGAGTCTGCATTGGCCATCACCAATTGTGAAAGGAGGTCTCTCTAGTCAAAGCTGAGACGTTAACTTGAAAAAGGATAGTCCTAAACATGGAAGGAAAAGTTATGAAAAATTTGGAGGAAATGTTTAAGACCTTGAGATTGGTAAATATTTCTTTTCCTCTCTCTCTCTCTCTCTCTCTCTCTCTCTCTCTCTCTCTCTCTCTCTCTCTCTCTCCTTTTCTCTCTCTCCTTCCATCCTTCTTTCTTTATCTTTCTTTTTTTTGGGGGGTGGGTTGTTTGTTTTTTTTAAAGACAGGGTTTCTCTGAGTAGTCCTGGCTGTTCTGGAATGCTCTTTGTAGATCAAGCTGGCTTTGAACTCATAGAGATCTACTTGCTTCTGCCTCCCAAGTGCTGGGATTAAAGGTGTGTGCCACCAAACCCTGCTAGGCAAATATATCTTTAAATTTTGGAGGGCATGAGTTTTTGCCTGCATGTATGTCTGTGCACCATTGCATGCCTGGCACTCAAGGAAGCCAGAAGAAGGTGTCAGATCTCCTAGAACTGAAGTTATGGGTGCTTATGATCTGCCATGTGGGTGCTGGGAATTGAACTGCATCCTCTGGAGAGCCTCCAAGTCTCCTAAACACCGAGCCATCTTAGGCATCCAATTCTCTTAAACACTGAACCATCTCAGGCAAGCAGTTCTTAAAGATTTAAAAAAAAAAACACTTTAAAAAGATAGTATTTCATCAAGATAAAATATTCTACTCATCCAGTGATGTTGTTAAGAACATAAATCCTGAGATAGAATATTCAGCACAGCAGATCAGATTTTAAACCTTTCATCCAGAATGCACAAATAATATTTACACTGAAAGTTGGGGGTGGGGTGATCAGCAACCCAGTTCAGAACTGGACAAAAGATCTGAACTGACACTTTCCCAAAGATGATACGGAGAGGCAAAAACACACGAGAAGATGCTCAACTCCTCTAGGTACCAGGGGGAAGGAAAGCTGGAGTCAAAACAGATGTTACTTTAACATCCACCAACCGCCAAACCGCCACCAAAGCCACACAGTGAAAGACAGACAAGAGCAGCAATGAAGGAACCACCAAACCGCCACCAAAGCCACACAGCGAAAGGACAGACAAGAGCAATAGTGAGGGCGACAATGGACCGCTCAGGCATTCTTGATGGGAATGGGAGCATTTTGGAAGAGTTTGGCAATTTTGTGTTGAATCAGTGCTACAGTGTATATCTGGAATGGTACCCAAAGGCCCAGGTCTTACAGCTTGATCTCCAGCCTGTGGCACAATTAGAAAATGATGCAACTAGTGGGAGGTCTTTAGGGCATTAGGTGTGGGCCCTTGGTGTCACTGCTGGGACCGCAGGCCCTTCTCCCTCTTTCATGCTCTGGCCGTGAAGTACACAGCTTCACCTGCCATGATCTGCAGGCCAGACAACCCTGCACGGAAACCTCTAACACAAACCCTTCTTTCCAAAGGTGGCTATCTCAGATATGTGTAAAGTCATGGAAAGTTGGTGACGCAGTTGAACCTGTATTTACTAATAGACCCAGAGGCCCACTTCTAGGTGTTTATGCAGGAGAACTGAGCACAGATGTCCACACAGCGACTTGTGTTTGAAAGTTCATGTAACCCCTAACCAAGGCAGTCCAGATGTGTATCAATCTTCATTGTGAACATGCTCTGATTTAAAAATCATGTAGTAGGCACACCTTTGGCACCTTCCCAGAAAGAATTACTGAGGAAGGAAGGTCTACCCTGATGTGGGTGGCGCCATCCCGTGTGCTGGAGACCCAGACGGAATACAAGGGGATGAAGTAGAAAGTCAGATGAAGGCCAGCATGGCGCTCTAATCTGCCCCAGATGTGAGCAAACAGCCTTATGAGTCCACCATCATGCCCTCCCTACCATGAAGGGCTACACCTGCTACTACTGTAAGTCCAAAACACTTTCTTTATTAAGTCCCCTCTTGTCAGGTGTTTCATAACAGCAACAAGAAAAATAACTAATACAACATTTGAATAAATAGGTTATGGTTGGACTATATTGAAAAAACAACATGCCATATGCCTTACCTCCCATATAGGCGGAATACAGCTCAAAAATAAAAAAAAATAAGCTTAGTAATGTATAGGATATGAACCCATCTTGCAGACTCTATACTAGATAAAAGGGTGCACAGTGTACAGTTCTCTGCTCATTCAGATTCTAGAAAAGAAAACCCCTATGAGCTCACGGCCGGAAGTGACCAGCCATGACCTGGAGGAACTGAGATGGATGGAGGGGATCACAAGGGACTTTCAGATGTGTGAATGCTCTGTGTTGGAGTGTGTTGATGGCTTATATGGTGTTCACAAATGTCACAAGTCTTTGGGTTGCACACTTGAAATGTATGGCTTTATTGTGTTGAATGAGGAGCAGGCCGGCCTTTGGTCCCGTCCACCCAGCTATCTTATACCCAAAATAATCACACAGAAACTATTCATTTAAACACTGCCTGGCCCATTATATCTACCCTCTTCTTGGCCAACTCTCACATCCTGATCTAACCCATTTCTATTAAATCTGTGTATCACCACGTGATTGTGGCTTACCGGCAAGATTCTAACCTACGTCCATCTCAGGCAGGAGATTCATGGCGTCTGCCCTTCTTCACAGCATTCTGTTTTGTCTACTTCTCCCACCTAAGTGCTGCCCTATAAAAAGGACAAGGCAGTTTCTTTAATAACCAATGAAAGCAACACAAATACAGGACCTCCTATACCATTATTGTATGTAAATTATGCCCCACAAAAGGAAAAGTAAAGAAGAATATGGAGGTTGTTGCCGTTCCATCGTTTTCACAGTGGTTTTGTTTTTCTAGCCTCTCCCTGAAAGAAATGAAAACCTGGGGAGGTCTTCTGCCTCCGGGGAGAATAGATCACCTGGGAAGAGATGCTATACTGCACCCTTTGAAATTTGTGCCTTGTGAATATTTAAGAAGTTAAAATAGGTTCAGGGGCTTATTGCTGTGGTTTAGATCTTAGTATTCTCCCAAAGACTCATGTGCTGAAGGCTTAGTCCTCAGCTTGACACTACCAGGTGGCATCCTTACTGCTTTGTCTTCAGGTTGAAATGACTGGGAGTTGTCCTCACTGCTTGGTCCTTAGGTTGACTGGGCAGGATCCTCATTGCTTGGTCCTCAGGTTGACATGACTGGGAGGCGTCCTCACTGCTTGTTTCTTGGCTTGACCTCTGAGAGGTAGTACAAGGAAGTTAAACCACTGAGAACTTGCCCTCAAAGGACTATTAGGATGCTGGTCTGTTTCTGTCTTTCTCTTTTGCTTCCTGGCTGCCATGGGACAGCCTTTTCAGCTACATTCTCTTTCCTTGGTGTTCTGTCTCACTATAGACTTAAAAGCAAGGGAATTGATCACCATACACGAGAACTCTTGAAACTGTGAACCCAAACAATCTTTCCTTTATTTCTACTTCTGGAGCTACTTAGGGATGCATCCTGGAGACTTTCAGTCTCCCCTTTTTATCCCTTAGTTGCTTTTTTATATATATATTGGTTTTTTGAGACAGGGTTTCTCTGTGGTTTTGGAGCCTGTCCTGGAACTAGCTCTTGTAGACCAGGCTGGTCTCGAACTCACAGAGATCCACCTGCCTCTGCCTCCCGAGTGCTGGGATTAAAGTTGTGCGCCACCACCGCCCGCTTTGCGCCACCACTGCCAGGCTGCTTTTTCATATTTCAAAATACCATTTATTCTCATACTTTGAGTAGATGCCTTAGTATTAGCTTCTAGCTCTTTCTTTTAAAACTGTGTCCTGAGCAAAGTTTATACCATTTATTGATATTTTTACTAGGAAAAAAAACTAACTTTTTACTTTCAAGATTTTAATTGGGTTCTTTCCTGTCCATCTGTTCTTTCGTAGTTGTGCATGTTTTATTTAAAAATGCATTGCCACTGCTTACATCTTGTGAAAGCAGATCTTATTTTTGAGTCCTCTGAGCATTCTAAACATACCAATTATAGGCAGACTGTTCAATAGAATTAATCTTGGAACGAATAACAGTCCATTTGGTGTTGAGGTTGTCTTTGCTCTTATCCTTTGACTCTTGTGTGCAGTTTGGAATTTTAATTTGCTGACTCATTTTCAGTGGAAGATTTTGGGTTTGGCTTTCTTTTTTTCTTTCCTTATTGGCTCATCCTTCACTGCTTAGTGCTTTTGCAGTAGTCCCAGGACCTAGTCTTATGCAAGCATTGAGAGGCTACTACTCCCCTCAATGATGCTGGGAATATCCCACCACTGAACCATCTGAAATCTGCCTCATTTGCTGTTTACTAGGTTGTCTTTATTCTCCTGAACTCTCCTTAGGGCCATGGCCAGATCTTCAGCCAGTGGTATTTGGAAATTTATTTCAGATTCTTTTTCTAGAGCTAGGGAGCTCCACCCTGGCCCTGGCTTTAATCAGTGACAGTGGCTCTGGCTTTTGTCTTGGAGGCCCTGCCTGGGCTTCTTCTCAGGGTAGAAGAGCAGTCTCGACATCACGGCCACATGCTTGGAAACGGAAGGCAGTGGACCCTGCCCTCAGCCCTGCTTGCGACGTGAATGAGATGCTCTTCTCGCTTTCGAGGTCTCATTTGTTCTTCCCTTTTCTCTCCTTGAGGTCATCTCACTCCTTTTTTGCTCTGCGGATGGAATGGGGCAGGAGTATATCTCACTTCTGAATCTTCATTCCTGTGTGCTTTAAATAAATCCAACCTCTTGGAGTCATCTAGATTATGCCCATGGATCGCCTTTACTAGGTATCTTTCCTATCATGTATTTAAAATACCAGGAATGAGTGATTTTGAGATGTTTGCATTGCCTACAAATCATATTCCATGCTATGCTTTCTCAAATGTAATGTATGTATCAACCACCTGGAATCTGACCGAATCGACGATGTTGGAGGAGGTCAGAGGAGGACCTGGGTTGCTCTATTTCTAGCATGTTCTGAGACGGTGCCGGGACTCCTAGTTGGGAAGCTATGCTTTCTGTAGCATAGCTCTGTAACACACTGAGCAAAACACAGCGCCTGAGGAACCCTCACAGCAATGGACAACGCTGGGACTTGAACCCAGGAGACGTTCCCTGGAGCCTGAGTACCGAGCCACGTAGCACACTGCTCATGCCGTCTTCCACACTCAGTGCAAGTTCTTATCAAGGTGGGACTAGGGACACATGCTATAGCATGGGTCATTTTTGACCCCCAAGATTGTGGGTTTCTGTCTGAGCTGCCATCCTTGGACAAATCCTCCCGAGTTGGCCCACCCCATTAGCGCAAGGCCCAGGCATGCCTGGGTTCTAAGACTGATTTACCCTTGAGCTAAAAACCTTGATCTGAGCTGTGTCTTCCCAAGTGAGCCGTGCTGCTGACTGGTAGATCCCTTTCCGTAGGGTCTCCTGACCTGTGCAAAGCCTAGGAAGCTTGCCAACCTGAGTGCTCTCCCGCACCGTGCTAAGCCAGATGAGGAGGGCACTAAGACTTCAGTCTTATCTTTTGACCCAACCTGGTGCAGTCCTAGTGGGTATCGCATCAGCAAGCAATGGGCACAAGCCTGCAGATCTCTACCGGAGGTTGCTAATGTCTCAGATGAGCTTTGGGTGAGGCAGCTTACCGAAAACCAGCTATGGTGCAATGAAGGTTATTTTAGGCTCCAATGCATTCTTCGATCTAAATTTTCTTACCTTCCTTTTTCAAAGGGAGCCGCCTGCTATTTGTCATTCAGTGTGTTTGACGGCAGCTTCGTCTAGTGGAATTACTATTTAATCACGAAGATTCGGTGTTTCTGTGAAATCAGCCGGTGGTGATGTAGCAGTAATGAGTCATTGGAGGCTCGGAATTGCAATTGGAAAAGCTGAGCTGTCTTTTTACACCTGTCAGTCTGCAGTGGACCCCGCGGGTATGGTGTCTAGGAATGTGAGCCCAGAACTTCGCAAGTCCACGCTTAAGAAATGAGGGGGTTTTCTTTTTCCTTTTTTAAGGTTTGCTCACTCATCTGTAATAGTAAGTTTTCCCTGCAAGGCACAATGCCTTGCCTCTTACTGTTTTCAAACCATCCTGTTTTTAACTCCTAGCACAGGCCTACAAAAGGCTAGAAAAGCCCCAGAGAGAGAACTAAGTGTGTCTGGATTAAGCTGTGGGTTCCGTGACTGTGTTCTCCTTGCTGCGCTCTGCGGGCAGAAGTTCTGATGGACCAGCTTGTGTGGGAACAGCACTCTGGGTCTGGGGGATCTGCTGTCACCCGCAGGTGGCCAAGCAGTTCACAGATTCTTTTGTTACAATGGGACAAAGCAGGAAATAAATCCAAACAGTAGCAAAGCTCATGATAATCAAATAATCGCAACCACAAAAAGCACTTGATTGAAATGGCAAGCCAAGACCAAGCCTAGAGAGGGGAAGGAAGTTAGGTCCCTGGGAATAGCACTTTAGAGAGGTTATGGGGACACTCACTCTCTCTTCCCCCAGCCATCACAGGGTAAGTAAATCTGACCATACACGGAAACCTTTGACCTATGAGCCAACATAAATCATTTTGCCCTTTTACTGGCCCATGGAGGTATTTTGTCATGGCTGCGGAGCACATTTACTGCTCAGAGAAAGGAGCCTCTCTTATAGAAGGCTCTTGAACAGTCAAACTTTCATTGTTACCTCCTGCCTCTTGCTGTGAATAAGGCCCTGGAAGCAGGAAGAAGTCCCGGAACCTGGTTGCCTTCTGCAGCATCCTCTCTGTTTCCTCACCTCTTCCTCACCGACTCGCTGAGTCTGTTGTGCCTCAGTTTCCCTATTATAAGACACGCCATGGCTTTATATATCCTATGAGATACACCCCTGGAGAATGTGGTGCAGTGTACAACTCACACATGACAGATAAAGAAACAAGGGGTAGTCACAGGACATGCTGTGATTGTATTTTATGGAGAAGGAGGGCTGGTGTGGCTCTGGGAATGCGGAGGGCGCCAGTCTTACTACAAACGGGTACAATGTCACGTGCGGCGGGATTGAGACTCCCTGTGCATCCTCCTGCTTTCCTTGGTTTCCGTGTACCGGGAGTGGGCGCATCTGTCTCAATCTTACCGTTTTGGCGGGGTTTGCAGAACGGGAACCAAATGAACCTGGAGAGATTGCAGGCACTCTATACGTTTCCTTGCTTTCTCTTTGTATGCTGTGCTCTTCTGAAGGAGACTCTGGGTCTGCTGTGCAGCTTCAATCCGGAGAGTCACGCGGCTCTGCACTTGCTTTGTGTGTGTTTAAGAGAAGGCTAAAGCCTTTGAGAGCAGAAGGCGGAGAACTTGCAAGTCCTGTGAGGGCGTGTACCCTTGAACGAGTTCTAAGATTTTATATTTTGTTTTTATTTACTTATTTCTTTGTTATTAGTGTACCCCTGTGTAGACACATGTGCATATGCTTGCGTGTGTGTGTGTGTGCATGTGTGTATGTGTGTGTGTTATGTGTATGTGTGTGTGTGCATGTGTGTATGTGTGTGTGTTATGTGTATGTGTGTGTGTGTGCATGTGTGTAGGAGGTGAGAGGACAGTTCTGTGGAGATGGCTCTCTCTTTCCACCTTCGAGTGAGTGCTGGAGATGAAGCACAGGAGGCCAGGCTTATTTGACGAGCAAGTTCACTGCTGAGCCTGCCCCAGACCTGAGCAAATTCTTCCAGGTCCTGCCTGCACTGGCCACTTTTACCTCTGAAACTCAGTCCGGTCTGAGCAGGGCCCACGAGCTGGGCTCCAGGTCTTTGAGAAGGGGCGGACAATGTTGCATTTGGACCTAAAATCTGGTTTTATTTTCCACCCATTGAAAATACCAGGAAAGGAAGTTTCATCTGCTACGATTTAGTTTAAAACATAAAGACCCTTAAAAACCCCCACAGATTTCCCAGCATGGAGTGGCATTCGGCAGTTTTGCAATTAAAACGATAATGAAACTTTTCTCCCTGGAACTTCTCTTTAAGATCAGTGCGATGGGTGCGCAGCACGCCATTAGGAGGAATTATGCAAAGCGGCCTCCCTGTTCCAAGTTTTATTTTAAGATTTAATTTATTCCAGATTCTGCAGGAAAAAAAAAAACACGCCCATGTGACAAGCCTGCTAACAGATGTCAATTTAGTTTTATAGCACATGCCTGCATTTCGGAGCCAGAGAATGGAGGTTTTTCTCTCTGCCTGCTGTTTATTGCACACTGCAGCCTCCGAGAGCTGTGCTCCTGAGGTGGTGGTGGGGGGGGTGATTAGTGTGCATGCAGTTTGCCCTGTTTGGCCGTTGGCACTGTCAAGCTTAAGCTTCAGTCTACACCCTGTTAGATGAAGGCTCTAGAGAGAGCAGTGGGGACTGGAAGCGGAGTTTCCTCCATTTTCTAAGCCAAAAGATAGGTTGGGTTATGGTATAGTGTAAGAGGAACAAGAAATAAAAAGAGAGAGAGAGAGAACTATGTATTTATATAGAGAATAAATTTAAATAATAGCTGCTAATAAATAGGTCACCTTTTAGTATTTAGTTTATTTTTTTTTTTCTTTCTCTTTTGTGTTTTCGAGACACGGTTTCATATTCTAGTCCTGCTGGCCTGAAACATAGGCCAGGCTGGTCTTGAACTCACAGCAGAGTTACTGCCAGTAACTCTGGTGTGCTGGGATGACAGGCACATGCGACTATGCCTGGCCTTGCTACTTTCAATTGTGTTCAAGTAAAATGAGACTCAATAGATGAATCATCTTAGGTGCCTCAGCAGTGCTAAGTCCAAAGATGCCATGTTTCCGGTCTCTAAACATTTTATAATGCAAAACAAAAAACCAACACTCATTAAGCAGTAGCTCGCTTCCTCCATCCCCCTGACTCCCCGCAACTGTCCATCTACTGCTGTCTTTGTAAATTGCCTGTTCTAGGTATCACACACAAGTGGACTCTCTCACGATGTTTGTTCTTATTTGTACTTGGTTCTTTTCTCTTAAAATATTGCGGTAGTCACTTTTCTGTTGCTGCACTAACACCATGACCAAAAAGGACTGTGGAGGAAGGAGTTGATTTTGGCTTATGGCTGCAGAGGGGTAAGAGTCCACCAGACAGGCAAGCATGCTGGCAAGCAGCCAGCTTGGCAGCAGGAACAGAGAGCTGAAAGCCTGAACCTCAGCAGCAAGCACAGAGCAAAGAGAGCGAACTGGGAGTGGGGCGAAGCTGTGAATGCCTTAAGCCCACCTCGAGGCAAGTAGTCCCTCCAGCAAGGTCAGACTTCCCAAGCCTTCCCAAAGGACACACCTCCTGCCGGGTTGGCCGGCAAGTATTCAAAGGCCCAGCCTATGAGGCACATGTTTCTCCTGTGAAACACCACACACATTTCAGGGTTTCTTCACATTGTAGATTGACTTCCTTTGCATGATCAGAATGGCCTGCCTTGTTTGCTTGTTTATTTTGAGATAGGGTCCTTCTGTGTAGCCCTGATTGTCCTGGAACTCTCTAGGTAGACCAGGCTGGCCTTGAACCCATAGAGATCCCTCTGCCTCTGCCTCCCGAGTGCTGGGATTAAAGTTGTGTGCCACTGTACCAACTCTCCTTCCTTTTTAAAGCTGAATAATATCTTATTGTATGTATAACATATTAGCTTATCGATTCATCTGTCACTTGAATTGCTCCCAGCTCTAGCCTGTTATGAGCAATAGGACTGGGAACATAAATGCAGAAAGCCTGCTTTCAACTCTTTTGGATGTATATGGACCATGGGTATTATTGTTATTATTATTATTATTGTGGTGGTGGTGCTGAGAATTGATCCTTGGGCATGTTACACTATGAAGATGTTCTGCCACTGGGCTAGATTCCCAGGCCCTATTATCTTTTCTTTTCTTTCTTTCTTTTTTTTTTTTTTTTGGAGGAACCATCATACATTTCTCATACTGTGTACATCATTTTATATTGTCATAACTGAGTCATCTAAGATTAAAATGTACTAGAAAAGACAGAACCCCTGTGATGAGCTACGAAGAGGAAGTGTGGTAGGCCATGAGGATTTATAAAGAAATCCAGTCTAATCTGTGATTTGTCTTGTGCTCTAGGCCACAGTGAGAACTGGGCAAGTGATGGGTGGGTCAAGGGGCCACCCATTCCTTTGGTCACTCAGCCTCTTTGAACTGTCTCTTCCCTGTTATCCAGTGCCCTCTGTTCTACAATCTGGTACTAGAGAATGATTGGAGAGTTTACTAATGGGCCCGCCTTTCCCTTGGTTGTCTCTGTATATCTCTCTGTAGATCTAACGTGTTTTCAGTTAGGTCCTTTTTCTTGTTCTATGCTCCATCTAATAGAGGTAGAGGTCTTTCTGCCAGAGATGCCCCTCCCTTGCCTTGTGGGTGTGGGGAGGGAGTTGCCCTTGGATGTGAGAGGGTGTTAGGAAGGGAGGGGATGAGGGAGAGACTGCTCTTTCTAGTCTTAGAAAATTCCCTCCATTCTCCAACTCTCTAAGGAATTGTTCTATAAAGAGCAGAAAGTCCTTTTAGTTGTTTTCTCATTTGGCTTAAATCAGCACCATTTTGCTCAATGACATGCTGTTCATAGCTGTTTCAGTCTTGAAACAGCAAGAGAACTTCAGATATTAAGAATATATAGACATTACATTAGAAGACAACTTCTTGTTTTTGATTTTATAAAAGAATCATGTTTATTTGATTCCAAAACTAGAAGACAACTTCTTGTTTTTGATTTTATAAAAGAATCATGTTTATTTGATTCCAAAACTAGGAGGGGATACAGTTATTATTCTAAGTTTTGTTGTCATTGTTAGCAATCGAGGCAAAGGAAGAGGCTGGCTGCAAAGGCATCCGGCTCAGCTCTTCCCTTAGAAAGTTTTCTTCTTTGCATTTGCCATGCTGTTACCATTCTGATTAACTTAGGATATTGGTTATCGCTCTGAAGGGACTTCTGAATTCCTCTAAGTTGCTCTGGTCTTGATATTGTCATGAGAGAGTCAAATGGGTGCTATATTCAGGATGTCACTGGAACAGTTAGCAGATGCTGGGCCACAATATCCCAGGAGAGATGCTGCTTGCGGCCTTTCGATCAAAGAGATCAAAATGCAGGCTTGGCCTTCAGCTCAGCTCTGGAACACTTCACCTAATGTGCACAAGGCCCTGGGTTTAATCTCTAGTACCACCTTGCCCCCACCACCAAAACAGACGAACAACAACAACGAACCCCAAAACCAAACCAATCCAAAGCAAACAAAAACCAGCAGAAACCCAGAGAGGCCCCAATACCAGCTTTCCTATCATCTGGGTGACTAGCACAGACGAAACCCTCAGGGCCACATTGCCTTGTTTCTGCAGAATGAGAGAAGTTGAGGAATTAAAGACTAAAGTCTGTAAAGCATGGGCACAGCGCCCTTTACTTCCTATAGCGCTGTCCATTGGCTTAGATTGATCTAATGACCTTAGGACAATGTTCTAATATAATATTGATAACTAATATATCAATATCTAATATAATATTGATATGGCACATTATGACATGTCTGACTGTGTATTTCTTTGCTTTTTTACTTTCTTAATGATCATGGAGGGTTTCTTTTAGGTCAATCATTTACTCAGATACTGTTAAAGGGGGAGGGTCAGTGGTATTCTGGATTGGATCTTGGAAGTGTCTGGAACAGAAACAGTGCAGGTCTGAGGTCCAGGCATCCCTTCCGTATCCTCCGGACTGATTTTGCCGCAGTGACAGATATGGCCATAATTGGTGTGTGCTCCAGAGCATCTGCCTGCTTCAGGATGTCGGTTGACATCTTTTAACTCTGAGCTTCCCTTGGGCAACTCCTGGAACACTGATGTGAAGTCGTCTGGATTCTTTTGACGTCTTTGATGGTGTTTCACAGAGTGGGGCTGCACTTCCCACGCTTTTTGCCCCATGACACTCATTCCCTCTGGTCCCACTGCCACCCGTTCTCTGTCTTTGTATCTTGTCTGAAACCCCCTGTTAGGTAATTTTGACATCTTTTGGGGAGATGTAACAGGTATAGTACTAACTTTAATGTTCTGGAATTTTCTGGATAGTTTAAATTATCTGACTAAATCAGAGAGTGGCTGCTACCTATCCCTAGCATCATACCCATGCTGTGCCACTTAGCTGTGTTGAATAAAATCATCTCACTTGTCAAGAAAGCTCTGAATTCATTGTGTGTGTGTGTGTGTGTGTGTGTGTGTGTGTCTGAGAGAGAGAGAGACAGAGACAGAGAGAGGATGAATGAATGTGTGTGTGTGTGAGAGAGAGTCTGTGTGAGAGACTCACATACATATTCTCTCTCTCTCTCTGTCTCTCTCTCTGTCTCTCTCTCTGTCTCTCTCTCTGTCTCTCTCTCTCTCTCTCACACACACACACACACACACACACACACTTGCACCACCTTGCCTGTCTGGGGATCAGAACTCTGATCCTGTGCTTGTGTAGAAAATATTTTACCCACTGAGCATCTTCCCAGACTCCTAATTCAATTCCTAACCTGTAAATTTTTCCTAATATATCCTTACAGATATCTTGCATTTATTTCTTTTGAGGCAGGGTCTCACATATTACAATCTGGCCTTGAACTCACTATGTTTGGCTACTGGGATGACCTTGAGCTTTTCAGGTGTGCACCACAGTGCCCAATCTGTGTGGTGCTGGGATAGACCAGGACTGTGTACCCTCTTGGCAAGCACTGTCCCAACTGAACAAATTTCCAGGCCCCAGATATCCCACCACCCATCTGGATGGCCTTTCTTCTGATTTTCTAGGCAGCTTTGATGATAATCACTAATCTTTCTATTGTTTTTTCCTGTATTTAAACAATCAAAAATAATCTCACTCAGCTTTCAGGTCCTATTCCAAATGTCACTTCTTCCACAAAGCCTTTCTCACAGCCTTTTCTTTTTAATTGCATAAATGATGCATGTTCACTGTCAGAGATGTAGATGACAGAGAACACAGGAGGGAGAAGGGTGAGAACTAAAGTCCCGTTAATTCTGACACTGGTGATGCCTGCTGCTAGCATATGTAGTCTTTCAGTCCAGATTTTTCTTTCCTATAGTATAATGCATTTTAAGAAAATCACATCACTATATCCCACTATATATGTGATCTTATACCCGATTTTCTTTTTACTTAAAATATCTTGAACCTCTCTGTGTTCATTAAGTATTTCATTTAGGAATGTGGCAGTATTAGTAGGAATAGCAAAAATCCAGCAGCAACACAGTTCTCTTGTTGAAGGATGATCAAATATTCAGTGACTATTAAAATACCTACCATTTATCTGTATTTTGCTAATATGGAAAATGTGTGAGCTAAATTGCTAAGAATTGAAAGCAACGTGTCAGCTGTGGGGGTATCCTGTGACACCCACAGTTTGAATAAAAATAAGTCTGCATCAACTCTATGCTTGTACATGTACTTTTAAATGTCGGCCTTTATGTGAGCATGCTGGGGATTCTTTAGGCAAAGGTACTTACTGTCTTTGGATACCCTTGGATAAAGCAATAGGTTTGAGGATTTAGCATAAAGGGAGTGGGGATTTTGGGGTGGGAAAAATGCCTCATTGACATTTTGAGGGGTATGAACATTTTAAATGTCTGTGTTTTATGTGCTTTTCCATATAATCATACTACATATTTATCTGCAATGTACTCTTTAATGCTACATATGTTCTAGTGAATGATTGCATCCTAATGTATGGGATCACTTCTCAACTGATGTGGATATAGGCTACTTCAAGCTTGGACTACCCTACCCCATATGGTGGCAGCCTTTCTGTAGGTATCACTAAAAGACCTCAAGAGGTTTTGCACTATTTTTGTTTTTCTACTGAGGTCTTCCAGTGAATGTGATCGCTGATGACTTTGAATTCCCCCCCCCCCCCCCCCCCCC
>NW_026067910.1:0-20364 GCF_014885135.2 Alexandromys fortis | reverse complement strand
CCGCACAGCTTTATTTGCATATCCGTGCTGTGAAAGGTGGCTGGGGTTTCTTCCACCATCTCAGAACATGAGATGCCCGCCTTACCTCCCTGAGTCCTTACTGCATCTCTAGCTATATAAACTATAACGTACATACATTAGACACTTGGAAATGTCAGAGACAGTGGCTGTCACTCTTGCTTCCCTTTCCCCACATCAGCACAGAGCTGCAGGGAACTGTCTCACACAGCTAGTGCCCTGAGTGAGCATCTTTCTAAAGTGATGGTAGTGAAATTTATCCCGCTGAATGTCCTGAGATGGCTCTCTTTGTAGATCACTATAAACTACACTCTGTAGAATCTTATGAAATACCAATAGCTTTGATGATTTGAGCTAAGGTAATTTTACTCACACACACACACACACACACACACACACACTCACTCACGATAAAGTCGTGTAACCAAGCCACAGAACTAAACAGTACTGACTGCTTCTGGCTTCTTCAGTAATAATTAGTTGCCACTTGTCATTTATTTTTCTTCTATTGGCGCGTGGTGGCAGACAATTAGCAGTCAGTGTGGAGGTAAGGAACACTGATGGGTTCGGTCATGTGGGAAATTACCTTGATGCAAATAGCCTCTGCATATACTGCGAGGGAAGCCATCCCGGAGGTTATGGATCACAAATTAAGATGCCTGAGTTACAAGGCTTATTGAATCAATTAAAAGCACACAGTGGGAAGTAGGGGGAGGGAAGTGGAGTTCATTCAGGTGCCGGTGGGGTAGAAGGACAATTCTGTATGAATCCCAATCAGCCACCAGCCTCCCTCTTCCTCTCCTCCCTCTCCATCTCCCTGAAGCTTCTCCTTTCCCTGAGCTCTCTCTCATCAGTCAGCCTTCCCTGTAGTGGTGGGGAAACGAGGACCAGAGTTGAGGTTGGGAGGAAGGAGACTCCGCCCTAGGGATGCAGGTAGAGGTGTTTTTGCCATGGCCGCGAGCTCACTTATTTAGTTGGTAATTGATGATTTCATGAATACTGATCGACTCATGCACACTTGATGCTCATCAACCACTCGAATGTTTAATGAACGTTTCTATCCCTTTCTAATTCTTAGCACATACTCTCTGTAACCATCCCGACAGGAGGAAAGATATTCTAAAAGGACATTTGTACCCTTCTCTTTGGTTATCAGACAAGACCCAAAGGGAACAGTAATTCTCCCAGGAATCTCGAAAAGGCTGGGAGCCTGGTGCCAGCCAGAGCAGAGCGTGTCTCCCAGAGAGAGATTTATAACTGCCAGACAACTGTGGGAGAGACAAAGATGGTACACCCTGGACTAGGCCTATTTAGCTGTGTGTTGAGATAGGAGCAGCGGGGCTGCATCCCCGGCACCCGGCCGCCTGCATAGCTAGGTTATGCCCCGAAATAATTACACGGAAACTGTATTTTTTTAAACACTGCCTGGCCCGTTATCTGTAGCCTCTTATTGGCTAGCTCTTACATATTGTTCTAACCCATTTCTAATATTCTGTGTAGCCCACAAGGTGGCTTACCAGGGAGGATCTTAACCTGCGTCTGTCTGGAGTGGGAGAACCATGGCGACTCCTCGACTAAGCTTCTTTCTCCCAGAATTCTGTTCTGTTTACTCCACCCACCTAAAGGTTGGCCTATCAAGGGGCCTAGGCAGTTTCTTTATTAATAAGAAATCACTCCCACATCAGCTGTGTGTGCCTCTTTCACTTCTATTTAAACCTAAACCTTATGCCAGGCCCCTGAAGAGGGACTTGAAGGGGTCACTGGGCTTCCGTTCCTTTTCCCAACATGACCAGATTGAGTGAATCTTGTTTTTCTGCATTTCGCTATTATTATTTATCTATTTGGTCTATTAAGAGCGGTGGTCCAGCCTGACTTGTCATGGCTGTCAAGGCCCAGGCTCTAACCCTAACAACTGGCTCCTAAGTTACTTGTTGACTGTAACGTCATAGTTTCCATTTGCTGTCTCCATCTTCCGTAGAACTAAATATTCTTAAGGAAACAAATGACCACTGCCAGTTTAAAACCTAAGGTGGATAAAATTGAGTAGAGTAGCTTCTTTTTCACCCTTAACCCACTTTGGTGTTCCAACACACGCCTCTGCAGTCCTTGTGGGAACCAGAGTCAACTGTCCACAGGTCATCATGAAGAAAAAGAACAGAGTGGGGTATTCCACAACCCTGAACAGCCATATTGAGCTCCCTTCTTTCAATTTAATTTAATTAACATTATTTTTCATTTATTTTACATATTGACCACGGTTTCCCCTGCCTCCTCCCCTCCCACACACCCCCTGCTTCCCATCTACCCCCTTCCCATCCAGTCCCTCTCCAGTCTCTTTCAGAAAGGGACAGGCCTCCCATGGGCTTGAGCAAAGCATGGTATATCAAACATATGAAACAGGTCCAGGCTCCTTCCCCTGCATCAAGGCTGGGCGAGGTAATCCAGCATGGGGAACAGGTTCCCAAAAACCAGCTAAGCACTAGGGACAGGTCCTGAACTCATTGCTAGGAGTCTTACAAACAGATCAAGCTACACAACTGTCACACACACACACACACACACACACAGAGTCTAGGTCAGTCCCATATAGGCTCCCTAACTCCAGAGTTCATGTGCTCCCATGAGAGTTCTCGTCATGACCTTGACTCCTCTGGTTCATATAACAACTCCTCCCTTTCTTCAGCAGGACTCCTAGAACTGAGCCCAGGGCTTGACTGTGGATCTCTGCATCTCTGGACTTCACTCTTACAATGGCTTAACAGTCATACAAGATAAACTCAGCTATGTGCTCTAATGAGGGCCTGCTTTATAAACAGTTTGCTTTTAAAATTACGTGTGTGTGTACATGTGTGTGCTCGCAAATGTGTGTGTATATGTGTATGTTAGGGTTGGTGAGTGTCTAAAGGTCCATGTGGAGGGCCTGCAGGAGGCAGTTCGTCTCTTCCACCAGTAGGGGGAATCGAGTGCTGGTCATCAGGCTTGCTGGCAAGTGTCTTCACCCTAAGAGCTAGCTCACTGGCTCAGAAACTTTACAGAAAAAAAAAGTTGGCATTTAAAAAAAAAAAAAAAAAAAAAAAAAAAAAAAAAAAAAAAAAAAAAAAAGTCCCACAGTACCCAAGACAGTGTTTTATGACAAGTAGGGATTTTTCTTTTATGGTTGTATTCTAATTAGCTGAGATTTAGAGCTGGTTTATCGAGGACATGTATTCGAGGGACGAGGTCTCTGGACTCAGGCGTAGTCCAAGTGAGCTCTTACCATTTCACAGAAATTAATGCGCTAATCACTGTAACTCCCAGGTTAGTCCCCGGTCTTTCCTTTACGTAGGTTTCAACACACACTGTTTTCTAAGAGGAACGTACTTGGATATCGTTTAGCACCATCTTTCTTCCTTGTAAAGAGTGATACGGTGTAGAAAACCCAAAAGCACCAGCAATAAACAGAAGCAAAAGGAATGGTCTACCTGCCAAAGAGCTGGCTCTTGGGGCATCCTGTACTCTCTGAGCGCAAGGGAACCAGAGATGAAAGGGTTAGCATGCTCATGAAATCATTACCGTGGCCTGGGAAAAACTCATAGGAAGTAGAATGGATAGGGATTTGGCTGGCAGTGCTGTTCTGAAACAGCATGTGTATGATCAACACGCCCATGCACATATGCTCACACACACCACACATATGCATATCTGTGGACATGCATGCCCAAGCGTGCTAATGCCACTGACAACATGTCTGGGAACCCTTCCTCTGAGAGTCACCTGAATGCTTCTCTCATGGCTGGGCTTATCACAGGCGAGAGTTGAAGAAAACTTGTCCTGTGAAGGAAGTAGAATTCTTTCTCTTGCTTCTTCCACATTCTGTTATCAGTAGTGTCGTCCTTTTTTGAGTGTTAGGAGGAAGTTCAGAATAATAAGTTTAGTTCAGATATAATACCCCTACTTGGGTTTTTTTTTATGTGCTAAGTGCTTTTAAGCAAGATGGAAGAATGTTACTTTATCTAGATAGCAAAATATATTAAAGGGGTTTAAGCTTTCTGTGACATTTTTTTCCTGATAGTTTCTTTACTATAATTCAAACTGCATATTTTTGAAAGCTCTTTCCATTTAGAGTGAATTTAACATCCACAGATATAATGTAGGATAGCAACTTCTTAGAAATTATTGGGCAGTGAACGACAAACGAATCCTGTTCCCTAGGCAACCGCTTGGAAGGATGTAACATCCCCCAAACTCTTAAAATGAAGTTTAAGGTTGCAACTATTTTGGGTTTCAGCTTCCTCCGTAAGTGGTGTTTATTTCTCGGAATTATTCTCTGATAGAGTGAAGTCTGCGCCCTTCCCGTCCTCTTCATAAGGCGCCCTGTGTGTGGCAGCCTCTCCTTCCTTTGATCTCAGCATGCGCGGCTGTTAGAGGAATGGCCGCCCTGGAAATGAGATCAAATTGAGGATGGGGCAGAGTGGAGCAGCGTCATCTCCAGTCATTTGTTAAGCTGGTGCCACTAAACCAAGAAAAGCGCCTGCCGTTTCCTGGCCCGCTCACTCTCCTGTGATTTTTCTTTTTTCCTTTTTTAGCAAATGTGGTATGGTGTACCAGGGTTTAGGTGGAAACCATTTTAATGGAAGAATGAGCACTCTTCCGGTTCTTTTAGTAGACCTTTCTGGAGGAGTGTCACGTGCCACGTGCCGTCTGGAGCGTGGACTCTTCTATGGTGTAGTGGCGTCCTTTCTTATCAACCAACTTGGCCCCAGGTTTCTACTCTCCTTCCCCTGGCCTTTGTGTCCTTTGATGGTTTTGTTTCCACATGCACAGGCGACTGTGACCTGAGCAATGATCATTTAGGGACGGCACTGTGGGGAACCCCTGCAGAGGCCTGGCATCAGTGCCTTCGGGACTAGTCCTTGTGACCCAAGGGGCTCAAGCGACTACTAGAAAGCCTCGCAGTAAGAATCTCTCTTTAGCATATTCCAGTGGCTAGAATTTACATTAATTAGTAATATTTGAAAGACGTTTCTTTGGAAGGCCGAGCTCATTTCTGCTCAGCTATCAACTACTTAAGTTATGGGATCCAATTGGTTCCTCCCTTGTCATGTGGTAGTTAGCGGAGAACGTGGGAGTCGACTAACACGGAAAAGGAGAAATCGCCTATGGTTTTATATATGCTATAATAAAAAGCTCTCTGGCTATCAGGGGCATCTGTAGGTAAAGCTGTGGGTAAGTAAAGTCACAGGGAGTGAGGCAGAAACCAGGAAAAGAAGGTTGACAAGAGAAGCAAGCACTGAGCACAGTTGGCTGCCTTTTCCATTTTGACTGCCCTGTGGGGCTATGGAGGCACCCACTGTAGAGTGCAGTGGTACAATTTTCCTGCGTGGGCCAGTGTACGCTAGACATGTTGCTTGTCTGTATTGACTACCATGTGTCTATCCTGGGATGCAGGAGGGGCGTGCCTGAGAGAGATTGGATTTGGGTTATTGACTGAACTTGCTGAACTATGCTGAAAACTGCTTAGTAGTCTAAGAATACTTTCTGAAGGTCTCTTGGGCATCAAGAACCAAGGACAGAGGAGCCCTGTACGCAGTGGCTCCATATTGTCAGGGGCTTGGGGAGTCATGGGTGGGAAGGGGTAACAGGAGAGAGTCTATGTCAGGTGGCTCTCGGCAGTTATGGAGGAGTTTGATTTTTGTTTATTTATTTATTTATTTATTTGGTTTTTATTTATTTTTGTAGTGCTTAGGATTCAGCCCAAGGCCTTGTGCATGAGAGGCAAGCACTCTACCACTGAGCTACATCCTCAGGTTTGAGAGGAGGGAGGAAAAATAGTAGACACAAGGATGTAGACATAAAAAAAGACCAGGAGATTCTGAAAGAGACTGGAGACTCAGCGTGTGTTGGGGACACAGAGGCCCTTGAGTTCACAGATAAGCGTTAGAGAAACCAGGGGTGTTAAACACACAGCGTTGCCTCTGCAAAGGAAGAAACGGATAACTTACCTTCTGCCCAGAAGGCTGGGGATGGAGGTGGTTAAAAGCCTGGTGACCTCTGCACTCTCTGTGGGCCAGGCCACATCTGGCTCCCCAAGGTTCCCACAAACAGGACCGGAGGTGATTAATAAGCTAGGTGATCTCTGCACTCTCCGTGGGCCAGGCCATACCTGCCCTTTCTCCCCCAGATCCTTACAAACAGAACCAGACGTGGTTGCTAGCCTGGGGACCTTTGCAGTATCAGTATGACTGAGACCATGCCAGATCCTCCTCCAGGCCATTAAGATAACATGTGTAATCTACCTATAGAATCCGTCCTCTTTGAAAAGGACGTGCACTTTGAAAAGAGTTTCAATGTAATTATGCCTTAAGCTGTATGGTTCACATGGGAATGAGTTTCACCAGGAAACTTCTTCCCAAATTGCACTGTACTTAAGAATGCCTAAAATAAACTGCCCAGTGCCAGATTCCAGAAGTCTGAACACTGGCCCCTGAATGAACCAGACTTCCTTCTTGCTTCCCTTGCATGGACCCGATGCTGGGGGCTATGCTGCAGGTTGGGAGGCAAACTCTGGAAACCGAGTCAGCCCTTCTGTAGCTGAAGGAAGCTAGCAGAGACCTGTAAGCAGGGCTTCATTGATGGGTTTAAAATTACCTCAGTTCTGGGGCCTGGCGGAAGCTGGACAATTGGAGGCTCAGATCTTGCGAGAGAGTAGCCAGAGTTCACTAAAATACATTGGACAACGTCAACATTAGAATGGTTGATCACAATCAGTGTTGAGGGAGTTGACATCAATCAAGCCTGGCATTTTAGCGGTAGCCATCACATCTGTCAACAGACAGCAAAATTGAAAGACGGGTGTAACATTTCTCCCTTAGTTATATTTTTAGGGCCAACTTTCATAGTAACAAATTTGTTTTTGAAAGGGAGAAGGATCAAACCCCACTGCAATAAAGTTGAAACATCAGAACATTCAAACTCATTAATAATTCATTTTCAAGAGAAATGCTCATTTCTAAAACAATAAAAATTCCTCTAGGGCTTTCTGTAAACAGATTTGAACTTTGTTGTTTTGTTTTGTTTGTGAGGAAAACAAAATATGTCACATTTCCCAGAATCAATGAGAGCTGATTCTGCACTGTCAGCAAGTTACTGTGTTCTGCCAAGGATCCCATTAATACAAACTGTAGGTAGCCCCAAAGATTTGATATTTACTGTGAACTGTGCATGTGCCCTACTTTGAGTCTGGAAATCTCTCCATAGATGACTGAGAATCAAATTTTCTGTGAAATATACTTAGAGAGCTTCTTCATGTGGCCTACTCATGGATGCTCATTTTGTTCTTTTGTTGACACTTCCCTGTCGATTGGTTTTTGTTGCTGCTGCTGCTTGTCCTCCTCTTCCTCCTCCTCTTCCTCCTCCTCTTTCTCCTCTTCCTTCTCCTCCTCATCCTTCCTCTTCTTCCTCTTCTTCTTTTTTTATTGATTTTATTGAGCTATATATTTTTCTCTGCTCTCCTCCCTTTCTCTCCCCTCCCCTCTTCCCTTTCCCATGGTCCCCATGCTCCCAATTTACTTAGGAGATCTTGTCTTTTTCTACTTCCCACGTACATTGGATCCATGTATGTCTCTCATTATTGTGTAGGTTCTCTGGGATTGTGAATTGCAGGCTGGTTCTCTTTGTTTTATGTCTAAAAGCCACTTATGAGTGAGTACATATGATGTTTGTCTTTCTGAGTCTGGGTTACCTCACTCAATATGATGTTTTCTAGATCCATCCATTTGCTTGCAAATTTCATGATGTCATTATTATTTTCTGCTGTGTAGAACTCCATTATGTAAATGTACCACATTTTTCTTACCCATTCTTCGGTCAAGGGGCATTTAGGTTGTTTCCAAGTTCTAGCTATGACAAACAATGCTACTATGAACATAGTTGAGCACATGTCCTTGTGGTACAATTAAGCATCCTTTAGGTATATATCCAAAAGTGGTATTGCTGGGTCTTGAGGAAGGTTGTGCTCTAATTTTCTGAGAAATCGCCATACTGATATCCAAAGGAGCTATACCAGCTTGTACTTCTACCAGCAATGCAGGAGTGTTCCTTTTACCCCGTATCCTCTCCAGCATAAGTTGTCATCAATGTTTTTGATCTTGGCAATTCTTACAGGTGTAAGATGGAATCTAAGAGTTGTTTTGATTTGCATTTCTCTGATGGCAAAGGATGGTGAGCATTTCCTTAAGTGTCTTTCAGCCATTTCAGATTCCTCTGTTGAGATTTCTCTGTTTAGGTCTGTACTCCATTTTTTATTGGATTATGCATTTTTTGATGACCAACTTCCTGAGTTCTTTATATATTTTGGAGATCAGTCCTCTATCTGATGTGGGGTTGGTGAAGATCTTTTCCTATTCTGTAGGCTGCCGTTTCGTCTTGTTGACCGTGTCCTTTGCTTTACAGAAGCTTCTCAGTTTCAGGAGGTCCCATTTATTAATTGTTTATCTCAGTGTCTGTGTTACTGGGGTTAAATTTAGGAAGTGGTCTCCTGTGCCAGTACGTTCAAGTGTACTTCCCACTTTCTCTTCTATAAGGTTCAGTGTGGCTGGCTTTATGTTGAGGTCTTTGAACCACTTGTTCTTGAGTTTTGTGCATGGTGATATATATGGACTATTTTCATTCTTCTACATGTTGATATCCAGTTATTCCAGCACTTTTTGTTAAATATGCTTTCTTTTTTCCATTTTGTATTTTTTGCTTCTTTGTCAAAAATCAGGTGTTCACATGTGTGTGGATTAATATCTGGGTCTTCTATTTGGTTCTTTTGGTCCCCCTGTCTGTTTTTATGCCAATACCAGGCTGTTTTCAGTACTGTAGCTCTGTAGTAGAGTTTGAAGTCAGGGATTGTGAATCCTTCAGAAGTTCTTTTATTGTACAGATTTGTTTGGGGTATCCTGGGTTTTTTTCTTTTCCATATGAAGTTGAGTACCATTCTTTCAAGGTCTGTGAAGAATTTGGCTGGGATTTTGATGGGCATTGCATTGAATCTGTAGATTGCTTTTGGTAAGATTGCCATTTTTACTATGTTAATTTTACCTACTCAAGAGAATGGGAGACCTTTTCATTTTCAGAGGTTCCAGATTTATGCTCAGACCTGCAGAGGTCTCTGGTACCATCCTACTTCCTCAGCGGTTGCTCCCCTTGTACCTACTCCTGTGGAGTTCACTGTCTCAGGCCTGTTCCAGCCTAGGTCGCTGGCTCATATATGTTTCGATAAATGTCCCTGGTCTGGGCCCACTCCCATGGATGTCCCTGGCTTGGGCCCTGTCCCGCAAAAGTCTCTGGCTCTGGTCTACTCCCTCGGAGGTCCCAGATTTGTGAAACCATCTTTTTAGTCCCTTTCTTTGGTGTTCCTAGAGCCTTGAGTGGGTAGGGTGGGCCGGGGAAGGGTGGAGTTGTGTCATGATGCAGCTGTCCTGTTTAAGTCAGCAGTCACCTGTGTTCAGCACTTTGGCCAGTTATGAGTCCCTGTATCAACTGTCACTCACTAGTCTCAGGACCGTGGAGACATACCACTAATGGCAATAGTTCTCAGCAACCTTACCCCCAGCCCTTTCCTAGTGCGCTTCCACATGTATTTGTTGAGCTCTGTGGTTCATTCCTCACTGCCACAGCTACCTAGGGTGTGGAGACATTGGTGGAACATGTTGGAATGTTTAATAATCTCTTCAGAAGAGGAACAGAAAGAGAGCCCTCCTCTTCTTCTTCTCCTTCTCCTTCTTTGTTTTAGTTCAAACGCATATCTGAGTGAAATATTCCAGCACACAGATCACAGCCTCATAATTAATCCAAATAGTCTATCACAGTCGGCATTTAGGAAACAGCAATTTGAAAAGGTTGGCTTTTGACTGAAAATATTAAAAGATATGTTCTGCACAAACTCAGTAGCTAACTCCCCTAATCACTGGGATTATGTCATCAGATTTGGCAGCTCCACTCCAGAAGAAGGCGTTGTTTTCTCTCCCTCAATGTTGGGCAAGGTGAGTGAACATGTCTGTCCCCTCAGAGGCACAGAGAATGCCAGCATGAGGACCACAGAAACCATGAACTTAGAGGAACTTAAAGTTACTGGTGTAAACCTTAAAAAAAAAAAAAAAAAAAAAAGACTTGCCTCTTCAAATGTTATAAGTTCAGGAAAAGTACCACTTGACACCATTCTATTTAACATGAGTCAGGGTCACCGTTGGTGCCTAAAGTATGTCTGCCTGAAATCACCCACTCTCTGGACTATGGAACACACATCATAATTGGAGAAGGTTTTCATGGTGATAGGTTCAGTGATTTCCTGACCTCAAAAAACAGTGTCTGCACCCTGGGAATCTGCATTCTGCCATTTCCGTTGATAAAATGCCAATTAAAGCTCCTCGAGCTCCAGAACTACTGCATCGTCTCATGACTGAAACCTCCAGGCATCAGCAGTTCCTCTCATGAAGGAGCATACGCAAGAGGACAAAGAGTCTTGGGACTTATGTTACAGAAGCTGAGGAACTACAACTCCCACCATCGAATGGGCTGTGGAACTACAACTCCCAGCATCGAAAGGGATGATGACACTCTTGGCTGGCAACCCACATAATGCTGCTGCCTACCTCCAGCCTCTTCTCTGGGCCAGCACACACTTTAAAAATTTATCATATATTTTTATTGCTCTCTTTGATTCTATTAGAAGACTCTATTTTTGGGGTCATTTTCAGAGGATAGCCATTTGTCAAAATGCCCATGTCAGACACAGTCCATGTATCTCAGAGACATCAGAGAGAATTTAAAGAAAGATTCAGAGATACTTGGAAAAGCAGAGCTTAGTGGGTGGTTCTGGTAGGAGTATAGAAAATTAGGCTGCCAAGATAAAATGCAGTGAAGATTGAATCATGAGGTTTCAGTTGGAAATACGGATAGTATTGGGAATTAGGCTGGAAGTCTTTGCTCCTATCCAGTGTTTGTCCTCTGTTCTGCCAATACCTTAAACAGGTGTAAGAGACACCAGACATTTCCATACCACAAACACTGGACAGAAGCAAAGAGACCAGCTATGCCAGGATGTGACTAGCACCCAGCCTTCTCAGGTTCCCCCCAAAGATAATGCCCACAAATAAGCAGGAAGAAGTCTCGCGAATTCACCACCCCAATTCTTTTAACCTGTGGTGCCTAACCTCCTACCTTTTTATTATAAAAAAGAAATGGGAATGTAATGATCTATTCTGTCTCTTTAAGAGACAAGCCATGCCTACTCCCTCCCCCCATCTGCTGAGACAGGCGGATCTTCAGCTTCCCTGAGTCCTTTATCTCTTTTACCCAGCCCAGAGGAAATCTTGGTGATTTTCCCATGTGGTGTTATTTGTGTGTCTGTACACATGTTTGTGTGCAGGCATGTGCACATACTCACATCCGTTCGTATTTTCTGCATTTGACTCTAGCTAGTCTCTTTCTCATTTTCATCCAAAGGATGTTTCTCCTTAGATTTCAAAACAGCCTTTTAAACAGTTTTTTTTTTTAATTAAAAATTTCCGCTTCCTCCCCGCCTCCCATTTCCCTCCCCCTCCCCCGACTCCTCTGAGCAGTCAGGGTTCCCTGCCCTGTGGGAAGCCCAAGGTCCTCTCCCCTCCATCCAGGTCTAGGAAGGTGAGCATCCAAACAGGCTAGGCTCCCACAAAGCCAGTACATGCAATAGGATGAAAACCCAGTGCCATTGTCCTTGGCTTCTCATCAGCCCTCATTGTCCGCCATGCTCAGAGAGTCCGGTTTTATCCCATGCTTTTTCAGTCCCAGTCCAGCTGGCCTTGGTGAGCTTCCAAAAGATCAGCCCCACCTTTTCAGTGGGTGGGTGCACCCCTCGCAGTCCTGACTTCCTTGCTCATGTTCTCCCTCCTTCTGCTCCTCATTTGGACCTTGGGAGCTCAGTCCGGTGCTCCAATGTGGGTCTCTGTCTCTATCTCCATCCATCGCCAGATGAAGGTTCCCACTGATGGATCTTCTGGTACCAAGGTCAGATCTCCTTGCTGGCTAGCCCTTTTTAACAATCTTAATACTCAGTAAGTTCATTTTGTTTTCCTCTGAATTAGTGCTCTGCATTTCTTGCATTTGGGCCATGTTTGGTGTCCATAGACCTAAGCATGTTCTGGGATCTGCACAGATCCAACAAGCAAAGAATATCTTTCTGGAGAGTATTTTTAATAGGTTTTTAAAGATAACCTATTAATAACTTCACTTGGTTTTTTGATCATCTATTCATTTAAGGTCATCTTGAAATCTTAGTAAAGCTGACTTACCTGGCCAAGTAAGTGCTTGTAAACATTTAGCCTTATTTCCTTTTAAATTCCAGGAGCTTACTTCTATAGATGAGTGCTTCCTCGTATTAGAAATAATTTAGAATGTTTGCATCAATGCAATACATCCGAAGAATAGAAGAACCAGGGGGATGTAACTTCTAGGCATTGAGCGCTGATCTTACAGACCTCTGCACTGTTATCAGCATCCTAAGGAGACAGGCAGGAAGAAGTTACCTAGCTCTGTCCTTGGTTCTGTAGCTACCTTCTACCTGATTTTATCTTGCCTGGTAGCCTCAGGTTGGATCCTTCCATCAAGCTGGACACCAGGGGAAACCTTCTTTGTAAATGTTGTCTTCATTTCCTTTTAAATTGCCAGTGTGCTGCTTGCTGCAGGGGTCGTTGCTGAGAGCGGCTTACCACGTGGAAATATTTTCTTTTATTATTAGTTCAGAATTGGTCTCAGATTAGCTTAGAGTGACCCTCCATGCTTCTCATTATGAGCAGGGCAAACCTTGCCTCGCTTTTCCTAGTGGCAGCAGAGATTTTGCGGAGTTACATCTCGGGTGGCTGGCAGTGCTAATTGGACTCGATTTAGTGGGTTTGAAGCTTCAGAGGAGACTTTTAATTCTCTTGCTTGTATAAAAAAATAAAGGATAGCTTGTTCTGTTTTTCTACAATACAATCCTGTTCTCGTGTGTCTAGCATCAGTTTTCTAGGTGTATATTTATCTTCCTTTTAGTAGACTTGATATATAGAAGCTTTGGTTTATTTTATCATTAAATAGCTACTTTTTAAAATTAAACTAAAAAGGAAGAAGAATTCATACTTGCAAATTCTGATTGAATATTGACCCAAACTGTAATAATTATAGAGAATTAATATATCTTGATTCCTTAGGATGGTAAATGGTTGATGATAACTTAATTTTTAAAATATTCATAAGTAGAGTCAAATGGCAATTAAAATATGAGATCAATTACAATCAATTTGTACACTTCTTTTCAGGAATCTTTTACAAAATGAAGAATTCTGTAAGTATCACATTGTGTATGCTCTAAGCCTCAAGTGCAGGCAGTGGCTGATGAAGACAGAATTGTGCTGACCGGAGTGGGCCACCCCTTGACTTAACTAGGTGGTGGGAAGCTGGGGTACATATAGACAATTTGTTGGGGTTACTTATGTAGCTTCAGCTCTTAGTCACAGACTTTGATTAATGAACAGTCCTCTTTATTATTGATGGGAGTGGCCAATTTTAAATTGCACGTACACTTTCCAGGCGGAAATAAAATGTACCCTTGAAATTTAGTATATAGGAAGAAATTTATGTATATAGGAAGCATCTTTATTCAAATAATTCAAATCAAAAGAAACGAAAAAAAAAGCTCATCAAATATTTAGTTAAAATTGATCTATTTTGTTTGCTCTTTCTTTAAAAGACATTCAAATTTCGGTGTGACCCAGTGACATGCAGACACGGCGGGGGGGGGGCGGGGTTAGAATGCTGCAGAGAGGAGTTGGGGTGTAAGCCAGTGGGCGGGGCATACACAGCTTGCCTGAGATCCTTGGTACCACATTTGGGGGAAAGTGCCACATGGCCTCCCATGAAGAAAATGAGCCGCGTGTTGACTGGTTACAGTGACGAGCCTCTAGGTCCGGTCTGTTCACTCTGAGTCTCAGCACAAGCCTCAGCACAAGTCTCCCAATGTCACAAGTGCAGAACTAGAGGGACCAACAGGCTAATCCTCTACTTCTGGAGAATCACACCAAGAACATCATTGAACATGTCTGAAATCTTAGCTCGCTGATCTTTTCCATTTGTAATATTAACAATTTTGAAATAAAACTTAAATGTGTGTCCAAAGGGTAACTGGTTAAGTAAGTGAAGCTGTAGTAAGAAGGTCACTTGTTGGTTCCCGACTGCTCAGCCCCAAAATAACCACACAGAAACTGTATTAATTAAATCACTGCTTGACCCATTAGCTCTAGCTTCTTATTGGTTGACTCTTACATCTTAATTTAACCCATTTCTAGTAATCTATGTATCACCACGTGGCTGTGTATTACTGGCTAAAGTTCAGGTGTCTGTCTCCAGCGGAGCTACATGGAGTATCTCTAACTCTGCCTTCCTTCTATCTTGTTATAGGCCAAGCCAGTTTCTTTATTTATTAACCAATAAAAGCAGCACATAGTCAGTAGGACCTCCCACAACATGAAGCCGTTATAAAGCCCATCCTAAAAAGGGTATAAGTGGGGGCTTCAAACTTAAGAACAATCAGGTTTACTCTTTTTCCACATGGGTTTCTTCTTCCCTTTAGATTGAAAATGTTAGATTAGAAATAAAGGGGTGTGGCTCTCAGTGAGGGGGTGTGACTATCTCACCTATGGATTTCTACTGTAACCCTCATCACCTCAGTTCAGTCAGGGGTGTGACTAGCTCACCTATTGATTTCTATCATAATCCTTATCACCTCAGTTCAGTCAGGGGTGTGACTAGCTCACCCATTGATTTCAATCATAGCGCTCATCACCTCAGTTCAGTCAGGGGGTGTGACTAGCTCACCCACTGATTTCAATCATAGTGCTCATCACCTCAGTTCAGTCAGGGGGTGTGAATATCTCACCTATTGATTTCTGTTATAACCCTCATCACCTCAGTTCAGTCAGGGGGTGTGAATATCTCACCTATTGATTTCTGTTATAACCCTCATCACCTCAGTTCAGTCAGGGGGTGTGAATATCTCACCTATTGATTTCAATCATAGCCCTCTTCACCTCAGTTCAGTGAGGGGGTGTGACTACCTTACCTATTGATTTCAATCATAGCCCTCTTCACCTCAGTTCAGTGAGGGGGTGTGACTACCTTACCTATTGATTTCTATTGTAACCCTCATCACCTCAGTTCAGTCAGGGGGTGTGAATATCTCACCTATTGATTTGGGTTCTCTTTTAGTTGCTGATGGTGGTATAAATGAAAGAGCTTACAAACTCTACAACCTAATCAATTATTAACTCTCACCATTCATGTGGGCCAAAGTTTTGGAAGCATTCTGCTGGATGCTTCTGGCTCAGGATCTTGTGGTCAGGAGTCAGGTATCTGACTCTATTTGAAGTGGTTCTCTCTCTCCAAATGACATCTTTGCTAGGGCCAGTCATGTGAACATTCTCAGAACTTTCTCAGTGAAGGGCAGACACTGTGCACAGTGGCTAGTCTTTCTTCCTTTCTATTTGTTTTTTTTTTTAAACACTATCTTTTCTCATTTGGCATACCAATCAATCCCAGTTCCCACTCCCTCCCCTCCTCTTGCTCCCTCCACTTTCCTCCCCACCCCCATGCACTCCTCAGAGTGGGTAAGGATTCCCATTGAAAGTCAATAAAGTCTAGCACATTGCTTTGATACAGGACCAAGGCCCTCCCCACTATATCTAGGCTGGGCAAGGTATCCCTCCAAAGAGAATATGTTCCAAAAAGCCAGTACAAGCAGTAGGGTTAAATCCTGGTCTCACTGCCAGTGATCCCACAGTCTGCCCCAGCCATACAACTGTCACCCACATTCAGATGGCCTATTTTGATCCTATGCTGGTTCCCCAGCTGTTAGGCAGAAGTCAGTGAGCTCCCATTAGCTCAGGGAAGCTGTTTGAGTGGGTATCCCCATCATGGTCTTGACCCCTTTGCTCATATTCTCATTCACTCCACTTGACTCTGGGAGCTCAGCCCAATGCTCTTCTGTGGATGTCTGCATCTGCTTCATTCACTTGCTGGTTGAAGGTTCTCACAGTGGCTGTTTTCTAAGAATAAAAGTATCAGTGAGTGAGGTAGAAGTTGCATTATCTTCTTTGGCCCTGGCAGGGGCTCCAGCAAGATATATGAGCCCATCCTGTCACAAGGTCAGCAGGACTCAAGGGTGTCAGCTGCAAGATGTGAGCAACAGTGAGATGAAGAGTCTCTTGTTTGAATGAATTAAGGCTTTCCAGGAAGCCATAGCCGAGCACAGAGCAAGCTTAGGACACTTTGTGTGTGTGGTCCATGTGACTGCATGGACTGCCAGTCTATGACGTTCACCATGGGGAACAAACCTGGCATGGCCTCTATTTGAAGGGAGCGTCAAGGCCTCATTCATATGAGGCTGAAATGAATATCTCCCACAGTCTCTGCTACTCACCTTCAATTCATTTGTGACTTGGATGTGTAAGACCTAGAATCAGAGCTGGCCATTAACAATGGAGGAGAAACTGCTACTAAAACAGAAACAAGGGTATAGCTGACTTGTCTGTGAAGACAATGGTTGCCTCTAGATAAAGCACTTCAAAGAACACATATTTTATATATTAGGCCTAAAATTGTGTCTTTCTCTATGTTTATAGATTGAAGTCCTAAATTCCCAGTGCATTTGAACATAGGCCTTTAAGGAGGTGAAAGGGTCAAATGAGTTCTTAAGGGGGCAAGGAGCCAGTCCAATATGACGGGCTTCTTTATAAGAGAGCAAGAGCTGCTAGGAGTCCCAGAAGAAAAGCAGTGTGGCAGGGCAGCTATCTGTAAGCCAACCAGAGAGGCTTTAGGAAGAAACTGGCCCTCCTGACACCTCCACCCCAGGGCCTTGAGGACGTGTTTCTACTGTTCAAGCCACCTAGTCAGTGGGATTTTCATAGAAGCCCTGAGGTTCTGTTGCAAAGATGAGTGGTGAGCGGGCCACGTACCACCCAATTCCCAGCTGCCTGGCTAAACGTCGAAATAATTACATGAAAACTGTATTCATTTAAACACTGCCTGGCCCATTATCTCTAGCCTCTTCTTGGCTAACTCTCACATCTTGATTCAACCTATTTCTAATAATCTGTATGTCACCACGAGACTGTGGCTTACCTGGAAAGATCCTAACCTACATCCGTTTCGGGTTGGAGATTCATGGCGTCTGCCTGACTCTGCTTCTTTCTCCCAGCATTCTGTTTGGTCTACTCCACCTATCTAATCTGCTGTCCTATCAAAAGGCCAAGGCAGTCTCTTTATTTAGCCAATGAAAGCAACACATAGAAAGAAGACCCTCCTTCCTCCTTTCTGATGATTTTAGTTTGTGTCAAGTTGACATAAAACTAGCCAGCACAGTGAATAAACATATACTATAGAAGGTGATCCGGAGACACTGGAGAACAGGTAATTCTATCATTCCCCTGTGTCCTGTGTGCAAAAGGGCGCCATGTCCACTGAAGTCACCAAGGTGGTCTCAGCAGAGAAACGAATAGGGATGTAAGTAAGAACTGTAGACGGCTCTACTACTCGCTCAGCTGGTATGGTGCTTGCCTTCCATGAAGCTCTGGGTTCAGTCTCCAGCAGGACATAAAACCTGGCATGGGAGTGCTTGCTTATGGCAGTGTTCAGGGAGCAGAGGAAGGAGGATCAGGACAAGGTCATCCCCACTGCCTACACAGAGAGTTTGAAGCCAACCTGGTCTAAATGGGGGTGGGGCAAACATATCAGTTTCTAGGAATTAAAACATACCTAAAGTAAAGATTAAAACAAGTAATCCCCTGCTGTGCTGCAATGAGACAGAGGCTTCTGGAAATCACATTTTCACTCCTCAGGCCCTTCCTCCATGGTAAACATCCTCGGTTGCTAGGGAGCTACTGGCTATTTTATTTTATGTCTGTGAGTGTTTTGCCTGCTTCTATGTAAGCGCACCATGCTTGTGCCTGGTGGTCACAGAAGCCATCAGATGGCCCCAATCTTGAGCAACAGATGGTTGAGCTGCCATGTGGATGTTAGAAGCTGAACTTGGGTCTTTTGGAAGAGCAGCCATTGCTTGTAACTGCTGAGCCATCACCCCCTGCCCCAAGTTTTGCAGTTTTAATGTTTTGGCTTTCCTTCATTGTGATTATACCTTCATATGGTACTCTTTTTTGATATACCTTCTGCTGTATTTATTTCTTTTGTATTTGCTAAAACGGAAGTCCAAGAGCACAAGTTGGAAGAAAGATCCATTATTTAAACACAAAAAAAAAATAAAAAAGAATGGCCTTAAAGACATCTCAGCTTTAATAGTAGGTTCACTTGGGAGCCACTTACCCATTGGATATGCAGTGTGTGTATGTCAGGGTGTGAAGGGCATTGTTAGCTACTGTCTTCCACAGGCTCTTCACTTTAGGATAGTTCTCACTATTGCAGATGTGAATGGGATTTTCATGTGAATGGACTGTTGTGCTCTCTTCTGTGCCATTTTTGTAAATCCAATAGTTCTGTACAAAACTCTTTTAAAAATGCCTATATTTATTTCACATATTAGAAAGCAGATCACGTGCCAACCAGAAACACAAGAGTTCCTGTGCAGTATACCATTGCAGCTTCTGGAATAGCAACAGTGTTGTGGGGTGGGAGATGGCTCAGCAGTAAAGGTTTTTGTCACACAAGCCTGGTGACCTGAGTTTGATCCCAGGGATCGACATAAAAGTGGAAGGAGAGAACCAACTCCACAAATTTGTACTCTGACTGCCACATATGTGCATATGGCATACATGCACATACATATACATTGTGCATACACATACACACACAATCAAAATATAATAGTTTATAATGGGTTTATATAATACCAAATACCCTAGTGTGCTTTCTGTTGCTGTGATAAGTGCAAATGACCAAAACAGCAGGGTTTAGGGAAGGCTTTATTTGGCTTACATTTTCTGATCGTGAAGGGAATTCCTCTAAGGCAGGAACTGGAGGAAAGACCATGGAGGTAATGATGCTTCCTGGATCCCCCAGCTTGCTCAGTTTGCTTTCTTATACAACCCTAGACCAACCCCAGGGGTGGCTCTCCCTACAGTTGGGCTGGGTTCTCCCAGATCTGTCATTGATCAGGAAATGCACCATGGACTTGCTACAGGCCAATTTGATGGGAGCTGCTTCTCAGCTGAAGTTTGCTCTTCACAGCTGACTCAAACTTGTACCACACTGACAGAAAAGCTAACCTGCACTCCACACTTTGCTCATTCAGCCGCAGGGCTGGGTTCTTTCCTCTGCTGCTGATACTCACGGTTCTTTATGGCCGTGTGTGCATATGAAATGGTGCTTCGACATCATTTGTTATACACACAGCATTGCATTTTGACTTTTAGGAAAGTTGCAATTCCTATAGTTTATGAAAATACTCTAAATGCAGGATCTTTTTACTTCCATGCTTAACTTTAGGGATGTTGGAGTAAAATTCTCTAGGTTTTGCCTACCTCTTTTACCATACACTTTTCTTTTCTTTCGTTTTAATTATTTTTAGGGGGGGGGTTGTTCTATTTGTCTGTTAGAGTAGGTTTTCACTGTGTAGCCCAGGCCAGTCTGAAACTCATATATTTCAGGGAAGTCTTGGACTTAAATTAATCCTCCTGTCTCAAATTCTTTAGTGCTGGAATTACAACCACTGTCTCTGTCTCTTTTCACCATAGCCTCATAATTTTGGGTATTCACTTTATAAAGCATACACATCTACACCTTTAATCTTTGAATTTGCTTAAGTGAAAGGATTTCTGTAGGTTTCTTGTGACGCTGAGGATCAAACCTCTGGACTCACCCACACTAACCAAGCGCTCTGGCCCTGAGTCACACTCTAATCCCTAAGGAAAATGTAATGAAACAAGTAATTGAAAGGCTCGCCCAGGAAGCTATGTCAAGATGAAGTCTGGTAAACAACCTTAAGTAATTATGGTGAATTAAGATAATTACAGTAACTTGTGTGATAGGTAAAAAATTTCATTCCTATTAAAATATTTAGGTATTTATTTCTATAAGTTTCATGTAAATGAAACACAAATTTAAGTTCCCTTGTAGTCGTAGCGGATGAAATGTTCACATACTATTTATTGCTATTCCCTTCCAGTTCTTTCTTCACGTTGACAGGGTACAGCACACTGGGGTCAGCATCTCTGCTGCTGCTACTGTGCGCTTCTTTTTGACTTCTATGAGGCCTCCCCTTGTTTGGACCAGGCACCATCTTAAGAACGTGGTTCCACCTGACTGCCCCTCAGACTGGAGAGGGAGGGGGAGAAGAGTGGGGGGAGGGGGAGAGGAGAGGGA
>NW_026067909.1:34720210-34740690 GCF_014885135.2 Alexandromys fortis | reverse complement strand
TCACTCTCTGGGGAGAAGGGCACAGAATCCTCATAGATATTACTCGAAAAGAACCTGGAGCTGAAGTCCCCCAGCTTGTAACATATATCAATAATTGTTTGGTCTTTTGTTTTAAATTAGGAATTTTCTTTTTCTTCCCTTTCTCCTGACATCTCTTTCTCTTCCTCGTCTTTCTTTCTGAAATTGTTGAGGTTTCCACATTTGTAGTATTCTAAAATTTCATGATATAAAAATATTTAATTTGTACTTACCAAATTGTTATGATTTTTTAAAACAATGCTGCAAGATCCCAGGCGTCAGTAGGCAGCAGAAACAGGGTAGGTCCCCAAATGGTGGTTGGCTGGTCTTGTGGTGGTCCCGCGCTGTGGCGGCCGGTACCAGGCCACTGCAGCCTATCCCCTGAGCGGTTGCTGGTTCCAGGCAGGGAGACAGGTGGAGGGCAGGCTAGTCCCAGATAGAAGGCAGTGAGGTGGAAGTCACGTTGACATCGTACAGAATAGAATTGGGGGGGGGGGGGGGGGGGGGGGGGGGGGGGGGGGGGGGGGGGAGGGGGGGGGGGGGGGGGGGGGGGGGGGGGGAGAGAGAGAGAGAGAGAGAGAGAGAGAGAGAGAGAGAGAGAGGAGAGAAGGAGGAAGAAGGAGAAGAAGACAGAGAAAGAGAAAGAAGGAAGTGGAGAAATAAGGAGAGAGGCAGAAGAAAACACTGCCTCTGAGAAGGGAAGCTAAACACTGCCTCTCTCTGGGAGACGAAGCGGCCTCCCTCTGGGAGGCAGAGCTTGAACTGGGGAAAAGGGGCGGGAACTGGGAAAGGGCGCGAACTNTAAACACAGGCTTGAAGCTGAAGATCAGCCTGCCTCAGCAGGTGGGGATAGGAGTGGGCGTGGCTTGCCACATGGCCTGCTAACAGGATTTGGCGACCATAGCATTTCTGCTGCCTACTGCCACCAGGGATCTTGCAACAGTTTTTTTTTAAATCATAACAATAATTATTTATTACAAAGTTCCACTGACACTTGGTCAACATTCTCTGAAACTATGTGTTATTTCCATTTTGGGATACTTTCAATAAGTATTTATATAGAGACTAATCTTGACTAGTACAAAAGAAGGGAAGTCTAACGAAAATGATTCAAAAGCTGACTATGAAGCAATAACTCAAAGATGTCTGGGAATGGAACTCCCAAGGTGTTCTCTGATTCCAACTCATTCACACTGTCTCTAGTCTTCCTAAAACTGTGTTGTTAGGCAAGGGAAAACTGTATTCTAACAAAGAAAAACATCAATACTAATATGAAAATCATAGTGCAACCTCACCTCTCTGGTATTTTTTTTCTTTTTTTTTTTTTTTTTTTGGTTTCGAGACAGGGTTTCTCTGTGAGCCTGTCCTGGAACCAGCTCTTGTAGACCAGGCTGGTCTCGAACTCACAGAGATCCGCCTGCCTCTGCCTCCCTCTGGTATTTTCTAGAAGAGCAAAGGTAAGAAGTTCTAAGGGTAACAGAGAGCAGAACAATTGATTTTTATAATAAAGACCCTAAAGTCATTAAGAAAATTTTAACTCCTGTTGGCCATGATATGATATTTCATATCATACTATGATATGAAAACATTCCATAATTTTAGAGCCATTTTAATGAAAATGTAGCTGTCAAAAATGGGACCATAAATATGCCTTTATAATCTTGAAATGTTCCATATGGAATGGACTTCATCCCACCAAATACGGCAAGTGAAGCTCTGTTATATGTTGGAATAAGCCATAGTCATTTTGGTAGATATTTTATATTATGATGTATTACTTTTCCCACAGTTAAATTTTGAAATGTAAGGACTGTAACATGAACATACATGTGAATACACTAGATAACAGTCCCCCCCAAAATGTTTCTTTTCGAAAGCAGGCACAGCTATTTTGAAAACTGACAAGCTATGGACAATGTAGGGCTTCATAGCAGAGTAAGAGGGTGCTAACTTACAGAATCCCAGCAGCTATAAGGGTTTTTCTGAGTACAGGAGCTTGTGAAGAAAAGGACGACAGATTGACATGGAATCTTTCAGGTAGCAAGTACAAGGACATGAGTGAAAACCAGAGATGATTCAGCTGCATATAGCTGTACGTATGAGCATATACTCTGTTCCTTAGAAGAGACTTTGGCCCTTGTGAAATAATTTCAGACTCTCAAAACCAACTTTATTATGAGAAAACACTATCTACTGTAACATCTAGGCATAGCAATATTTTGCTAAGCACCCACATTGAAATATCTGTTATGACATCTATGAAAATCTAACAGCATTCAAAAAAACTGTACAAAATAATGTGGGGTACAATTGCTGGTTGTCATAATCAGAGCTGAGATGTCAGCAAGGATAACTGAAAAAAGGGAACATCCTGTATAATTCAGTCAGCTAAGGCTGGAGAGCATGCTGAAGCCAGAAGAGCACTTGCTGCTCTTGCAGGAGACACACGGTCAGTCCCCAGTACACATGTGTGCATTAAAATCTGCTATAACTCCAGTTCCAGGTGACCCAATGCCTTTTCTGGTCTCTTTGGGCTCCTGTACATGGTGCACAAATACACACTAGGATACACATGCATACACATAAAATTAATATTTACTCAACTCATTTTCTAGATAATAGCAGCCTCATACACTGAAATAAGTGAAATAGTTCCCTAGTACTATTTCTTAGTACTCCATCTACAACACCATCTATAAAGAGGATGGGTGTGAAAATGAAAAGTAAGTTTAGTTCATTGAGGGTTAAGATCTGAGAGGGGTAAATTCTTTAATGGTATCCCAGGAGATAGCTTTAAAAATCAGAATCATGATAAACATGCCTTAGACTGTTTCTATAGCAAAGGTGGTATGTTAGATACATGTTTTCTTTAATTCTGATTAATACTACAGCCACATTTAACACTCCTCATGCAGCACTGTCAAAGACTAAGGAAGCTAATGTGCATACCTGGTTAGTGTGTATACTGGATCTGCCAAGTCAAACCAGGAGGGAGGTAGAACATCCCCCTGGTGTCCATTTGGAACTCTCAATTCTTTCTCTTAAAGATTTCCCTGCTTATTTATTTTTAATTATGCATATGGAGAGCAGAGATTTTACATGTGAGTGGAGGTATCCCTGGAAGAGAGAGGCAACAAGTCTCTGGAGCTGGAGTTGTAAATTGCTGATCCCAAGTGCTAGGAATAGAACTTCAGCCTTGCAAGAGCAGTAGAGCTCCCAACCCCTCAGCCTTCTCTTCAATTTCTAGATACTTAATTCTAAATACTAAGGTAACTGTTGGAAATTGTGTGAAATATAGATGTGTATGCTTTTCCCATTTGTCTCCTAAAATCCTAAGTTTAGGAACAAAAGCTGACAGTAAACCAATACAGATTTTATAGATAGCACAGGCTTAATAAACAGCTAAAACATCTTCTGCTTCCATCAACAGAGATTCCCAGCACCTCTACACCTAATGCTGAAAGAAGAAAGAGAAATCAAGAGATGTGGCTGTGCCAGGTATTGTCAGTGCTTTCTTCCTCTCATTGCTCAGCCCAGAATGAATGAAATGTCAAAACCAGGCTCGTGGAAGGATACCTAATTTGCCATGTAATGAAACAAAAGAATCTAAAAGCCACATGCTTCTCCTTTCATATAAAGAAAAGACAATAAAAAAAGAACAAATTACACTCAGTATCATGGGACCTGAAACAATTGCAGGAGGAGGAAAGTGGTGGATGCAAGGCTCAGTGGACCCTTTAATGAATAGTGGCAAATATTCTCCTAGACAAACCACGTTCTTCCTACATTAAAGATGGAAAACAGGCTAATCTAATCAAACTCTTGTAAAAGGATCAGTGTGGACTTTCCCCCACACTGACTTAATATCAACTTTTAGAATTAATTGGGCTTCGTCAGGGGATGAGTGCCCACATCACAATAACTTTTTGCTTTTCCAGGCACTTCATTTGTGATCAAGTGCATTCCAGGGAGTTTCCACATTCACCTGACATAAATTTCCTTTCTCCTGCTGATATCCATTTAATGTCACAATAATTAACTTGTAGCTATTGCAACCAAGTTTCATAATTAACATTTTATTTGTCAAATATTTTACATGCATATATTTACTGTAAAAATCTAACGACCGATCAAAAAATTTTTTCACTTCATTCTCTATAATCTTGTATACGAATTAATTACTGTAGAAAATTTAACTACCTATGGTTTTCAATTCTGTACATATTATTTACTGTTTTTGATGAATCAAGTAATAATAGAAACTACATTCCTTAAATTTAAAGAATTCAATATACTTTCAATTCAACTACTATGTCATCTGTCAAGTTGAAAACTGTAAGTCTCATACTATAATCTCTTATCGCTTTTGATTTTGAAGAATCCCATGGATATACATTGGGTAAATGTGCAACACTTAACAAGGTAAACATACAATTATTTAACATTCTCAAAATCTGGAAGAAATGTTTGGTTACAAATTCTGAGCAGTTTGGGAACCTGACACACATGTGCACATGTTGAGACTAATTTCCCTCACACCAGTCACCCATTTCATCAATGGACAATAACATATTAATGTCTTAAGAAAGATATTGAAAAGGATAAGCTCCCTGCTCCTCTGAGCTGGATGCATGACTGACAGCCAATTTGAAAATAACCTATAAACTGACAACATGAAAGAGTTTTCTATTACTGATAATAACATTATTTGATCAAAGGATAACCTAAAAATACAATTTTACTTTTTTTAAAGCACAGTTGTCAGCTGAAGAATGAACAACCTCTGGGCCCTAGCTTTATTTATGCTTAATGTTTATTTGGGTCCCAGACCTTTCTTTTAAAATGACTCTTAATTAGAAATACTAAGGATGATCCCTTCTCTTTCCTGACTTAGTTTAATATGCAGTCACTAGATAACAAATGTAATAAACATACAAAGGTGTGGCTGAGTCAAAGTTTATCCTACACTTGAGTAGTCAGTACTCAGTGTCCAAGTACATACAATGACATACAAAATTAGGTAGTAGAGTACCTGATTCATAGCTACATAGAAAGATGAAGCAGAAAGATTTACAGTTGGATGGTGATGTGGGACACCTAGTGAGACTGTTCCACAAAAAAAAATAATATGCCAGGAGTTAATTAGTTAGTTAGTTAGTTAGTTAGTTATATAATAAATGGACCCTTTAATGATTAGTGGCAAAATATACACCTAGACAACTGTCATCCATCATAGATTAAGGATGGAAAAAACCGATTTCTATTCCTAATTTTTAAGAAGTATCTGGATCATTTTTCCCCTTCTTTCCTAATACCAACTTTTGGGAATAACTAGGCTCTGCAGGGGATAAGCAGGCATATCAATATACATGTATTAAAGGAATGACTAGGTTGGAAGAAGAGCCTCTGATGAGGCTTCTCAAGGAATGTGGGGTTGCTAATTAATTCTGTTCATTTCTATGTATGTACCACTTTGCCTGCAAGCATAATCAGAAATAAGGAAAATGGGACTTAATAGAAATCATCTGTAGCTGGGTAATGCACATCTTTAATTCCAGCACTCAGGAGGCAGAGGAAGGCAGATCTCTGTGAGTCCAAGGCCAGCCTGGTCTACAAGAGCTAGTTCAAAGACAGCTAGAGCTTTTACACAGAGAAATCCTGCCTCAAAATTCCCCCCCCCAAAAAAAAAAGAAAAGAAAAGAAATGATCTGTGTAAGCATTCCTGTCTACAAAACTCAAGGCTGATATTCAAAACGTGACTCTAAACCTAGGTTATAATGCTGCTTTTCTCAAGGTGTAGACTGTTCACTGCAGGAGGTGTGGAGCTAGAAATCAACTCTCAGTTATCAGCTACTGGGAGAATCTCCCTGAGTTCTTATTACTGAGGCAGCATTTATTCTGTTTGTTCTCCCTTCACCAGCCCGCTTTCTGTTTCTCCAACCCTTCATTTACGTGTTTCTACAAGGGCTTCTCAAAAGTTCAAGTGCTGAGAGGAGAGCATACCAAATGTTTAGCAAGGTTCTCTAAGCATGTATTAGGCATGCCCCCAGAACAGAATCTCTCCTGAAACAATACAGACTCAGAAGCCCACAGTAAAGATCTAACTCAAGTCATTGCAAACCTGCGCCAGCTGAAATTCAGGCCTGCAAAATACAGCGTGAGGCTCCCAGAGCCGAGTGACAGCACTTGGGATGCCCACAAGCTCACTACAGACTTTGCCTCTGGGAAAGGTGGAGGGCCATTTAAGGGCCTCCTTCTGTACACAGAACTGTCAGCACTCAGAAATGGAACACTGAAAATTTCTTAAAATAAAACTCTCTGGGAAGCTCACTTGAGTGGAAGGATATGAACGTCTAACATTAATAAATATCTGTTTCTTCAAACCTAGCAAATAAGGCCTGATTGACTTGGTACCCAGCTTGCTCAAGTAACTCCACCCAATATGTTCTGTTTTAGAGTGCTATGTATGTAAAATAATTTTCTTTCTTAATCAACAAAAAGCTTCCTTTGGGGGGGATATACTAAACTCATCATACATAAATCTGAGGGCTGTTCTTACATGGGATCTGGGTTTGGTTCCCGGCACTCCCATGATGTCTCAGAACCATCCACAGATCCAAAGGATCTGACTACTTCTGAGTTCCATGTGCACCCAGCTTACATGTGCTGCTCATACATTCATCCAAGCATAATATTCAGATACACAGAATAAAAATAAATAAATCTTTGACTCTCTATCTGTGAGGGATTCCATAGTTGAAGTGTTTTAGGAAAGCAAGAGACCCAAGTTTTTGTCAACAGCAGCAGCATCAATGCCCTATGCCAATGCCCAATTACAAGTGCCAGCATTCCTGTAATTCCTGATTCAGACAAAGGAGGTCAAGGGAGGGACCAGAAGCAAGCTGCTTAGGGGGACAAACTGCATCAATGAATTCTGGCTTTGTTTGGGAGACTCTGTCTCAAAGGAATATGGTGGGAAGAAGAATATAAGACAATTTCAAATGACACCTGTGTTCTACAAGTGCACATGTATGCATGTGCACACATATTCACACACACATATGCACACACACACACACACACACACACACACACACACACACAAAGAAAACCATACTGAAATTGGCATGCTTACAGTTATGTAATATAGGGGTCAGAGACTCGTCAGAAAAAGGTACTTGCTATTAACCCTGATAACCTGAATTCTTTCCCTGAGACTTCTAAGGAAATAACAGACTTCAAGTTTAACTCTGATCCACAAGGATTATGAGCCTTGGCAAACAAGCATACCACACACAATAAATAAAAGCTACTACATGTAGCTAAATACTAGCCAGATTCATAATTGTATAATGTGAGATGGCTATGCCCCTGCATGAATTGTATAGAATGGTGAGCTGCAGAGCCGCAGTTAAGTGAAAACTCCCACCACCATGAGCAGCCCCCATATTCAACCATAAAAGGGCATAAGAAATATAAGGCTAACAGTGCTCATGAGAACTGTAAAGCAAAACAAAGCAAATGAATAATAAGAAATGAAATTTAATTCCCTCTTTTGCTGACATATTTAGTTTCTTGTTTATTTCTGTATTTGTTTTTATTTTTCCAAGACAGGATTTTTCTGTGTAGCCCTACCTGTCCTGTGTTCTGCTCTGTAGACTGAGTTTCTGCATTAATCTTATAAGGCAGAGATGAACAAATACAAATGGCTTAATCTTCTTTAGCATTAACAGCCTCCCACACAAGTCTATGGAATTAGGAAAATACTAAAGCTCATGTCCTGAATTGTGAATATAGCAGATTGTTAATCAATATATTTACATGGCTTATACGAAAGTATTTAAATTTGTGAGCACTCTAAGATTTCCTTCAAAGAGTATCAACACAAGGACAATACCTAGATGTGTTACCAGGTCTGTGGCTTGTTGGTGTGTTTACAGTAGTTGCTTGGAGAATTGTTCTATGACAAACCCCGCTACAGCAAAAGCCAAACACACACACATACACATTGTTATCCATATCTGCTTTGTCCATCCTTTATAAAAAAGCGTGGAGTCCACAAAATCTTAAGGAAAGGGCCTACTCACATGCACACTAAAATGCAACCCCAAATTCAAATAAAAGTTTGATCTATTAAAACATAACAGAAAGCTCGTCACATGACGCAAGTTTATAAGAACTCATTGCTTGTTGAACCTTATGCTTTGCACCAACATAATAGTGACTTTTGACAAAACACACTGAATAAAAGATTGATAAGAAGTGTAACAGACCTCAATTGGCCAACAAACCATAACTCTTCTTTGTCTGCCTTATGCACAGAAGCAAACAATGGTAATGCTGCAGCATTTCAGTGTTTTAGTGATTCGCTATACTTACTTTTTAAAAATTATTATGAGAAAAATAGCAATTGACTAACAGTGTGATTTGTCTTACTCCCTGTCACTCATGCAGCAACAAAATTATGCATATGTTTATAATATCTCTGTACATATTCAAAGGGATGTATGCCTGTACTTTCAAGGATATGTTTGCATATGATATAGAAGAAAATTATCAAGATGACTTTTTAAGTAAAGTAGGTTTTATTTCATAATTAAAGGCATATCAAGGAATGGCAATGGCCTAAATATTACAAAGCAGAGAAGTCTGACCCTGCAGGAAGAGCTTGTAGGTCTTGCAAGTGAAAAGGATGCAAATTTTTAAGAAATCCTGGCAGAAAGCTGGAAGAGCTGGGCTAGGAAGCAGGAACGTGGTCCTTCTATCTCTATAACCTGCACCCTCTCTTTTACTTTCTAAAGTTGTCACCATGGACTTGGTACAACAATCTGGAGACTCCTGAAGCTGTCCTTTCTCCTAATCTATTCTTTCACATAATTAACTGCCTGACTTGTTTGTCCTCTGATTTTTCTGAGAAACTGGCAGATTTTGCTAATTTCTACACTTACCACATAAGGAAATATTTCATTTCCCAAATGAAAAGCAAACACTCAGAGCACAATAAGAAAGGCTGAGACGCTGGGAACTTAATGAGCTTTGCCACTCTTTGAGTTGATGATTTCAAAGAACTTAAAAAGCAAAGGCTTTGGCTCTCATTGTGCTGAAACTGAACTGAAGAAATGTTAAGTGTTTTGTTTATTTATTTATTTGTGATGTATTCATCACAAGTCAGTAATGAGACTGGGAATAGAAGACAAAATATTCTGATTCCTTATTCTCCTCCCAACCACTCACCTTGCTTAAATGCCCATGGTAGAAGTTAATGACATTTACTGTTCTAAACCAGGCATCATCGTGATTTCCCTAACAGATCCACAGAAACTTAGCAGCAAAAAGAAGTAAGAAAGAGAAGGGCTTTAATCTTCTCAGTTTCCTTCAAGGTGGACTTCTTCAGAATATCTTTACTGACATAACCTCAGGGCTATGAAAGTCTAACCTCTTCAGGGGCTGGTAAATGAGGAGCTGGGTCATACCTCCACATTGGAAGCAGCAGCCAAGTCAAGCACCTCAGGAATGAGGTGCCCCAGGGGCATCCACCAGAGTCTGAGTTACCCATTCTTTAGTACTGTATGTACACTCAGAAATTAAGTAAGCTGCATTGTGAGAATGGCTTCCAGCTAACAGTGGGCTGGATTTTCTCTGGAAAGGATGTATTTGAGTAATAAATCATAAAAATATCTCTCCCACTCTCACTGTTAAAATGCAGACACAGGATCTGCATCCTCTGATTCAGTAAGCTCACAGAGGCCTCCATTGAACATGGTCTCTGATCTATTCTGGATAGTTACAAATGTTTTCCCACATATGTGAATGCAAATGAACTGGGGCAAGAGCAGAGCTCGGCCTGGACAGCCGCTTGCTGTTTATAGAACTTGGCAAGGTGAGGACCTTCACATTTGGCTTAATTCATCTGATAATAATAAAGTGTTTATTTCACAAATGAAGTAAAACAGGGAAAAATAGAGTCTGAGATTGCAGGTAATACAAAACATGTGTTCCTTTCTAACACTCTGCAATGAATCTTCCATTTTTAAAGGATTGTTTGATCAAGAACAAGAGCGATTTAGTCTCTGATTTATTTTTATTCATTTTTTGATGTTAGAAGAACTATGGATAAATAAAAATTAAAATTCTAAATACATAGCTAAGTAATTAGTATATTTTAAAACAGAAAACAAAAGGCCATATTTGCAGAATGTAAGGGCATCTGATGGGATTTATTTTCAGTTGTAGTTAAAATACACAACTTAAACACCAGAAAAGTAACTTTGTTAATGGCTTAGCATTTTGTGAAACAGATACCATATCATAAAACCAAATTAATGGGATATTCTAAAGCCACAAACAGATTTCTTTGTTTCTGACATAAAATTTAATCGGTATGAAGCTTTTGAATTTGGACCAATCTGAAATTATGTGGTAACAAAATAAGTGGGAATTTTTTATTATTAGTTGTGTAAGTAAGAAGCTACCTATGTTTTTAAAATGGGGGAATCCTCAGACTAGGAATAAAATTGACAAGATTCCAAAATCCTGCTCAAAGCTGTGGAAGAAAATTTAAAAAAAAAAAAAAACCTAATCAAGTGAAAGAATGTGGGAAAGAACATGAGAACTAGAAAAGCATCTAGAAGCCGCAGGTTGATCTTTCAATACAGAAGAGGGGAACACTTAGAAGTGATTTCGTCCTGTTCCTTGAATCTTGTGTCCTCCCTAATGTAATTCACCTTCTCAGGCTCACATAATCAGTTTCCCAAAAGGAAAAGAATGACTTTAACTGTGAGACTCTGTTGCTGAGAATCACTGGAGTAAGAGTACTTATGTATTTTACTTATTTTTGGTGTCACAGGCAGGCTGACTATTTGTACTATTTGAAAAGAGACAGTTTGAATGTATGTAAACTCATGCCTTTCAATTACAAGGTTTACTTAAACATAGCTATACTCTGTTTTCATTTACATTTCTATAATTTAAAAAATTCCAGATTTTACAGGAGAATTAGTCTGTACAAATTAGCCTTATGTGTTAAAGGCATTTTAACACATAAAATACACCACCACCCACCTTGTTCGCAGAGGACACAAAGACACTGAACTGTTTCCAGCTTATGGAACAGGTGCACAAATCATTGAAGCAGCTTTAACAATGTTTCCTGGAGCCTTTAGCCCTGTTTACTATATACCAGCATCTCTCTTTCCTATAACATACTAAAACAAATAAAGTGGGCCATCCACAGTACTTAAAAACATTAATACACTTAATTGTTAAAATGCTGGAACCACAATAAATAACATTCATATTATATTAAAGAAGAAAGGAAAAATCATTCAACCACACATCTCTCCAATGTATCTGAAAGGCAGAGGACATTACTAAGGAGTTCCTCTTTCTAAAACCCTCTATGCCAAGCTGACACCAGCATGAGGGGATTCTCTCTCAATTCTGACTACTTTCAACAACTGGTGGGTTTCCGGGGACAGGGAGGTATGGTTATTCATGTTTAACAGACTTTATTTCATGTAAATCTCAAAATTATTAAACCCAAAGCCTAAACACATCAAAGTCTGATTTGAATGAAATCAGAATATTATCTGTGTCACAGAAAAACAAAACATCTTATCAGAGTATCAGATATTAGCCACCTGCCTTGTTTGCAGAGTACCCAAAGATGCTGAACTGTTTCCAGCTTATGGAACAGGAGCACAAATCATTGAAGCAACAGCTTTAAAAATGTTCCCTGGAGCTCTTAGCCCTGTTTCCTATACACCAGCACCTCTCTTTCCTATCACAGCAAATTCAAACAAGTAAACGGGTCCCATCCACATTAAAGACCAGTGCACTCTAGAATTGTTTGTCATGGACACCTGGTTTTACCATGTATCCCTTCACTCTGGGGACACTAGAAGCAGGTTCCCTTCAGCTTGCAAAGGAGCCAGAGCATACCTTCCTTCCTATGTATGAACATTTGACTGAAAGTAAGAAACAACACCCTGGCACCTTGTCATTTCAATTCTTCACACTTTGGTCTGTGTGTGTTTTATATCACAACAAAGACTTATCTCCCCAACTCTGCCACAGGACAATTCTCTGTGACAAATCTCAGTCTGAGACTCCACCAAATGAAAAATGGCCAAACTCCCAAAGAGAAAACTCATGGTCACAGCCATTAATATGGGTCCCAATCACAGGGAACCGATCAGAGTTCAGGATGACCATAACTGGGCAGGGGAGGTCCCAGAGGCTTTGGCAGCTCTGTAAGGGGATTTGGTGCGAAGAATATGTTCTGAAGCCTCCAACAGAGACCGCTATGACACGTTCATACTGCCAATACTATGAGCAGCCTATTCACCCATCATTCCTCTTTGGGGACACCTATCCACACCTCTCATCCATTTATTAATTTACTTCCAGATAATTCTTAGGAGTAGCCCTTTATAAAGTACAAGTTTCCCATTGCTGTTTTTTTTTACACCATTTACTTTATTCATACCTTTGACCCATATAATTCTACCCACTCAAAGGTTTTCTCCTTCCTGCTTTGCATGAACAGCCTAACTAGTCAGTTCCGAAGCAGGGAGAGGCTGCAGTGTGTATCCTTAAAAACATATTGAAAGACTGAATGGTACTAAGGTGTCGCGGACATGTGGCAGACTCAAGTGCAAAACAACAAACTCCGACTTGAAAGGAAGACCACCTCACTGTAAGGAAAATAATCAGAGAGCTGAGACTCCCAGGAAAAGATGTTTCTTACTCAATACCGTTGTGTAGGCCTGAATGATTATCAAGTCCAGACTCAATATGTTCATGGTAATAAAAGGGAAAACTTTAAACATCTCAATTATGAGAATAATGAAATCTACCAGTCCTCATCTCCAACATTATAATCAAGAGTCTGCAAATACTTTCCAGTGTTATTTCTACTAAATCATGTTTCAAAATCTCAAAGGTTCCATGGCAGTAATTAAAGGTATAACTTTTCCATTTATTTTTCAATTTCCGTCTCTGGAGGCTAATTTAGAATACTTCTCCACAACAATATAAATTTCTTTGTGCCCCATCTTACATGATTTAAAACTAACATCTAGGATGCCCTTGCTTTCAAATGTAGACTTTTGCCTTTCTAAATCTTGCTTGCCAGTAGGGCTGTGTAGTGAGTGCATTTACAACCTCATTCACTATTTCAAGCCATCTACCATTTGTACCCACACCACACAAAGTGCACAGAACATCAGCAACAGTACTTCAGTGTGACTAATAATGTCTCTATGTTTAAAAGTTACCAAAAGACTAAAAGTAAACACCCCACTGAAAATTCCCTTGAGCCCATCATCCAAGCTTCAAAAATACTCAAGATGGTCTGACTGCTTGAATCAGTAAAAATGGATTGTTTGAGTATATGGACTTTATGAACAGTAATTAAATCAATTCCTATCTATGGTAGTTGTGTACAAACACCACGAGATTAGGAAAGGAAAGGGTGGCTAGACATTAACCCCACATGCTCCTGTGAGGAGAACTCATTTCAGCATCCGTCTTACCTTGGGAGCAGAACAGTAGAACTGGGATCTGCAGGGACTTCTGTGACTCTGACGGCATTACTCTTGGACCCTGGGTGAAAAGTGGCCTACTTAGCATATTCCTTTTGCATGTAAAAAGAGATACAAACTGTAACAGGAGGCCAGGCCCATCTTAATTAACATTTCAAATCAAGGACTCTGAGCTGCTATTTTAAGGACTTGGGGGGGAAAAACATACACAACGCACACAAACCCTGTAAAACAACAACAACAACAACAAAGCAAGACAACTGGCTGAATGGGGTGAAGCCAAGCCTATGGAGGACTAATTTACTGAGCATTATTAGACTAAGTTTTTTTTGAAAAGGATAGCAAAGAGAGAAATGAATTTCTATACAGAGTGGTGAGAATTAAGAACCTAAGCTCATGTCTTTTAAAATGGGAGTAGCTGTGTCTCATTTTATTTTCCTAAGTAGGTTATTCTACAGTGAGAAATCAGACAACAGCTCTAATAGTGGCTACTTCTGATGTCTTGCAGAAATACTCGTATCAGTCGGGCAGTGGTGGTGCACGTCTTTAATCCCAGCACTTGGGAGGCAGAGGCAGGCGAATGTCTGTGAGTTTGAGACCAGTCTGGTCTACAAGAGCTAGTTCCAGATCAGGCTCCAAAACCACAGAGAAAGCCTGTCTCGAAAAACCAAAAAAAAAAAAAAAGAAAGAAATACTCATATCATTCTTACACATACCTACATCATCCAGAAAAAAAAAAAAGAAACGTCTTCCCTTAACCCTTTGTATTGCTAACATGCTAATCTATACATGGTTTGAAATAGGAAGGCACTGAATACTTGGAATCATTAAGTGTATCTGTACAGAAATCAAACTGGATTCATCAGATCCTAAAAGGCTTTGTTTTTTTTTTTATCTCTAAGTGTTTTTGTTCTACTTTCCTGTGCCTGGAGGAGCCTCAGCAGGAAGAACCTGGAATGGTCTTTGAGTCATCAGTCAACTTGAAGGGAAAGGAAATACTATACATCAGTCATTAATATAGCAAACTACTGTGCATGTTAACATAGTGCATTGCTGTGCCTTCAGTACCAATCAAGTATAGATTATTGTATCTTTTTCTTTGTTGTAACACATGTTTTGAGCCAGGTGGGATATGAATTATACATAAAAAGTAACCAAAATGTTTGTCTCTGAAGAATTGGAACTTCTAAATGTTTTACTCTGGGTCTGATGAGCACACAGTCATAAATACAGTCACTACCCAAGGGAATAGTCCTGGAGAGAGGTTTTATTTATTCAATTCCCATAAAAAAATTAGCTGCTCAGGAGTTTCTCCCACCCCACCCTATGATGATCATAATTCAGACAATTTATAGATCATATTCTATAGTCAAAATTATAAGAACACAATGCCTTTAGTTGTCTTTAGTACGAATGATGGTCACAGTCTCTGCTCACACACTGACAATATTGACACCAAATGATCTTGCATATTTTGCTATGATCACATTATTGAAGAGGGTGCTTATGCTGGAGGGGCTATTGAGTGTGCTCCAGCTCACCCTCTGGAAGGATAGAAGCTGACAGACTCTGAAAACACAGAAGGTATCTACTCCCATCGCTGTGCCTCTCATCATCTCCAGTTCCAGCAGAACAGCTGAAGCAGGATCTTAGATGCAGGCATTTCTTTGGATTACCAAGGTGTAAAGAACAAGAGTCTAGATGTGACTCACACCTGCCAATGTGTTTTTTGGTCTTTATTGTACTATGACAGGCATTCATCCCCATGTAGAGGGTACAGTCTCAAAAATCTTGTCAATCACTGAACCATTGTGCAAATTTTCATGCTAATGGTAGTATTTGTCTAGTATTGTTGACTGTCTCTTTTAGTTATGTTCCTTAAGAAAAATGTATATGAATGCTTAATATCCATGAAATCGTGGTTTAAACATGTTAGACATTGGCTGGGAAGATAGGTCAGAGAGTTTGATCCTCAGAACACACATATGGAGCAGTGTAATTCCTGTGCCCCTAGTGAGGGAAAGCAGATAGAGACAGAAAGACCCAGAAGCTTCAAAATGTGTTAACCTGGTGTATACAGAGCATCAGCCAGAAAGCACAAGAGACACCCTGCCTCCAAACAAGGTGGAAGGAAAGAACAGACTCCTGAGAAGCCCTTAATGTTCCTCTCTCTCTCTCTCTCTCTCTCTCTCTCTCTCTCTCTCTCTCTCTCTCTCTCTCTCTCTTTCCTGGCTTTCTCTGCCCAAAAGCCACTATCTCAGAGAAAGAGAGCTTCTTTCAAAGGAAGATGTCAAAAGCTCAGTTCCACCATCTCGATGTTTTTGGCTCCTCCCCCAAAGTTTGAAGTTGCCAACATCACAAGACCCTAACTAGCGGGTGCCATAATTGGCACCTGAAGGAGTCACCAGGGAGTTTCTTTGCTCAGCAAAAATCTGGTAAGTTTGCTTTTTAATTTGGCTTGATCTGTCTTAATGCTTTGGAAAAAATCTATTATTGGGTAGAGAAAACCTATTAACTTGGTGTGGTCTTATGCAAACCATAGCAAACCTGTACCTACACAAACAAACGTACAATCTTGCATATATACATATATGTATACATATATATATATATATATTATACATTAAAATAGACAACTATTAAAACATTTTGGTATTATGCATAGCCTCTAAGTACCACATGGTATCTCATTATATTTGAATTTCTGCAAAAATATACCATCAGGAGGAACGGAGAGATGGCTCACAGGCAAAGAGCACTGGCTGCTCTTCCAGAGGTCCTGAGTTCAATTCCCAACAACCACATGGTTGCTCACAACCATCTGTAATAAAATCTGATGTCCTCTTCTGTACTATAAGATACATGCAGGAAAAAACCTATATACATAATAAACAATTTTTTTTTAAAAATATGCCATCAGCCTTTTTTGGTTGGAAAGAACTGAAATTCACTGATCACTTATGGAGAAGCCCGTAATCAATTAGCAATATCATCTGTCTCTGGTGAGGGTTCCCTACTCCAAGGTTGCAGCTTTTTGCCATGTTCTTGGGTAACTTAAATAATTAAAGGCCTGTTTTCTAAATGTACAAATATTACTAATTTAGAGTTTTCCCTAAAAACCTTGTCACCAACAAAAGACCCTACCTCACTCTGTGACTTGCTTGAGGTCAATGTACACAATCCCCTGCCTTGGGTCATCCAGGTTGGGATAACCTTCAGTAGTGCTTGAGGCCTCAGTCATCCTGACAAGGAAGGAAATGCCAAGGATCATTCATTGGCATACTTTATTACTATGCCATCAATGACAATCAGGTCTATACTACTGTGAGGTTTTCTTTGTTGGAATGCTCATGTTTGAGGCAAGTGGGGTATGAATTATATGTGAATAAATAATAAAATAGACACAATCACACACATTTTCAGGTAGAAAACAAGTATTCAGACCATAATACTTTTGGCCCAAGTGTCTCAAATTTATGTCACTCTCATTTTGTAAAATGGATTTATTCCAATAAAAAAAAAAAAACAGTCCTCAAATCTTTATATGTTTCAGCATCAACCTAACTTAAAAGTTAAAGTTCAATCTGAAAACCATCTAAATCAGTCGCCATTTGTTCTTGGATAAATTAGGATTACACCAACTGGGAACTGGTGTAATCAAACCAAGGTGGACATGACCCAACATCCCAGCACAGGAGCAGTAAGAATGAAGAAAGCAGTAATGGACTCTGAGCAAGTCCAAATGCAGACTCACCTTTAATGACTCAATTCTCTGCCCTGTGAATTCAATAGAGCAGAGGCTTTGCCTTTGAAGCTAGGTGGAATGCTGCCTTGGTGTCACTGGGCAGCCCTGTCTCCCAAGGCAGTTTCAGGTCATAGGCCCACCTCAGAAGAAACTTTATTCCTTGGTCATGTACCTACAGCCATCTTGAAGTAGAAGTTCATTTTTGTTTGTTCATCTATTAATCTGAAAGCTAAGTAAATCCCAAGGTGGCCTCCTGAGTGGGTTCTGTGGCTACCAGGGGGTCTGTTCAAAGCTTCTAGCAGGAGGCATCTGCATTGATCCCCAGGAACTAGAAGAAGCTTCCACCACCACCCCCAGAGCTCCTTGGAGCTATGCCTGAAGCAATGCAGAAACTCTAGAACAGTACAGTGAGCTGAGCAATGATGAGATTGAGGAGGGCTGGGCAGAAAGGTTTGGGCCCCTTCCTTTGAAACAATTGTCATGCCCTGGCTGCTTGAGGTATGATGTGTGTGGTAATGGTGAGCATCCCTGAGAAGTGTGTAAGGTCATTTCTGAAAAGCCACTAGCCCACACTTACTAATAATGTCAGCATTGGAAAGCTGACTGACCACACTTTTCTCATTTTTTGTACTAATAAGCTAAGAACTTATGTCATATTCTAACTAAGAACTCTGTCTTTGAGTGTTTCTTTATCTTTCTATATTTTACTATAGACGTTCAGGAGAAACCTGAAGCATTTTAGAAACATCTTCATGCAAATATCCAACCCTTTATAACTCTGAAGGCTAATATTCAGAAAACAATGGAACACAGGAACAATGAAGTCAAGGTCATTGACTCTGTGTGACAGAACCTTTTCCAGTTCCCAGTAATGTGCTCCTCACCTGCACAGCTTCTACTGTGCATGTTTCTGCCCAGTCTTATCACCAGCATTTGGACAGTCTCTAATGTGATTGATTCTTTGCGCCTTTCTCTGTCTTGTGAGTCTGTGCTCATGTTAGAACTTCCCTCAGTAGTCTGTCCATGGAGAGGTATGCTGTTCACAATAGCATAAAACTTTGTCCTACGTCTACATATTAACCCAGTCTCAAAACCACTCTTAGGCTTTGGGGTTCTGGCTAAAGCAACATTCTCACTCCATGGTGCAGGTTTCTTTTTCTCTCAGACCATTAGGAATGTTTTAATTAAATATTGTAACTGGGTAGTGTGTGTGTGTGTGTGTGAGTGTGTGTGTGTGTGTGCACATGCATTTCTCAAAGCTCTGAAGGCTGGGTCATTCAAGTGCAAATGCCTGCATATTTGCTGTGTCCTAAGGACCTCAGTCATGGTTCATAAATGACCCTCTCATGTGCACCCTGTCTTGGGTTATCCAATTGCTGTGCTTCAGTACTTGAGGGCAGGTTTGAGGGTCAAATCAAGTGGACTTTGGTATTGACTCTCACTTAGCCACTTACTGGCTGTGAGGCCTGAGCACAGATCACTTCTCTGTGAATTCCAGCTTTCCCACTTACAGAATGGCAGTAGAAACTACCTAGCAGAAATATGGTATGGATAAGAAGGAATATATTTGAATAACACAACTTGCAAGACATTGTGCACACTTGACAAATGCTTGTTTCTACCCATAAAGAATTCAGTATGGAGGCTGAATGCAGCTTCAATGACTCATTCAATGTCAATCTCCTAAATGTTCTACATTGCTCTCACCAAGGTCCTCCTATCTGTAGCAGAGATCTTACAGATCCCAAGGAAAGGTGACACATTTGTGAAAACTGGCTTTCCATTGATAATGATTCTGTAGAACTTAGATATTTGGAAAGTTGGAAAATGACCATTAGTTATCTTACAAATAAACTAATCTCCATTTAGCATCTTTCAATCTTAAAAAAAAAAACTGGCTTTTGCTTTAATTTCAGGTACTGTTATCCAAGGGGAATTCTCTAAGAACTCAATTGTTTGTTTTTATTATATTTTTAGCTTTTATTAATTCATACAAATTATATATATATATAAGTTAATGAGACAATGTTATGTTACTATGTACTAAAGCTTGATCTTACATGACCATCTGCCTATTTACCTTCACAGTGCCTTCATATCATTTCTCACCCCTCGTAAAAATTATTCTACTTGGACGTTGATTGCTTAGATTTCCACATGAGAGAACAAACATGTGGTACTCTGATTTCCGTGTCTAGTTTATTTCATTTAATGTTATAGCCTAATTGCATTTATTTGACTGTACAAGAATTCATTTTTTCATAATTCAATAATATTCAATTGTGTATATATTTTCTCTATCCATTCTTCTATTTATGAACATCTAAGTTGATTCAATATCTTTGTTATTGTAAATACTTTCTCAATAAACAAAAGCATGCAGGCATTTCTTTTGTGGGTTGACTTCAGTTCTTTTGAATATACACTTGGGAATAGAATAGTTGGATAATATGGCACCTAAATTTTTGGTTTGGTTTGGATTTAAGACCTTTGCTAGGCAGTGATGGCACACGCCTTTAATCCCAGCACCCAGGAGGCAGAGGCAGGCGGATTTCTGTGAGTTTGAGGCCAGCCTGGTCTACAAGAGCTAGTTCCAGGACAGGCACCAAAGCTACAGAGAAACCCGGTCTCAAAAAACCAAAGGAAAAAAAAGACCTTCCAGGCGATGACTGTTCTTGGTTGTCAATGTGATTTGTAGCTGGAATGACTTAGTAAGTCTTCTCTAGGACTTTACTGCTAGCAGTGTAAGAGGCTCTTTTACCCTTCATCACTGGTGTAATAGTTCCTTCTCTGCTGCTGGGGTAAAATACTCTGAGCTAAAGCTCATGTTCTAAAGGCTTGCTCTCCAGTTCAACAGTGTTCTGTAGATAATGAGTGGATTGTTCAATAAACTCTTTGGTGGATTCAAAGCCTGATAAGAGGCAATGAAAAGTTTTGGAGATTGGGCCAAATTGTGTAGTTATAGGTATCAGGTTGCTGAGCTCATGCCCTTAGAGTATATTTTGTTTGTTCCCTCTCCCTCCTTCCCTCCCTTTCTTTCCCACTCTCCCTCTCCCTCCAGTTCCAGCTAATATGAGATGGGTAGACTAGCTCTTCCACCTGTACCCTGCCTTGATGTTCTGCCTCTACTCAGGCTCACAGTAACAGAACCTATTTACCATAGATGGAAACCT
>NW_026067909.1:34709101-34717986 GCF_014885135.2 Alexandromys fortis | reverse complement strand
CTGTACTGGTGTGGGGAAGAGGGGCTGTTTGTGTTTTCCCGCAGGATACTGACAGTCCAATATGGGTACCTGAGCGTCTGGTGCATGCTGTGGATTTTTCTGTCCAGAAGCCTAAAGACAGTACAGAGTCAAGAGATCAAATAGACACTGGCTTGTCAACTGAAGAGTTGCTGGGATCCTGAGGAGCTGGCTGTGGTGTCCAAGTGCTAAGGATTATTCCTCTATAAATCCATCCCATGATTATGGCAGTGATGGCTGTGGCTGCCAGAGTGGCTATGGCTGCTAGATTTTTCATTAGTCAGTTGCTTCTGCTAGCACAATGAATACCTTCTCAGGGCAGGTTGCAAATGCCTTGGCCATCCAAATTGAGCTAAATTTACAAATGAATATTACAGTTAATTATGTATTGGTTGTGGTTGAAGAATGCTGCTAGGTTATACAGTAAAAGGATTATTGCTGTTATTCATGGACTCTGGAGTGCACTATTTAAAAATTGGCTCTGGAGATTATTCTAGTTAACTATACCAGAGTTCCTCCCACCAGTGCTGAGACCTTACTTAAAGGGCTCCAGTTTGCAGGCAGACTTATTAAGGACTGAGCAGGCACAGCCTCCTTAAGGAGTACTTATAGGTGCTGGAGCATCATCTTCATAATTTCACGGTGCCAGAGCCAAAGGCAAGCTCAGGTAAATCTCTTATGTGTTCTTTCAATCTCCAGGCTGTTGCCTGACTCATGTACTGTACAGTGGCGCACCAACTGTACTGAGAGGGTAACACAGAATCAGGTGTTATACCAGTATTGGGGTCTCAGAGGTCAAACTAATGTCATCAGACTTGGCAACAGGAGCCTTTGCCACTGGGCCATTTTGCTAGCACTTGACCAAAACTTCCTGCACAGTATTGATTTAACTAGTTTTTCCTCCTAATAAATACATTGCTCAATTGTACATGCTTCTGCCTCTTCATCTGTGTAATGCCTATAAGACTGTTTTTATTGTTGTGTTTTTATAATTTATAATTTCATCTTTAGTCAGATATCATGGGTATTGGCAGTATATATTTGGCAGGAAATTGGGTCCCCCCACCCCACACACAATCCTCTTTCTTCCATCTGTAAATTCAGGCAAGTGGTTGGTAATCTCAGGCTTTAGAAAGAAGAGCACAGGAGTAACAAAAGAGATGTCTTGATGTGGGGGCATTTTGGGGTTAGGGAAAAACATGGTACCAGGGAAACTCTCAGAAACCCACAAAAATGACCCCGTCTAAGACTCCTAGCAATGGTGGAAATGGTGCCTGAACTGGCCATCTACTGTAAGCAGATTGGTGACATCCTAATTGGCATCAGAGATACTCTATCCAGTAACTGATTGAAGCAGAGGCAGAGATCCACAGAAAAGCGCTTTGCTGAGAGTCTTGAGGAAGAACGGGAGGAGGGATTATACTAACCAAGGGGGTCTTGATGGGGGAACCCTCAGAGACAGCTCATGGATTCTGAACCAACAGTCAGAGAGCCTGAATGGGACTGACCTAGGCCCTCTGCATGTGTGTGACCATTTTGTATCTTGGTGTCTTAGTAAGGCTTCTAACAGAGCAGAACTTCCCCTAGGTAACTTGATGGAATCCCTGGCCCTGGCAGGGGAGGAGCTCGGACCTGTCTCAATTTGATGGCCATGCATTGTGCAAGCCCATAGGAGCCCTGTACCTTTCTGAATGGAGATGGAGAAGGAGTGGATGGGGAGGGAGGTGGATGAAAAAGGAAGGGAACAGGAAGGGGGAGGGAAATTTCTTGGTATGTAAAATAAATTCTAAAATGTTATTTAAATAAAAGAAAATAGAGAAGAGCACAGGCTTCTTTATAACGGAATAAGGGTGAAAAAATCTAAGAATAAAAGATAAATTAGGAACCACTGATGGATTTTAAAATCCGAGAGCACATTGTTAGGTGAAAAGAAAAATTGAAAGAGAAGCAGTTAGGAAAAACTTGTATTAATCTGTTTCAGTCATTTTTGGAAAATAATCTTGGATAGAGCACAAATGTGGGAGAAGTTGTACAAATGGAAGCGTTAGGAAGGATCAACTGCTGCTCAGGAGGAACAGAGATCAGAAAGCAGGTACATTGTGGATTCTGAATGTTGAATTTGCAGAAGAAAGGTTGCCCCTAAAGGGAAGCTGGCATCAGAGGGGGCTGCTTCTGATGGGGACACAAAGCAGACTAACACAAAACAGTGTCACCTTACACAAGAGAGGAGCCAGCTAAACAGGTCATCAGAGAAAGTAGGAGACATTGACAGAGTAGGAGGCAGGGAGGCAAAAACAATTGATGCAATCATTTTTTCCAAGTAAGGTCAAAAACAAAACAAGGCACAATGAGTGCCCAAGGTGACCCAGTAAGGAGGGTACATAAGGCGAAGTTACAGTATAAAATGGCTGAAGACTCAAAGAGACAGAGAGACCAGAGAGGACCAGACAGGAAAGCTGAAATTTTAGATAAGAAAATCAAGCTGGGTTTCACTTTCTTTCGGGACTGGAAGAAAGTGCCCCAATAGAACCTAAGTGAGAAGGAATATTGCACATGGCATTGAGGAGACCAAAGACTGTAAAACACCCACAAGAACAAGTTCTGTCAGACTGCGGAGTGCCCAGCACTGAGTGGAACCAGGCTACATGTCTGTGTGACTTTCTCCTGCAGTGTTTGGCAGCCTGGGACTGGGAGGCAAGAAGGCAGATGACTGTACTTACCCATTCTTGGAATTAGAATGACAGCTCTTGGGCAAGAGAGTGTGACAATCTAATAAAATGACTGACCCTAATGTCAAGACTGCTTAGGCAAGCAAATGAAGCCCGAAGAGGGACTGACAATCTGCGACAGTGGTGTGCTATCAAGGGATAGGAAGTAATAATGAGACAGAGAACCAGATTTCATTAGCAGTGGAGACATGTGAGACTTCTAATGACAGGCATTTGTGTGCAGAGTCTGTTGCATTTTGTATTGGAACTGGACGGGAAGAGAAAAGTCACAATGTGGTAATTCTAGAATTAAAGATTTGGGGTATGGTTGACCTCATCCAAAGCCACATAATCAGTGCCTTCAATTTAATAATATGAATAGTACACACAGTGTAAGCTTTGACTAACTAAATAGTCAAAAAGATTCAAGTGTCCATCTGTCTTTACCTTTTGATTGATTATAGGAGGACTAAGCTGTATGAGCTATAATTAGTCCTATTTTTTTCTTTTTTTATTTTATTGAGCTATACATTTTTCTCTGTTCCCCCCCTTTCCTGTCCCCTCCCCTGCTGACTACTGAACTTGCCTAAAGGTGAGATGATCCTTTGAGGTTCCTGCTTCATGAAAGAGTCTGCTAAACATTCTGCAGGGTACAGAAGAAAAAAAAGGGACAAAGAAACTGCCAATATAGGTGAAACTGTCTTTGAGTTTTCCTGCTTCATGAAAAGTCTGCTGGATATTATGGGTCTGTAGACTGAAGATGGATGTCCCAATGGTACAGACTTTGGTTGACTTTCAAGGCAGTGAGATGTCTGTTTATCCTAGAGTTTTGGAAGTTGTTTACAATGCATCTCCTGTTTACTTAAGTAATATTATATCCTTCTGGAGTCTTTGATGGAGTTGAAGAATTTATAATGATAGTTATAGTTTTCCTGAGTTATGATAATAGATAAAGTAAATATAAATATTGTAACTGTAATTTTTGCTTGATACCTCTTATATGTAATTTTACTATGTTAAAGTTATAACCTTCCTTTTTATTTAAACAGAAAACAGGAGGTGATGTGGAAGTCCCTTCTATGTGTTGTAATTGCCATTAATGAGTAAAGAAACTGCCTTGGCCTGCTGATAGCACAGAACTTAGGTAGGCGGGGAGGACTGGACTGAATGGGGAGAAAGAAGGATGGAGTCAGAGAGATGCCATGGAGCCGCTGGAGTCAGACATGCTGAGTCTTTGCTGGTAGACCACAACATCGTGGTAATAAACAGATTAATATAAATGGGTTAAACTAAGATGTAAGAGTTAGCCAATAAAAAGTTAGAGCTAATGGGCCAAGCAGTAATTTAATTAATACAGTATCTGTGAGGTTATTTCGGGATGGGAGGCTGGGATGACAGATGGCCTGCTGCTACTCTCTGTTGTAACTACCACCAATTTGTAAAGACCTTTTATTCCATGAACAAGGTTCATGACTAACAGTAGCTAACTGACATAGACAGATGTTTAGAAATCATTTGACATACATACCATAGCTATTTAACCAAACAATAGAAGTTAACTCCTTGCTAGGATCTATGACAGCTGTATACATGTTTATTTTTTTATTTATTCTCTCTTGGTTCACAGTACAAAGCTTAGGCTCCCTTATTGCATTTCATGTAATGGCTGTAAAAACAAGTGCAGACTTCACTCATAAATATCTAACATAAAACCAATAGCCTCTCCTGTGATATTTTTGCTCTCCTTGACCAAGAGGATAAATCCAGTCCTAAACATGCTCATTTGTGGAGTATACTCATGAGTGAGTATATATAAGATTATACTTTAAAGAAAAACCATATTTAGGCACATGTAGTAGAAATCTTGCTTAGCTCAGAGTCATGAAGAACATCTATAAAATATTTCAGTAAGGTACTGAATTCCCCTGAGTGAGCATAGCTTGGACCAAGAAAACAAACTTTCAAGGTACAGTCTTAACAGAGAAGTATGCTCCTGAAGTGCTTGCCTTGCTTAGTCACTAATACTATAAATAAGCTAAAAGGAAGCCTGGTCATATATTGTGACTCTAGCTAAGCTCATCATCATGATTGTGAGGTAATCTGAAAGGACAGGCTTTACAATAAGAAAAGAATAGTTCTGAACTCAAGACCAATGGATGCAATGGCCTTAAGCATGTTATTTTACCATTCTGACTTAAGAAATCTTTATAAGAAGAATATTGTCAGCCGGGCGATGGTGGTGCACTCCTTTAATCCCAGCACTCGGAAGGCAGAGGCAGGTGGATCTCTGTGAGTTCGAGACCAGCCTGGTCTACAGAGCTAGTTCCAGGACAGGCTCCAAAGCCACAGAGAAACCCTGTCTCGAAACACCCCCCCCCAAAAGAATATTGTCCTCTTGAAGGCAGTGTCCTGTATCTCTTCAAAAAAAGACTGTTGGCCACAGAACTTCTACCTGGAAGCATGCTTTAAATATGGCAAAACCAGCTATGAATCAAGAAACTGCTTTAAACCAAGGACAGGACCCTGTCGAGACTCCACAACAGTACATTGGAGGATCCATTGCTCCGTTTTATTAAGTCAAGTAGGTCACTCTCCCCAAATTCCTACCCACAGGAATGTCTGTCAGATCTTCTGAACTCAGCATCTAAAGACAGTTACTGCTTCTGGATCTTTGGTCCCACAATAACCATGGAGAAATTTGAACTTCCTAGGTAGTTGGAAATCTGTCTCACTTATGCTTATCCTTCTCAGATCTGATGGCATTGGATGAGTAGGATACTGATAGTCTTACCAGTTTGGCAGCATTCCCCTGACCCATACCCCCTCAAGGCTACAACCAGCTTGTAGCTCTTGGTTCATTAGTCATTTCTTCTTAAGAGTACAGACAGGTGTTCCTCATTCACAGGCTTTGTTGTAGGGGATAAACATGTTTCAGATATAACTTCAGAGTTTTACAGTTTTACAGTTTTAGCACTGAAAAGTCCTGATGAACTGATAGGGCCATGACTGAAAACAGTTTTCTGGAGTGCTTAACTTTCTGCTGATTTTACTGGTCCTAGCTTTAAAACAGAGGTTAGGATAAGAGAGGGAACAGAACCCTATAGGTATGTTCAGTTTCATCCTCCTCCACTCACTCACTACCTCTCCTACCTAAAGTCAATGAATTTAGACTTAAATGTTTGTTTCATCTGGCTAAAACCATGCCCTAGGAAAAATGTTCATACTTTTTAATCCAAAGCCTTTTGCTTTGACAACAAGGTGTAAACCTATCCCAGTTGTTTTAAAGATACCTGCAGGTTCTTGGGACATGTTCTGCTACTGTATCAAGAAATCTGTTCTGTTGGAAACAGTCTCCAGAGCCCCTCTTTGACCCTACCTATTTTCAAGCACATTTTGTAGGTTCACTCCTCTTGCTACAGGGGGCCCTCCAGATACATCAGCCTCAGCATCATCTTCATGGATGCTAACCAGGAAAGTGAATGGTATGTTGATCTCAGCCACAAGCCCACTAATAAAGGCACCATTATCTGTTAACTTTTATTAACACCTTTAGAGGATGGATGTATTCACCACCTCTGTTGAAGTAGGAGATATGATGCCTCAAGTACTTCTGAAGAACACATCATCCATCTGTTTGGCATGCTACCTCCAGCTCCCAAGCTCCTGGGACATCAGTGCTGGTACCACCTTTCCACACTAGAGCAGACACCTATGGAGCAACTGGGACCTAGTTTTCTAAACATGTCCCAATAAAGAGCACACCTACTCTCATGTCTCACTCTTTCAGCCTTGTCTCTTTTGTACAACCAGGGTACTTATCTGTTCCATTCTTTTTTATTTATTTTTATTTTTTATTTATTAGTTTATTATGTATTCAGTGTTCTGCCTGCATGCATCCCTGCAGGCCAGAAGAGGGCACCAGATTAGATGGTTGTGGGCCACCATGTGGTTGCTGGGAATTGAACTCAGGACCTCTGGAAGAACCTCTGAGCCATCTCTCCAGCCCATCTGTTCCATTCTTTCTGCCAGTCTTCTTTCTTCCCATGGCTAGCCCAGTTCATAGGGCTGGTGATAATCTATTATTTCCTTACCAGCCTTTCTTCTTACCCTCCTTAAGGAACAGATGCCTGAGGTCTCTAGGATGACAATTAGCTGCTTTTCCACACGTACCACCTGAAAAACCTGGGCCCACAAACTCCTATCTACCTCTACCTCTTCCCCATGTTGTCCCATGCCTCCAGGAATTAGTCAGACTTGAATGTGTACCCATGCACCCAAGAACTCTGGGATGTTTATGTGAAAGCTCCACCCAGCCTCATTCCTCCCATTCCAGACCCCGCCCCCTCAGAAAGCCTATCAAGGGTCAGTTCCTCCCCTGACAAGCACAGGACTGTGCTTACAATACTTATGATGCAATAACCCACCTGCCTTGTGGTTACCCCTCGTGGTATTCTACTTCCTCACTGAGGCCACCCAGGAGCTGCTTTGCACGTTAACCCTAGACTTTTAATTCAGCTTGATCTGATTTATTGCATCTACAGAGAGACTTAATACCTGAGTATGGAAACATTTCAAGTATAAATAATAAATTATTACATGAAGGTTTTTAAAACAATTGGATGTTATTTTAAGAAAAATGTATTCTTTAATGTGTCTTTTTACTGAAATTGCTAGATAGCTAATTTACAGTGTGTTTTCACCACAATTTCCAGGTATCTAGTTAAAAAATAGCAGGTTTGGAGGGAGAGAGGTTTAAGCCGTCCCTAGGTGAGCACTCTTTCTGTCAGGCCCCCGGCCTGGGGTGTCTTCCTTCCCTATGGCTGGACACCTGGCATCAGACTTCGCCTTCTGGTGGGGGTGATGGGTCGGGAGGGCTGGAGCCCGGCTGGTGGACCCTCGGACTTGGATAAGCTTCCAAGGGCCTCCAGGTGGGCCTGGAATCAGGCCAGGCGTTGTTGGACCAGGCTCAGAGGTGTTGGGGATCTCCCCTTGATCCCCGCCGTATGAATTCTGTGGAGGGATGGCATACTGTGGACCTCAGGTTGGACTGGGCCTAGTGTCCCAAGTTTGCCTGGAGACTTTGCAGCCTGAGGATCAGGCAGGAGCAGTAGCGGAGAGCAACTCGGAGGGGTCCTCCCCTGAGCCCAGCACTGTCCATCCCGGTGCGGTGCAGTTGGAGAAGGTGGAACCAAGTCCCGAGGAGTCCCAGGACATCAAAGATCTGCAGAAGGAGCTAGAGCAGTTCGCCAAGGTGCTGAAGCAGAAGAGTATCACCTTGGGGTACACCCAGGCCGACGTGGGGCTCACCCTGGGTGTTCTCTTTGGAAAAGTGTTAAGCCAGACCACCATCTGCCGTTTTGAAGCGCTGCAGCTCAGCTTCAAAAACATGTGCAAGCTGCGCCCCCTGCTGGAGAAGTGGGTGGAGGAAGCCGACAACAACGAGAACCTTCAGGAGCNGGTGATAATCTATTATTTCCTTACCAGCCTTTCTTCTTACCCTCCTTAAGGAACAGATGCCTGAGGTCTCTAGGATGACAATTAGCTGCTTTTCCACACGTACCACCTGAAAAACCTGGGCCCACAAACTCCTATCTACCTCTACCTCTTCCCCATGTTGTCCCATGCCTCCAGGAATTAGTCAGACTTGAATGTGTACCCATGCACCCAAGAACTCTGGGATGTTTATGTGAAAGCTCCACCCAGCCTCATTCCTCCCATTCCAGACCCCGCCCCCTCAGAAAGCCTATCAAGGGTCAGTTCCTCCCCTGACAAGCACAGGACTGTGCTTACAATACTTATGATGCAATAACCCACCTGCCTCGTGGTTACCCCTCGTGGTATTCTACTTCCTCACTGAGGCCACCCAGGAGCTGCTTTGCACGTTAACCCTAGACTTTTAATTCAGCTTGATCTGATTTATTGCATCTACAGAGAGACTTAATACCTGAGTATGGAAACATTTCAAGTATAAATAATAAATTATTACATGAAGGTTTTTAAAACAATTGGATATTATTTTAAGAAAAATGTATTCTTTAATGTGTCTTTTTACTGAAATTGCTAGATAGCTAATTTACAGTGTGTTTTCACCACAATTTCCAGGTATCTAGTTAAAAAATAGCAGGTTTGGAGGGAGAGAGGTTTAAGCCGTCCCTAGGT
>NW_026067909.1:34705963-34706697 GCF_014885135.2 Alexandromys fortis | reverse complement strand
ATAAATTCTAAAGAAGTAACTTTAAAAACAAACTACAAGTAGAATGTGGATATGAGAAATATATTTTTCTTAAAATACTTCCTCATACCACATAGAAAATTAATTTCTTTATTGACTAGAAATTAATTATATTACATTTACTTTCTTATTCAAAAAATCTTGGAGTTCTTCTATTTAGAGAGATGCAAAACAATTTTTATCTATCAAATGTAATCATACTTGTCTTTATACATGTTTCTTGTTTGAAGCTTTAAATCTGTCATGGATGGATAAATGATTAAGCAAGATTGATCATTGTATAAATTAGTCATTAAATGCTTGATGAAGACTCACAATTATATTTATCTTATTCAAATATGAATCTATAATTTTTAGTTTATTTTTAAATATTTGCCTGAATGCATAAAGAAAATAACTTCAAGCCAGGCAGTGGTGGCGCACACCTTTAATCCCAGCACTCGGGAGGCAGAGGCAGGCGGATCTCTGGGAGTTCGAGGCCAGCCTGGTCTACAAGAGCTAGTGCCAAGACAGGCTCCAAAGCTACAGAGAAACCCTGTCTCAAAAAACAAAAATAAAAGAAAAAAAAAGAAAAGCCAAAAAAAATAATTTCAGTGTAGAAACTGACAATATATAGGTTGATGATAAACAAACCAAAAGCTATATAGTCAATGAAACTGTAAAATCATTAGATTTTTAGGAGTGAGTTTTTCTTCATAATTTGGTCTTGATGGCTG
>NW_026067909.1:34644850-34705304 GCF_014885135.2 Alexandromys fortis | reverse complement strand
AAAAATAGATTAAAAATCATACCCCATCAGAAATTTTGCCCATGATCAATTAGTTAAATAAAAAAGGAAAGTATATACTACTTCATTTTATATTAATTGAAGTGCAAATTTAATCAGAACCATGCTAAAGTCAGTGAGTTTATATATGGACAGTATTGTGGAAAAAGTGTTAATTTCATGAGCTTCTGTGACACTAATAAAGATCTTGAAACTGAATATAGAGATTGGGAATAGCAATTTAATAATCAAGAAGTAGAACATATAATTATAGGAAAGAAATATGTTTATTTTAACTATGTCATACTACTTGCTAAAATTAGTTTATCTTTTGCAGATGACACATTTTATACACTTTCCTTCCCACTCATGAGCCATGCAGCTGAGTATCAATGTGACCAATTTTCTTCTCCTTGGCTTAACACAGGACCCCAGGAGGAAGAACATAGTGCTTGCCACTTTCCTGTTCTTTTATATGGAGACATTAGTGGGTAACTTGCTGATCATTGCTACCATCAAGACAAGTCAGGCACTTGGGAGTCCCATGTACTACTTCCTGTTCTACTTATCCTTGTCTGACACCTGCTTCTCTACAACTGTAGCCCCTAGAACCATTGTGGATTCACTTACGAAGGAGGCCACTATCTCTTTTAGTGAGTGCTTAATACAAGTGTTTTATTTCCATTTATTTGGCTCCCTAGAGATCTTCATCCTCATCCTCATGGCTGTTGACCACTATGTCGCCATCTGTAAGCCTCTTCACTACATGACCGTCATGAGCCACCAGGTCTGTGGGACGCTGGTGTCCATAGTCTGTGTGGTATCATGTGTGCATTCTTTAGCTCAGATATTTCAGGCATTGAGTTTACCCTTCTGTGGTCCCAATGAGATTGATCACTATTTCTGTGACTTGCAGCCACTGTTGAAACTTGCAATAATAAGACAAACCTATCTATTTTATGAAATATTTTGCCTTTTGAAATTTCTATTATAATCAAAATAAATCATGATGATAAAAATGATTAGTTGAGCCTCTCACTCATAAGTCCAAAAGATTAGTATTAATTGGATTATAATTAAGTTCTTAATTTTAATACAAACACAGACAACTCACTGTGAGATCCAGCTCTGTGACTTCTTAGAAAGTATGGTTAGGGATGACTCTTCTTCAGTTCATGACAGGGTCAAAAGTTTCTTCATGTTTTTGCCCACCACTTAAGCTTATCTGTTATGTATACACAACTTTAAAAAATAACTTGAAGCCTTATGCTTCTCACCATTATGTGACAATGGTGGTTTCTCTATTTTAATCAATTCTCACAGGAAATTATAAGGCAGGCTTCACTTTATATACAGATGATAAAGCAGCTTCATGTGGTACGAGGAAATGAATATAAAATGAGAGGAGAGACAGGAGAGAGAGCTGGCTTCTTACTTGCTCCTTTCAATTCTTGAATGGATATTTTACCCCCTGCTGCAATAGTTCTTAATGGGTTACCAAATAATTCTGGGATCCCATTTTATAATGATGTTAGGTAAAAGTGAGCTTAAATTAGACCAAGATAAAGGAACAATTTCAAGAGTCCAGTAGCATGCATTTCTTTGTACTTGGAATGTAAGTATGTCATGTATTATCTACATGTTCACTGACAAAATTGGTTATATAAAGTTGTCATCAAAATTATGTGAAATGCAATGAAGTGTTATAAGCATATTCAGAGCAAATTATAAACTAATATTTTATAAAATGACAATTATTGAACTTAATGATAACATTTTTATTAATATTTGTTAAAAATTACAGATGAAATTATGTAAGAATAATTATAATCAAAGTCACCTTTTCTTCTGATTTCTAGCATAGAAATATTAACTTCTCTAGCTTATATTAAATAACTATAAAATTGTTTTATAACTAGAATCATATGTCATATAATTACATATAATGTTATATAATTGTAAGAATAGGTATAAAATTGTAGAAAAAATGAGATTTACCAACATTTCCTNACTGACAAAATTGGTTATATAAAGTTGTCATCAAAATTATGTGAAATGCAATGAAGTGTTATAAGCATATTCAGAGCAAATTATAAACTAATATTTGTATAAAATGACAATTAGTGAGCTTGGTGATAACATTTTTAGTAACAATATTTGTTAAAAAATTGAGAGATGAAATTAAGTAAGAATAATAGTCAAGGTCATCTTTTTTCTGATTTCTAGCATAGAAACATTAACTTCTCTAGTGTTATATTATATAATAATTAAATTGTTATATAATTAAAATCATACAATATATAATTCCATCTAAAGATATAAAATTGTAAAAATAACTACAAAAATTGTAGAAAATATTGTGATTTACCAGAAAATTTATTTAAATGGGATTAAATAAATACCTATAAGAAACTACTACTAGGAGATAGTAGACTTTATCAATTTATTTAATATTGATATTGAACTTATACATGGTTCTATCCATCATTCCTTTACTTCTAAAATAGATAAATAGCAGCAGCTACATAGAATGAGTATTTAAAAATGAGGAACAATGTGCAGTACATAGAAGAAATACGTTATTATAGCTATTACAATTCTTTCATATATACTGTGAATTATTATGCATTATTTTGTAGCAATCATTTATTTCTTTATCAAATAGCTTTGACTATTACCCTGACCTTCTTTATATTCATCGAGTCACTTTAATTGTTTATTTGTAGTTATTTTAGAAAAGCAAATAAAGCAATTTTTTAGATCCTGTTAATTTGTATGAAAAATATTGAATCATAACTTATCTGTATTTTTTTTTGCAAAGTAAAATATATTTATCAAGCAATGTAAAGAAAACTTGACAAATAGTCTAATACCTGAGCTTCCTTATCTGGATTTGATGGAGAAGTGAACTCAATTCTGTTTCTTTCAAGGCATGACAGTCAGTTTACTATATTGGTGTCCCGAGTTTCCTCTTAGACTAATGACTTGTTAGTTTTCAAGTTATATTTTCAATTATCTTTTATGGTTTCTTATTTCATATAAGTAAGAACAGAAATATTTAGCTTCACATTGGTGGTCATTATTTGATCCTCCAACTACTTGAATCTCTTCACCTCCAGCTTCATTTACAGAAGTTCTTTATGTTTATACTCTGTGCAGTCATCTTCATCTAGTCATCCAAGAGTCAGTTTGAATAAGACAAAGCATAAAAAAAAATTTTCGTATGTGACAACATGAACAATATTCAAAAAATTTTACAATTGAGCAGCATTTAAATGTTAATTATGAAAATGCCAAAATTAAATGAAGTTGAGGATGCATTATTTTTTCTGGAAATGTGATTAACTATCCAAAGAAGTCAAGGAGAAAGAGGAATGTGACCGTGTTTGTTCTTCTGGGGCTCACACGGAACCAAAAGATGCAGAAAATTGTATTTGCTGTGTTTTTGGTCATCTACATTGTCTCTGTGATCGGAAATTTGCTCATTCTTGTCACCATTACACACAGTCGATTGGTAAGGTCCCCTATGTACTTCTTCCTTGCTTATCTCTCCTTTATTGATGCCTGCTATTCTTCTGTCAATAACCCTAAACTGATTTTTGATTTGCTTCTTGAAAAAAAGATTATTCAATTCAATGGATGCATGACCCAAGTCTTTGGAGAGCATTTCTTTGCAGCTGCTGAAGTCATCCTGCTTACTGCAATGGCTTATGATCACTACGTGGCCATCTGCAAGCCCCTGCACTATGCAACCATTATGAACAGAGTAGTTTGTAACCTGCTAGTGGGGGTGTCATGGATGGGAGGGTTTCTTCATGGAATCATTATTGATTTACCTTTCTGTGGCCCTAATGTCATAGATCACTTTATGTGTGAGCTTAACCCTCTGCTTGAACTGGTCTACACTGATACCCACATTCTGGGGCTCTTTATTGCTGCCAACAGTGGGTTTATCTGTCTATTAACATTTCTACTTCTTCTGGGCTCCTACACAGTTATCCTGTACTCATTAAGAAACCACAGTGCAGATGGGAGATGCAAAGCCTTCTCTACTTGTATTTCCCACATCACAGTGGTTGCATTATTCTTCTTGCCCTCCATATTTGTATACATGAGACCTGCAACTACTTTACCTATTGATAAGGCAGTTGCTGTGTTCTACACAATGATAACTCCCATGTTAAACCCTTTAATCTATACTTTGAGAAATGCTCAAATGAAAGATGCTATTAGGGGATTGTTAAATAGAAAAATTCATTCAGAAGACAAATAAATATATTTCTTTTTAAATCTGAAAAGAATTAAATGTACATTTTAGATGACTTCATTTAGAACATTTATACCATGAAGAATAAAACAGCTGTCATTTATGAGGTGGGCTTGAAGGAAGTAGAAATAAGAACCACAGAATGGAGAAACCTAACACAATATAGGTTAGGGTTGTACTACTGTTATAGCTCTTATTTTTTATCTCTAATGCCTATTCAGCACTAATTTATTACTCTGTCTCAGCTTAGAAATAAAGGTGACCCACATGGTTATTCAGGTCAGATTATTCTGATTTCTGTTTCAACTATCATATTCATTATCTAATCATATAAAATAAACCTTTGGAAGTTGAGTATTTGCTACTGGTAGCCTCAGACATGTGGTGATACACATATTAAGAGAAATGGGTTAAATTTATATGTAGGAGTTAGCCAATTAAAAGCTAGAGCTAAGAGGCCATGTAGTGATTTAAATAATACAGTTTCTATGTGATTATTTTGGGGCTAAGTGGCTGGGAACTAACTAGTGGCCTCCTCACTGCAAGGAATCTTCTGTTTTCTTCAAGCTCCGTGTTGGATGCCAAATATTGAAGATTGGATATTTGTTCATGGAAAGAAGAAGCAGAGGCACCTTAAGAATGATTTTAACCTTTCCAACTGTAAGGGGAATCAGGCACAGAATGAGACCTTTTCCATAGCCAAGGGCATTTTTATTGTTATCTAATTTACACCTTTAAAAAGTTGATTTCCATATCCCAAAACATCTTATCTAAGCTTCTCAAAGGGGCAATGACAAATGCAAATATTCCATCAAGGAATTTCATGGTTTGCTAGATTTTTCCCAATCCAAATTTTGCATAGATTTTGCACCCCTGGGAAACTTTCAGATAAGACTTCAGAAGGTACTAGAGACAAGGCAGATCAAAACTAGCTGTTAACACTCCTGAGTCAAACCACCTACATAAATCTGCAGAAACACCCAACAACAATGCATTACTATGGACATAATGTTCAGTTCTGACACTGATGAACAGGTGAAGTCCCATCCCTCAGCCCCTCATGGCATCATGTGAACACCACTCCTAGCAATCATAACCTCAACCTCGCCTCTATGTCTCCAGTGGGTGTCACATGGGTGTCATTCTTCATGGTCACACCTACACAGGTGGATAACCCTACACCAGTACCCACAAAGTATTGTGATGGCCTTAATATCCAATCCTAAAGGTGATGGACATGTGAGTCCTACCCCACAGACTCACAAGGATGTCTTGTATGGAGTGTCAATCCTCGAGGTCATATCCACACTAGTGGAACACCCTATACTAGCACCCGCATTGCACCTCACCAAAAGAACTCCTTACACCACACCTATAATGCATTGGATGAACATAACTTCTGGTTCTGGAGATGATAGACATGTGGGGCCCTGCCTCTCAGTCCCATGCCAAGGTAATGTGGGTGTCACTCCTCGAGGTCACACCCATAGTTTGGGAACTCCCCGCAGTATGGCTGCAGCCATGGACGCCAGATGTTGTAGATGGAGCCCAGCTGCTGGTGAATCTGGCTTAGTGAATGCCACTGCTGAGCTGCCTCCTGCTTCAGTTTCCCCACCACAGTGTGGAACTCGGGTTCTGTGTCAGGCTTCAGTGGGCGGGTCTCACCCGGGTCCGTGGAGAGGTCAAAGAGCAGAGGCGGGTCATGCTCTGTCACATCCCCGATGCATGGGCACACTGCGCTGCCATAGCAGGCGCCGGCCCCTTCTGGGTGGAAGTTCGGGGTCATGAAGTGAACCTTCCAGACTCTTCCTCCTGCCAGTCAAATGGATGATTGACAGCTGCCAATACCAGTGATAAAGAGACACAAGTCTACTTGGGGGAGGGGAATAGTATACATCCCTAAGAGAGATTTTATTGACCCACCAATGCCAAAAGGAAAGCCTAACCCATGGTCACTCTGATCTGAAAGTACTCCCCAGAGGGAGGGATTATTTGTGAACTTACGGTCGCGCTGCACCCAGCGCGCAGCATGCAGGAACACTTCACAGTAGTGCAACAGGAACTCATGGTCAGAGTGTTGGGTTTCCCCACGCAGCAGGGGCAGCAGGTTCCGCCCATCAATCACCCTGGGGGGTCGGTGACACATTGGCTGTCAATCAAACAGGTGTTCCACAATGCCAATATGGTGGCCCTACGGCCTCTCTGTTATTCCACCCATGTATTGTACCTTAAGCTCTCTGCTATCCCACCCGTGTATTGTATCACATGACACTGCACCTGTCACTCAAGTCCTCTGCAGCCTTGCCCCCCACCATACCATGTAACAGCCCCACGTGAAACTCAAGTATATTTCTGGAGTGACATCATTGCTCATGCACCCTTCTGCCCCACACCCACCCTGTACCCACATCACAGCAGCTGTCGCTGACTTCCGTTGTGATATCATTGCTCACTGGTTTCATGGCTTCCTTCTCCCACTGCCCAAGTAATAGCCACTGTCACTCAGAATCACTTCCTGTGTGATGTCTGTGCTAATCTGTCTCTCGATCCTCCTCCTGTCTACCCTATCTGCTCATATATAACAGCAGCTGTTATCCAGGCCCACATCTGGTGTGAAATCATGGCTCACTAGTTCTTGTGCTTGGCCTGCTAAACACCTCCCAAGCTCTGAATTCATGTGACAGCAGCTGTCACTCAGACACCTGTCACCCAAGCTCACTTCCGATATGATGTTGATGCTAACCCTGCTCAGCCCAGCCCCTGCCCACACACTTGTGACAGCAGCTGTCACTCAGACACCTGTCACCCAAGCTCACTTCCGGTATGATGTTGATGCTAACCCTGCTCAGCCCAGCCCCTGCCCCACACACTTGCTACAGCAGCTGTCACTCAGGCTCATTTCTGGTGTGATGTCATTGCTCACCTGTCCCTTGGCTCAGTCCCGCCCCCCAGGAGGACCACGGTGGGGAACACATCCATCATACTCGTGGGCTCATCCACAACCCGCCCTGCGGGCAGCACCCCGGGCCAGCGGAAGATACCAGGAACGCGGATGCCACCCTCCCAGCCGCCCATGCCTTTGCCACCTGTGAGGGAAGGACTGGAGTAAGGCTAGGAACCTGAAGTCAGGTTAGAGACTGAAGCTGGTGGAAATAGGAAGTGGCAAAAAATGGAAGGGGAGAGAATGAGGGTGGGTGAGACAAGTACACAACTCCAGGATACCCAGGAACAGGAAGTGGAGGAAGAGAGTGAAGGCCCCTGGGAGGGAGGAACCAGGCCAGCAGCCCAGGACACCTGTCACCCCAGGGAACCAGAAGTGGGGAGAAGAGTGAAGGACCATGGGAGGTAGTGAGGAAAGGATGGGGATACCATACAAGGATACATTTCACCTGAATAACCAGAAGCTTGCGGTGGGTGGGGGGGGAGTGAAGGATCATGGGAGAGAGAGACAGGACCACCAGCCAAGGAATGTATGGGAACACAGCTCAAGGCTGGGGAGAGTACCGAGCTCACCTCTGTATACCCCGTTCCAGCCACCAAGCTGCATGTGACCCACACGAGACTCCAGGGAGCCACCGTGGTCAGATGCGAAGTATACGAGCGTATTGTCTGTCAGCCTTTCCCGGTCCAAGGCGTCCAGGATCCGTCCTGCGACGATGAACATGTGTGACTGGGGACATGTGGGACCATGGGAGAGGGGGCATGTCGACCCAGGGACAATGGTGATGCACAGCATTCCTATCAGGCCCTGGGATCCACACATGGGGTGGGGGTGGGAGGAATCAGGGAAATATGTAAAACGGGACATTCCCATCAGACCCAGCAACCATGCTATGTCCGATACTCACCTACCATCCAGTCCATCTCCTCCACATTGTCCCCATACAGCCCATGCTTACTCCGCCCCTGGAAGCCTGCAGTGGTCACGAGGGGGACGTGCACGTGCAGGAAGGATATAAACAGCATGAAGGGGTGGTGCTTGTTCCTGGGAGGGGGCGGTGACATCATGGGGGGAGTGAGGTGCTGATGTTACCGCCCATGGGAAAATGATAACTATGACAGTCCCTCTTCTTTTCAATGACATCACACATCACTGCCTCTGACCAACTTCCCTGCCGGTTTCCTGTAGTCCTACCTCTAGGTCTCAGTCATTTCCGCCTGTTGCCTGCTGACATCAGCAGTGGTTTTTCTGTTCCATCTTTCTGTCTGTCCATCAATCGTCTGTCATCTACTAGTCATCTGTCAATCACGTTTCTTTCAATCTTTAGCCATTATCTATCAATCAATCATTTACCTGTTAATCAATCTTTACCTATCATGTGTCACTCAATCATGTGTCTGTCAGTATCTATTGTCTGTCAATCATATATCTCTCAATCAATCTATACCTATATCTATATCTATTTGTCAATCATATACCTGTAAATCAATCCTGTATCTGTCAGTCAATCAATCTGTATCTATCATCTATCAATCATCCTTTACAGACCTGTCAATCACATATCTGTCTTGTGTGTGTATTGATCTATCATCTATCTATTAGTAACTGCATTTCTGTATCAGCTGTCAGCTAGTCCCTCAATATCTGTCATCGGTTACCCATCCATGACTCTCCCATCAGTCACCCTCTTGCTTATCTCTGCTCCCTCTAGTCTCCACCAATCAATAAACCAAGAAACCAATACCGATCACCCACCTCTTTATCTACAAATCATGTGTCCCCGGCTCTACATCAAAGCTGTTGTCACACACACCATCCCCTACCTCTGCTTATGTTTCAGCAGCCAATGGTTGGAGACACCCCACCAAGCAGGTTATCAATTTTTTCCACACCCAGTTCCTGTAAGTCTACTTCAAACTTGAGTGTACAGCTAGCCAATTCCATGTGAATAATGTCACCTTTGGGCACCCACTCTCCTGCCACATGACGTCAACAGCTCACAGAGCACCACAGGAGAGAGAGGGAGGATGGAGGAAGAAAGGGGTTGGGGGAAAAGGTGGAGGGAGGGGTCAGGGATTTCCCACCATGCACTGCCTTTTGATAGTTACCTTTTGATGGCTCTCATGGGAGGGCAGGGATAGGAGCACCATACCCTGGGCCACTCACCTCTGCAGGAAGATCTCTGCCTCCCGGAGCATGAGGCCAGTGACCCGCTCGAGGTGCAGGGGCTGCTGGGTCACAGTGTGGTTCCTCATAAGGAAACAATCAGCATATATGATGAGGTCACCAACATGACGTGAAGCAGCAAACATGGTGGCTGCAGCAGCCAGGATGAGGACTAGCAGCCACCGTGGTGCACGGAGGAGCCCCGTGAGTCTCCCTGCAACCAGGGTGAGTGCTGCTAATGCAGATGCCTGGCTGCACAGGTACAGGCGGCGTTGTAGTGTCACACGCTTTTCTGAAGGCTCTGTCCCAGAGCAGTCCCCCATCATGCCCAGTGGCATCCCCAGGAAGTACTGAAATCCATGACTCAGCGGGTGGTGGCAGTGGTCAGAGGAAGAGTGACAGTTCAGACCCAGGTGCCATTTCCCTGGTGGTGGGGTGGAGGAGAGGAAACCACAAAGCATGATGAACGGGACAGGTACTGTTGGTCCAGTGCTATCACCACTCACTTCACATCACATGACGTTGCCACTCAGTCTACGCCAGACGACCTCACCCCCACTCAGTCATGTCAGATGATGTCACCACCATCAGCTCCAGGTATGATGACATCACCACCTGCCCAAGACAGATGTCACCACCACCTATACCCCAACCCAGGCCACATCAAATCACATCACTATCCTATAACGTAGGAGAACACACCAATGAGGCCTGTGACGTAGCCTTGTTCCTTCAGGATTTTCGCGAATGTGATCTCCTCAGCAGGAAGGCCGCCAGCACCCGCTGCCCACTGGAGGACACGGTGGCCATTACCAGAAGTCATGCCTGCACCAGAAGGAAGATGAGTTAAAAGGACGTGCACACAGTAGGACTTGGGCACACAGTAGGATTTGGCCCTGCTCCCACAGCTCCCAGCAAGCCCCTGGCCCTGCCTCCTATAGCTCCCAGGATACCCCTGGCTATGCTTCTCATAGAGAAACTTAAGAGTCCTATCTACGAGGAAGCGATGTCATCAGTGGGGCATAGTGAGAGGAAGTGAAATCAGCAGTAGGTTCATACATAGATGGAGACAGAGGTCAGTGGGAGGAACTCAGGAACGGGGCCTAATGAGAAGTGATATCATTGGACATTGGACAAATACATCATCAATGGGGCATGACAGAGGAAGTGATGTCAACAATGGGGTCTAGTGGGAGGAAGTGACCTCACCAACAGGATCATCCATGGAAGAAGTCAGAGGTCAATAGGAGGATTTAGGATTCAGGCCTAGGGGAGTCACCAGTGGGGGCAGAACAAGGGAAGTGACATCAATAGCCTAATGGGAGCAGCGGGACCAGGTGGAGGAAGTGATGTCAGCAGTGGGGTCCAGTGGAAGGAAGAGGTATCATCCCAAGTACCTAGTTGGAGGAAGTTACATCATCAGTGAGGTCTGGTATGAGGACGTGATATCAGTGGGACGGTGCGCGGAATCATTGCTCAATGGACTATTGAGGGTACTTAGGGGTGTGGCCTAGTGGAGGAAGTGACATCACCAGTGAATCCCTAGGGGACAGTGACTTCAGGGGTCAGGCATGCAGGCTTGCCCACCTGTGCGGATGGGGTATCTTCCAGTGAGGAAGGCGGCCCTGCTTGGCGTGCACACGGCCTCGGCTGCCAGGTGCTGTGTGAGCCTCACGCCACCTTCTGCAAGTCGGTCAATGTTCGGGGTCCTGTGGGGGAGGGGCGTGTGTCATGGCATGAGGGTGGGCCACACACACCCATGTGATCTTGATGTCAGTCTTGCTGGGCATAGTCAGCCTGCTGTTGCTGTCACTACCTGGTGCTAGGCATCATAGGAAATTCAGAGCTGACTCCGCACCCCCCAAGTGAATCAGTGCCTAGAGCTAGGTATCATGGGAAGGGCATATATCCTGATGTATTATGGGTAACATAAGGTTAGGATTATTATGGGTAACATGCTGTGAGTATTATAGGTACCATGCTGTGAGAAGTATTATGGGTACCAAAATAAAGAGCATTATAAGTATCCTGGTGAGGAATATTATGGATACCATGGTAAGGAGTATTATGGGTATCCTGGTGAGGAGCATTATGGGTACCATCATGTGGAGTATTATGGGTAGCACAGCCCTTCCCTCTCCTTACCTGATGGTGCTGTTGCCATAGCAGCCGAGGTCCCCAATGCCCAGGTCATCTGCCAGGAGCAGGAGGAAGTTGGGTCGAGACTGTGACACGTCCAGGCCTGTGACCAGCTTCAGGCCCAAGAAGACACCCAGTAGAGTGGCAAGGTAATTCCTGAAACACAAGTGTCACATCACCGAGGCAGGGAGCACTGACGCCATCACATACTGAGTAGCTACATGGCCACGATGGAAGTATACAGGATTAATTTACAAATAATTATAAATTGTCAATCAATTATGTTTCCACAACAAGGACTGCTGGGAGATTCTCTTACCAGGTATGTAGGTAATGTGGCATGACACTTTCAGCCTAAGGATTCCTGCGAGAAGTAAACACATGACAAGTGAGCATGTGACAGGAAGGACACCTGCACAGTCCCTGTCCCTCTACCTGCCTGAGTAAAGGTACTGCCCACAGCCTTCCTGTCAATCATTCCTCAGGACAGGCCCACAGCGTTCCTGCCAATCATCCCTACGGACATGCCCACGTTCGTCCTGTGCCAATCATACTTCAGGACAGGCCCACAGGCCCCTGTGAGGTGGCAAGTACCTCACTGAGACACTTTCCAGGGAATTATGGGTAGTGAAAATTGACAGAACTGTCAATCACCCTATGTGCTGCTCACTTGCCCATGCCCCTAAGGAAGCACCTGTGACATCATTACTGTGACCCTTTCTAGAGTGGGTATTTCAGTCATGCCGGTCAGGAAACTGTTGGGTGAGAGGACACTGATGGAGACCTGATAGCAAGAAAGTGGAAATAGGGGAAGGGCCTGGAGCATGCTGGGAAGGGCCCTGGGTACCTGCTGGGGGAGACCTGTGTATTATGGGTGAGGCCTGCTTCATGCTGAGAAGGGCCTGTGTATTTTACAAGGGACCTGATGGATGCTGGGAGGGGTCTGTGTATTATAGGAGGGGCATGGCACATGCTGGGAGGGGCCTGTTATTATGGAATAGAACTGTTGCAAGTTGGGTGTAGTATGTGTTCCCAGGGGCCTGGTGAATTCTGGCAGGGGCCTGGTGCATGCTGGGAGGAGACTTTTTTTATTGGAGGGGTCTGGTGAATGCAGGAAGAGGTCTGTATATTATTGGAGGGGCATGGTACATGCTGGGAAAGGGCCTGGTGCATTCTAGGAGAAGCCTGTGCATTATGGGAATGGGTTATGCATTGTGGGAGAGGCCTGTGCATTATGGGAATGACATGTGTATTATGGGAATGGCCTTTGTGTTAGGGGAGGGACCTGTTTGTTGTGGGAGGAGCCTGTGCATTATGGGAATGACCCACCATTCATCCATTTTTAGCTTCGGTTGAAACTGAATTTAAAGATAAATTTCATCATCCAGTTACTGCCCTCTAAACCGCCGTGTGCAAATATTTCGATTCCTGAGGATTTTCCTGTCCTGCTGCAAGGTTGGGATTGTGCCAGGGCCCGCAGGTTTGGACGATAGTTTGATGGAGTCATGAAAAATATTCACTTTTAAAAATCATTTTTTAAATCTTTAACATTCTAAAAATTTTTAGTTTTTTGTGTTTGGTTGAAAGCATCACCTCACATCTTGCTCTGTCAAAAAATCACAGAAATCATGTTCTGACGCATGTTCCCTCCTCATCTGTTTACCTATTTTTTCATACATGCCATGCTGGGATGGGTGCCACACACCGGCACAAAAGCAGTGTTCTGTTTTTTTTTTTTTATTTTAACTTTTCATTTAATTTCATTTCTAGTTTAATTTCGCTTCGGTGTGCTTTCAAATTTTACTTCTGTCTGTATTTCTTCTTTAACTTAATTCTTAATTTAAAATTTTTCCATTTATCATTCTTAATAAGCTTCATTTCCTAATTCAGTTTTTTATTCTCATCCGTCTTAATTCAGTTTATTTTCCCAACTCGTCATCTCTCCTGTCTCCCTCCAAACTTTTTCTGCAAAACTAACTCTTTTTTTTTTTTTTTTTTTTGTTTTGTTTTGTTTTGTTTTGTCAACCAACATTTTCACCCGAAGGTTTCCCACACAGACCTGCAGGAACTGGCTGTGCTGGCCCTCCCATAGGACCAAAAAGGACCCTTTGATTTATTTCTGTTTTTTCTCCCGAGGGTGGGGGAGGGACGAACTTTCTCCTCTGTCCTCCCTCTCCTCACTCTGCTTTTTGCGCCGACCGTGGATATCCCTCCTCACCCCACGACGAGGCCATCTGTCCGCGCGGGTAAAGTCCCCTCCCCCTGCCCCTCCGCCTCCCACCCAGACTCACCGTGAATGCGGAGCATCAGGAGCCAGCCGGTTTCAGCCGGTTCTAACCTCTCCTCGGTGTCCGTCCGTCCCCCCCCCCCTCCTGCCCCTCCAAACACCCACCCACCTGGGAGGAACCCGTCTGTCTGGTTGGGCAGGGTCGACACGAATCCGGCTGGAACCGGTCTTCCGCCCAGACAGGCCTGGGCAGTAGAGATTCTTGCGTAATTTAACTTTATTTTGGGAAATTCCCGCCCCTCTCAGCCGCTCCAACCTTGGATGCTACAAGTTTCTGTAGAAATTGCTACCCGGGAGGAGGTTAGACCAGCAGGAGCTGCAGGGCCACCTGAGTTCCTTAAGGTAATCTGTACAAGTTAGCTTGGTGGTGAAGGAGCAGAACAAACTGCTTTTGACAAAGAACTCTATTTTAGACAGGAACTAACTAGGCGACGGGGGAGGGTGAATGCAGCCCAGCAAAGTCATAAACATTCCCAAGAAACTGCCAGCCCTGGTCAAAGTTACCCCACCAGGGTGTACAAACAACATTGGTTTATGTCTGCTTGCTTCAAACGTCCTTGTTGGTACTCGATAAACTGCTATTTTGTCTGTTTGAAATTCCCCTATACCCGAAACAACTAATTCAAGTTGTATACTTTTACCAATCCCCAAACGCTAAGACTTGTGTGATTTACAACTGTATTTGAACAGTAAAGGCATCTATATTTTGAAATAATAGTGATGCACAGATGCTGGTGATGCTGAAATGGGAACTAATTGTGGGAGGAAGATGTTCTGTTCACTGCCAAAGATGTAAATTCGCCTATGCTTTTACATTGAAAAATTCAATGTTAAAACTTGTAAGCTTGGAAAAAAGTCACCAGGCCGACTTTCTCAGCAAAACCTACTTAAAGGTGAATTTCTTTTACATAAACTTTCAATAAAATGTGTAAAGGGACAGGTCAGACTCTAACTGGCACCTTAATGTTCTTTACGAAAGTTCTCCTGGACCTAGGACTCTCTCTAAGCCCCCCCCCCCCCATCTTCTTTCCTTGTTGTCTTTCAAGTCTCCCAGACATTGTTACTCTATTCCTTATTTCCTACTGCTTTTTGTATTGGTGTCAGTTCTAATAAATCTCTTCACGTTCAAGTTAGAAAGTACCAAAAAGATAACTATAATACACAGGCTTGATGTGTATTAAAGACTGAAGCATAAAAATAACCCTGAAAGTAGCAGTGGTTTCTCATGTTTCAGTCTGCTGCAGCCAGTAGGTTAGCCTTGTGCACACCCACCATTTCCTACAAGTCTGTCCCACCTCTTACAAGTTGATTATGTGAGAAAATGAAAGTCTTTTAGGAATTGTAAATATGACATTTTAATCCATCACACTCTGGTGATCTCAAGAAAAATCATACGCAGGCCCATTCCATCATGCATAAACTACTAGCATGCACCAGGCCTCTTCCATAATACACAGGGCCCTTCTAGTAATGCACCAGGCCCTGCCCAAAAAACATAGACCTTCCCATAATACCCAGGGCCATCCCATCTTGCACCAGGCCCCTCCTAGCATGCACCAGGCACCTCCTGTAAAGCAAGGCCCCTCTCATAATACACAGGCACATCCCATAATACCTAAGTCCCTCCCATCATGCATCAGGCTCCTCCCAACCTGTACCAGGCCCCTCCTATAATACACAAATTACTCCCATCATGCATCAGGCCCCTCCCAACCTGTACCAGGCCCCTCCTATAATACGCAAAGCACTCCCAGCATGCATCAGGCACCTCCTATCATACCCAGGTCCATCTCATCATGTTCCAGGCCCCTTCTAGCATGCATCAGGCCCCTCCCTATTTATTCTTCATTAATTCTGGCTGAAAGTCCTCCATGATGCTGATTGACATGTGGGTAGCTGAGTTCCTGTGAGGCCAGTGGTTTAACCTCTGTGTAACCCCAGCTTCATTCTTCCCAAGTTATCATTAAAACTCTCTTTTAAAGAATCTGGAAGGGGAGGTTGCTGAGCCCAGACACCCTAATTAGTATGTAATTATGGTAATGAGCTCAGAGGGATACTTAATTATGCTAATGTGACGGTAGGATACTTAATTATGCTAATGAAGGCAGACGTAACCAGATATGCTAATGAGGCTCAGCCAGTGTCCCTGTCTGATGGGAAAGGACTGTGTCCCCACATAGGAGCCGCAGCAGGAGCTCAGGGTGAGTGCAGTCTGTTGGTTATTCAGTTTATTATCACACTGCAGGGGTGGGGGGAGAGGGTCAATGGTTCTCTGTGGCTCCTGAGCAGGGGGGACCCCAGAATTGGGGGGAGAATGTGATAGCTGTTGAGGGTGTTTCAGGAGTGCTGTCTGCTCAGGAGCAGGAGCTATCTGTCCCTCCATCTGTCTGTCATGATAAGAAATGGTGTGTTTGATTGACAAGTGTGACTGGGTCCAGTCTTGATAGCAAATGAGATACATTTGATTAACAGCTGTAACTGGAGTCCAAGTCATGGTGGAAAACGATGTGTGTTTGTTTCACAGCTGTGGCTGGGTTCAGGTCATGATTGGAAATGTTTGATTGACAGGAGTGACTTGAGTCTGGGTCATGATGGAAGTGAGTGTTTGATTTAAAGGGGTGAATGTGGTCTGGGTCATGTTGGGAAATCACCTGTGTTGATTGGCAGAGATGACTGGGGTCTGGGTCATGATGGGAGTTTGATTGACAGGAGTGACTGGTGTCCAGGTTATGATGAAAATGTCATATATTTTATTGACAGGAGTATGTAAATTTCTGTTTCTCTGTCTGAATATTCTCCTACGATAATGTGAGGGAATCACAGAAAGTCAAGTAGTTTTCATGTGACATCAGGCAGGACCAACAAACCCCATGTTTTTTTATTGACCCTGCCCAACCCTGCCTGGTTGGCTATGTAATTGAGGCCACAGAGAGTGATGAAAAATTTAACAACTGTCCAAGTTCCCTTTGAACTTCATTCTTGATCACTAGCAACTCAGACTCCCGACACATCACACAATTACTATAAAACAGCCATGTCTAAGTAATTGGGGTGACTGAGGTAACCCTGTGATATCAAAGACCCTGGAAGTATAAATACTGCTCATGATTCTGCCCCTACTACCCCTGGAATTATTTTTTAATGAAGCCATGGGCCTCTTTATCAAATTTCAGGAACTGATAAGAGGGTCTATGCATTCACCTGGGCCTCTGGGCCCCTGGTATTCTGGAAATTAATAAGGAATCAGCAGTTATAATGGTTTTAGCCCAGGATATCCCACATCCTTTGCTGTGTGTGCACAGGGTCTTCCTACTGTGTCTCTATGGGCTCATGCTTAAGTGAGGATCTGTCACCTGGGGTGGGGTAAGGGATATTGGACCCTAGAGTCCAATCACTGAGGAGGAGTCATCCCCCCAGAGACTATCTCTCACACCACAGCTGATATAATAGCATGAGCATTTTATTAATTCTGTCATGACAGGGTCTTTCAGCATTCGGGAGGCTAGAAAGACCCAAAATGGCTGGTACAGGCTATTTTTAAAGGGAAAAACCACAGAAGCAAGAGGTGTCTAGGGATTGTTCTTTAACTATTATGATTGGCTTATTTAAAAGGGTTATTACCAATAATTGACTGTAGAGCGATTGTCAGATCACATGAAGTAAGGGGAAACATCTGAGGGTCACTTTGCCCCTTTCCCAGAGACTGAGTCAAAACATCAAGTAGTATGTGCATGTGTAGTTGTTAACTGAGTCAACACCTAAGGGTTATCTTGTCCCTATTCAATAACTGAGCTCTATTTGGAGAACATTCACAAGGACTCAGGGAGCTGATGGAAAGTTCCCAACATTTTAGTACGTGTGTGGGCAATTGTTAGGTCCTTGGTTCCCAGGGGAGGGGGGAGCATTACTGCTGAGACAGGGTTGTCAGAAATGGTTTCAGAGTTCCATGGGGATACTGCATAAGAGTCTGTGGAAGCGTCAGAGTGGGTGACATTAGGGACGTGTTCTTCTTTTTCTCCACTGTGTAATTCCCTGCTATCCCAGCATGCCTTGCAATGGGTTGGGCAGTGCCACTCACTTCCCTTCTGTTTGAATTTTTGTTATAAATGTGAACCATTTCTTTCTAAATGACAGGAGGGAGGTATACGTTGAGATTGCCCTCCAGAGCACTGTGGGAGACTGTGAGACAGCAGGGCATCGTTGGAGCACAGGATGGAGAGGAACAACAACATGGGAGGATGGAGTGGAGCAGGGTTTCATGGGAGCAGGGGGTGGATGAAGTGGCATTATGGGAGCACATGCTGACACCCAGCTGCTGACATCACAGTGCACAGGAAGTAAAGAGACCACTTTTTGTGTCCCTTTGAAGGAAATGCACATAATTACTGTTAGGAATTTTTCCTAACATGAGCTCTCTGCTGATGCAGAAATCCCAATCAAGTCAAATCACAATAAGCCAAATTAGAAATATCCAGGTTTAATGGGATTCCTGTGCTCTCAGGTGGACCCAAGGGGGAACCTGGAAGCCGCAAATGCGACCACCGCAGGGGGGACATGAGTAAAGATACCACCAGGAAACTTTCCACGGAAGCAGTTTAAATAGAATGAGGGCATCTTGACCATCCTCTGGGTGGGCACAGGAACAGGGCCTCCAAAGATGGAGGCCAGAGACCAGGGCTTACAATTACCATCTAGGCTCCACCTTTTCTAAGTGGCCCTGTCTCCAACTACTGCCACTTGTTGGGAAACAGGTCACATAATGAGCTGCAATTAAAAGTCATGTCTTTTCCTGTAAACCTGAGAAATATCTCCTACTTGGCATGAAATAAGCCCCACCCTGGCGGTCCTGTTGACCTAAAAGTCTATCAGAATGATGTCAGCATGATGACACAGCCAGGTCACATTCAGGTGACAAGGGATCGCACTTATATTTTTACATTTATTTTTGTGCTTTTCTTTCTAGTACAGAAGAAGATGCAACCACAAAGCACACGGTGAGAGGCCACACAATTTCCTGTGTGTGGGCATGTATGAGGGATGATTGAATGGTTGAGCTTGGGCGTCACTGAAACTTGGAGGATATGGAATAATAAGAATGGTCCATGGAGTGATTGACACTGAAGCTGCTCCCACCTTTCTCCAGGACCCTCTGCCTGTGGCTGTTCCTCTGCTTTGCTTTTGCAGACACACGTGGTGAGTTTGTGACTCGGAACTCCCGCCCCAACATTGTGCTGCTCATGGCCGATGACCTTGGCGTGGGGGACCTAGGCTGCTACGGGAACACCTCTGTCAGGTAAACTGAGTCACATCTCAGCCCCCCGCCTTTTTCCTGTGATCCAGTGATATCTCCCCCACTGTGGCGGCAGCCATCTTGCAGAAGCCCAAGTTTGCCCACAGAAGAGTGTGGTCACAGAAGTCACGTGCAGCCCATGTGACTCTGATGTGGGCAGTGATACAGGAATACCACCACTCTCCCTAGCTGTCAGTCTTGATTCATAGCTTGGGGAGTAACACGTTGATACCATGACCTCTCCTGACCCCACACCCACCGTATGACCTCCCTCTGAACCCCCCTCAGCACTCCAAACATTGACCGTCTGGCGAGCGAGGGCGTGATGCTCACACAGCACCTGGCAGCTGCATCTGTTTGTTCACCAAGCCGTGCAGCTTTCCTCACAGGGCGCTACCCTGTGCGCTCAGGTGAGTGTCACGTGACCCAAAGTCACCAAGGACAATCCCCTAACCAGCATGCACTGCTATGTGCTCTCAGGTGGACAGTACGCTACCCAGTATGCACTGCCACATGTGCCTGAAGTCATTGCAGGCAGCCCCATACCTAACATGACTCACCTCGTGCATACTGGTGGGTGTGTGCATGACATCACGGCAGTCAGCCTGCTACCCATCATGTACCACCCCATGGGCTCAGGTGGATGCCACGTATGCCTGACGTCATCATGGCTGCCAGCTACCCAGCATGCACCACCCTGAGTGCTCAGATGTTATTACTGGCTCCTTACCCAACATGCACTGTGTCTACAAAGACAGTGTTCCTTGGCTGATTTCTCAGTAATATATACTAATTGGCACTCAAATAAATTTACATATAAGTAAATATACTTCCATATCATCATGGTGACCCCTCTGTTTCCTGTAGTGGGAAACCAAAGGGGTGCCGACGTCATGATGTCGCTCATTGTCTTTGGGGTGCCGACATCATGGCAGCATAAGAGTACTGACATCAAGATACTAAGCTTTCTGCCGAAGCAAAAATCCCAATTAAGTCAAATCACAACAAGCTGAAGTAAAGGATATCCAGGTTTTAATGAGGTTTGGGTTGGGGGTGATGGGGCACGACAGCACAACGGGACTTTCCTGGGAGCAGTTTAAATAGACTGGGGGGAGGGGTCAAGGTTTGGCGTGCACAGGGACGGGCCTCTAAAAATGGAGGCCAGAGACCGGGACTTAAAGTCATGATGGGATGTGGGTGTGCTGATGTCATGATATCCTCCTGAGACTGCTGATATCATTGTCCTGTGGTGCTGATGTCATGATAGTGTCCTGAGGGTACAGTTTCAGATGGCAGTGCCGTGACCCCTGACCTCTGCTCCCCCAGGCATGGCGTCACCCAACAATGTGTACCGTGATGTCATGTGGCTGGGCGGGTCGGGCGGACTCCCGAGCAATGAGACGACTTTCGCCAAGATGCTGCAACACAGGGGGTACCGCACAGGACTCATAGGTCAGGGCTCAGAGAGGAGAGGGGAGGGTTCTAAGGGGAAGGGGTCATGGGTGAGAGGTAAGGGGTCAGTGGTGGAAGGGGAAGGGGTCACTGGTCAGAGGAGGAAAGGAGAGGTCGAGTCACATGTCACAGATGGAAGAGGTGAGGTGGGAAGGGGGGTCATAGGTCACAGAGGGGAGGCCTGAGGGATCACAGGTCAGAGAGGAGGGTGAGGAAAGGGAGGGTCATAGGTGAGGGGTCACACATCATGGGGAAGGAGTCATAGGTCAGAACACAGAGAGGTGAAGGAGGTGAGTGGTTCATAATTGAGGGGCAAAGGGTCACAGGTCAGAGAAGGAAGGAGTGAGGAAGAAGGGGAAGAGATCAGAGGTGAGGAGAGGTCATAGTGAGAAGGGGTAAGGGATCATAGGTGAAGGGGGATCAGGGGTGTCATAGTTTGTGTGGCCAGGTGGAACTTAGGGAGTGGGACTTCCTGACAAAAATGACACCAGGGTGCCCGATGATTGACTCCTGTCAGTCATCAACACCCACACCTCCTGACAGCCCTGCACCAAGGGGAAGTCAGCTGGTCACCTGATATGTGCAGTCTACTGCAGAGTGATGGATTCATGCTGGAGTCCTGGCATGGAGGGAGGTGCCGCCCAGAGTAGAGGGGGCTTCCAGTGTTCGTCAGGCTGTATTTTCCACTGAAAATGGTTCAGGCCTAGAATATGTGAAAAGCGGACAGACACAAGGGTGTGATGTCAACATAATGACATGCCAATGACGTCACCCTGCCACCCGTCCCGCCCACTCAGGTAAGTGGCACCTGGGTATGAGCTGTGCATCTCGTGGCGACCACTGTGCACACCCGCTCAACCACGGCTTTGACTTCTTCTACGGGATGCCACTGGGACTGCTGGGAGACTGCAGTGCTGGTGCCTGGCCGGAAGTGCACCGCAGGCTGCGAATTCAGTTGTGGGTGACATCAGCAGCGCTGGCCACCCTCCCCTTCCTGCTGTTGGTGCCCCGCCTGGCAGGCTGGTTTCCTGTCCCTTGGATGCTCATGGCCACTTCTGGATTCCTGGCTGCACTTTTTTTCCTGTCCTGGTTCAGCAGCTACGGCTTCGTGCGCAGGTGGAACTGCATAATCATGCGTGACCATGATGTCATCCAGCAGCCAGCTGATGAGGCACGGGCGGCAGGGTTGATGCTGAGCGAGGCGCTGGCCTTCATCGACAGGTGACTTCATGTCTGACAGAAGGGCTGGGGGCAGGTCTTGAGGGGTGATTGACATGGGAGCTCTGTGGACGTATTCTGAGGGATGATTGACATGGGCTAGTTGAGGGCTTATCCTCGGAAATGACTGGCAGAAGGGCTGTGGGGTGTCTGGAGTGGACATGTGACCCCCCTGAATTCCTGTCACAGGCACAAGCGCAGCCCATTCCTGCTGTTCCTGTCCTTCCTACATGTGCACACACCGTTGCCTACACGTGGAAATTTCGTGGGTCGCAGCAAGTTTGGGGCATACGGGGACAATGTGGAGGAGCTAGACTGGATGGTAGGTGAGTGTCACATGACTGAGTGCAGAAATCACATATGTAAAGAGTTCGTGAAGTAAATATGATTGCCCAGATGTCTGTAACGTCAGCTGGTGATGTCATGGCATGATTTAATGATGAAGCATCCTGTTATCTGAGTGATAGCGCCATATTGTCATTTGACATCATTGGAAATAACTTGTTCAATAATCAGATATGATGTCATCCCATGTGATTCAAGGACCCGCAGCGCCCACATCCTGGCTGACACTGAGGGTGCTCACTGCAGGCCCCACTCCCGTCCCATGTGCTCATTGTAGGTCCCCACTGCTGCCTACCTTCTCATTGTAGGGAGGCCCCTTACCTACCTGCACAAGCTAGGCCACGCCCCCACCTCATATGACCACTCTACCACATGTGCTCACCTGAAGCCCTGCCCATGCCCTCATGCTCACCCTTGGTCCTGCCCCCACCCTTGGCTCTACCCCATGCACTCACATTAGGCTCACACACTGTCCACATATCCACATATTCCCCCATCTCCTCCCCCCAGGGAAAGTCCTTGCTGCCCTGGACCGGGAGCGCCTGACCAATCAGACCCTGGTTTACTTCACATCAGACAATGGTGGCCGCCTGGAGGCCGAGGAAGGCGGGGTCCGAGCTGGTGGCTGGAATGGGGTCTACAGGGGTGAGTGAGAGCTCCCGAAATGCACTATTGTCCCCCCAGGCTCTGTGTGGAGGTCAAAGGCCACCTGTGCTACTGTGTTCCCCTCCTCCGTACCTCCCCAAGGTGGGGTAGGATGCAGGATTTGAACCCGGGACCCAGGAATGGGCAGTAGTCACCTCGCTCTCAGCCCTCTCACCTACCCATTTTCACGTTGGTCATATGACAGGAGGCAGTGGCATGGGTGGCTGGGAGGGCGGAGTGCGTGTGCCTGGCATCTTCAGGTGGCCTACAGTGCTGGAGGCAGGACGAGTCATCGAGGAGCCCACGAGCCTCATGGACCTGCTCCCCACACTAAGTCACGTGGGTGGCGGGATCCTCCCCCAGGACAGGTGATGAGGGACTGGGCCGTGTGTGGGCAGGGTCTGAGGGATGATTGGCAGGGGAGAATTTGTACTGAAATCCCGCCCCTTTCCCTCCCACTGACTTCCTCTTTTTCCTGCACAAAGAGTGATTGATGGCCAGAACCTGATGCCATTGCTGGAGGGCCATGTGCAGCACTCGGACCATGAGTTCCTGTTCCACTATTGTGGCATTTTCCTGCACAGCGTCCGGTGGCACCAGAGGGACTGTAAGTGGAGACAGGGCCAGGTGGAAGCAAAGAGGAACCGGAAGTAGGAAGAGAAGATGAAATGGAAAAGTTAGAAGAGGAAGTGGGGGGCAAAGGTGATGAGGAGGAAACAGAAGAGGAAGTAGGAAGAGGAAGAGAAATGGAAAAGGGACAGGAAGAGGAAAAAGTAGGAGGGAAATGGGAAGAGGAGTAGAAAGTGGAACTGGAAGAGGAAGCAGGTGTGGAAGAGGAAGAGGGGGTACCAGAAGTGATGAGAAGGGTAAATGGAAGAGGAAGGGGTAAGGAAGCTCAATTGTGGAGAAGGGAGGGGAAATGCAGAGGATGAGGAAGTGAGGGAGAGTAAGTGGATCAGGAAGAAGCCTCTGAAAGTATCTTCAGATGACTGTCCCATGACCTTAGCACAATCCGTTCTGGTCAAAGGTCTCCTCACAATGATGTTACCTAGTCTTGCCTCCCCCCACTGTGGAGCATGTTCCCTGGGGTCCTCCTCCATGACAGTCACAGAGTCACATGAAAGGAAGTCCACGGAGTTGCTTTGTCATGTGGTTCTTCCCCTGTGTAGGCAACACTGTGTGGAAGGCCCATTATGTCACTCCCAATGTCTCCCCGGAGGGCTCGGACAGCTGCCAAGGCGGTAGTGTATGCGCATGCTCTGGTGATGTCACCCACCACGACCCACCCCTGCTCTTTGACATCTCTCGAGACCCTGCAGAGTCACGACCGCTGAACCCCGACAACGAAGCTCTGTTCGAGACAGTGCTCAGCAAGATGTCAGTGGCTATGAGGAAGCACCGAGCCACCATTACCCCCGCACCCCGCCAGCTCTCTGTCTTCAACGCCCTCTGGAAGCCCTGGCTGCAGCCTTGCTGCGGTGCCGCTTTCCCGCTCTGTGGCTGCACGGGGGAGGATGCGTGAGCACGATTTTCACCAAGGGCCAGGTGCTTCCCATGAAGTGCTTCGTGATGGCAATGTGCTTGCCACACAGAGCTCACTGAGGGTGGTGTACGTCCCACGTGGTGTTCCCTGATGGAGGAGTGCTTCCCCCATGCAATGTTCCATGATGGCAGGATGATCCCCATGAGGTACTCACTGATGGCAGGGTGCTCCCAGCATGGTGCTCTACCATTACTGATGCTTCTCACACTGCTCACTGACCTTGAGGTACCCCCTACGTGTGCTTATGATGGTGGGCTGCTCACCACATGGTGCTCCCTGAGAATCTGTGCTCCCCAACAATGTTCACTGACAACTGGATGCTCCCCACAGTGCTTGCCAAGAGGGATTGTCCTCACACAGTGCTCATGGAGAACACCATGCTCACCACGCGGTGCTCACTGATGCAGGGGTGCTCACCAGGCAGTTTTCTCTAGATGTTGAACTGATGATAGCTGGGCTCCTTACACAGTTCTCCCTGATAGCGGTAGTGCTCCTTACAGAGTGATCACTGACTCTTGCACTTACCACATGGGTGCTCCTCCCATTGTGCTCAATGACAGCAGGTTGTTCTTCACACAATCCTTCCTGAAAGTGGGATGCTCTTCACATAGTACTCCTTGACTGCTGGGGAGCTCCTTACCTGATGCACCATGAGAGCAGGGTGCTCCTCAGTTGGTACTCCCTGAGCAAGGTGTTTCTCACTTGGTATTCTTCATGCAATGCTCCCTGATAGTGGGTGCTCACACAGTACTTCTTGTCCATCATTTATCCCTCAAAATATTTGAGTTATCACCCTGTGCATGACGACACAGGAGGCCCATGCTTCAGTTTCTTCAGCAGGTCCTCCCTGTTTTCCTGAAAACAGAGAAGATTCTACAGATTGAGAGATTTGTGTGTCATTGTAATAAATTAGCATAAAGTATTGCATAGTAAATTAACATACAATTGTCATAATTAGAATAATTGGTCATATGTTATAAATGCCACCTGTGCTTTTTTTCTGACCCATGCAGGGGGACTTATGGGTAGAGATGCAGATGATGATGGTGGACACTCCCACAAACACATTGTGATACCATCAAGTCTAATACTGAGCCAAAGAACGGCGTTATAAAGTCATCTGCCCTCAGAGACTAACCAAATACTGTTGTGATGTCATCATGTCTCTCTCTGTCAGGAAGGCAACAGAAATGTCATGACATCAAATGGTAGATAATAACCAAGCAGCATCATGATGTCATCATATCTGAAATGCTACAAATGAACAGTCAAGTGACCCTAAAAAAGCAACCTGGAAGTGAAAAGAGTGACCCAGGGTCCTGCAGCAAAGCATGATGGGAGGTGCCTGAGTGCCCTCCAAGGAGACTCTAGACCAGTTTGCTGTCAGACAGATCCTACTGGACTCTAGAGATCGGTTTTGTCATAGATGACATCACATCCAACTTCCCAAGCCCCACTGTGGCCCCAGGGATTTTGGGAGCAGCCTGAGGAAATTTCCCAATGATTTAGGATTTTTTTTTTTTTTTAGGGTGGGAAGGAGCGTGGATGGTCCAAATGCTTAAACCATCCCCATGCAGTGAAAACCCCATGCAGGGAGCCATTGTCACGCTGACTGTCCTCCTGTCAGAAAGCTCTGAGCAGAGTGTGCATGCTTATGTGCTTGGGGACATCTGGAGTTGAAGCCCAGCATATTGCTGGCCATGTAGGGGTAGAACCTGGAGTTGGGGGGTGTGCCACATGGGAGGGTAAGCAACCCATGCAGGTCCACATATGGCATCCTGGTCATGATGGGTGTGTCCCCATGGTCGTCGTCCAAGTCTGATCTGGCAGTTCCCATATGATATCTGCTCTGGGGATACCCACAGCCCTGCAGGGGATGTGCTCAGTGAAGTACCAAAGTTCCCCCATTTTGTCCTCTGCCTTTATCTTGTGTATTGTGTAAGCTATTTTCTGAAAGAAAAAAAAATCCGGTCCTCATAAATGGCTAGGGGCAAAAGTAACAGGGTAGCCATCTGGAAAGTACAGATAACCACATAATGTCTCCACCTGAAGGTCAGCCAATAAGAAAACTTGACAAGCAACAGGCGAGGTTCAAAAGCAAAATTTCTGAAAAGTCCCTACATATAAGCCAATCAGGATTGAGCCGGTCGCCCCACACCCTGCTAATGGAACTTTTCGGGTTTTGCCTTTAAATAATGCCCTCTAGAAGGGCAGAGTGCCTCCTCTTGCCTCTGCTGCACCAGCTGCTTTGACGAGGTCCCTGCAGGCTTGTATTGTGCACACAATTAACCTTGCTTTTGCATTTTGGTGAGTCGGTCTCGCTGGTGATCTATTGGGGTCCCCATGGACTGTGCATAAAACTTGGTACTCCTGGGCTGAGTTTAGATGACTGGTGATGTGTGTGGGGTAAGGGATCACACTTGGGATCCCAGCATCTTCTTCAGGAATGGGTGGTTCCTGTTCCACACTCAACACAGTGAGCCCATCCTTGTGTGGGGCACCCATGTCCATGCACCAGTAGGGATAGCTCCATGATATGCAGCGTTTTGTTTGCGCTGCTGAAGAAAAGCATTTGGCTTTGCCCGCCAGTAGCTGTAGCTCCGTCCTATTTGGCAAAACCCACAACAGCAGGAGCATGGGTCAGGGGCGACCTCACCTGAGCCCCAGGCATGGCAGACTAACGTCATGTCCAGCCATAGCCATGATGGCTTCCAGTAATTATGTGCATTTCCTTCAAAGGGACACAGGATGTGGTCTCTTTACTTCCTGTGCACTGTGATGTCAGCAGCTGGGTGTCAGCATGTGCTCCCATAATGCCCCACTCCATCCACCCCCTGCTCCCATGAAACCCTGCTCCTCTCCATCCTGTGCTCCAACGATGCCCTGCTGTCTCACAGTCTCCCACAGTGCTCTGGAGGGCAATCTCAACGTATACCTCCCTCCTGTCATTTAGAAAGAAATGGTTCACATTTATAACAAAAATTCAAACAGAAGGGAAGTGAGTGGCACTGCCCAACCCATTGCAAGGCTTGCTGGGATAGCAGGGAATTACACAGTGGAGAAAAAGTAGAACACGTCCCTAATGTCACCCACTCTGACGCTTCCACAGACTCTTATGCAGTATCCCCATGGAACTCTGAAACCATTTCTGACAACCCTGTCTCAGCAGTAATGCTCCCCCCTCCCCTGGGAACCAAGGACCTAACAATTGCCCACACACGTACTAAAATGTTGGGAACTTTCCATCAGCTCCCTGAGTCCTTGTGAATGTTCTCCAAATAGAGCTCAGTTATTGAATAGGGACAAGATAACCCTTAGGTGTTGACTCAGTTAACAACTACACATGCACATACTACTTGATGTTTTGACTCAGTCTCTGGGAAAGGGGCAAAGTGACCCTCAGATGTTTCATGGGAAATAGTGTTCCAGGTCACTAATCTTAAGAGCATTGGGAGGTAGAGGTGGGAGATCAGAGGCTCATGGACATTTATGACCACAGTTTTAAACCAGCAGAGGTATAAAAGATACTGACTTAAATAGAAAAGGGAAGGGGGCAGAAAGCATCAAGAGGGGAAATAGATTAATATACTATAATAAAAAGATGCTTTCTTATTAATCATTTATATTCAATATTGATTCTGAAGACATTTGTTTCATATCCATAACCTGTTATTTACTTGTTTTGATGACAATACATTTCAATATAAAAATATATTCCATCCAAGCTAGGTATGATGGCATGTGTTTTTAATCCCAGCACTCAGGAAGCAGAAGCAGGCAGATCAATGAGTTCGAGGCTAGCATGGTCTATACACTGAGTTTCTGGATTGCAATGGCTATGTAGGGGCCCTATCTCAAACAAAAGAACACTGCAAACATGACATCTACTGCATGCTTGTTCTTACATCTTGCATCTCTTTCTTCTCCACTTTCAATGCTGAAGTGACTTTACAAGGAAAAAAAAGTACCACTAGGCTTAATATGGGAGAACTGTGTATTTAAGAAAGCACACTTTTCTAGATAAGAAATCTACAGTTTCCTTTCGTGAGGGAGGTGAAGAGAAATGCTGGGTATTGAACATAGGCATGGGCATTGGGCACGTTAGACACATGTTCTACTGCTGAGCTACACCTACAGCCATATTTTATGTTTTTTTTTTTTGTGGCTTTCTTAAAAAGAAATGCTTTGTATCTAATACATGTAGATATAAATACATATTTTACACAAGCCCAATGAAGCAATATAATGTACAGCCATGAAGAAAACATGCAGATAGAATACATATTTTACACAAGCTCAAACAAGTGCACATTACATAATATACAGCCATGAAGAAAACATATAGCTAGAAGTAAATACACATTTTACACAAGCTCAATCAAGTACATATTATATAATATACAGCCATGAAGCAAATGAAGTAAACTGCATAAGCAACATGATTCTCAGGATATGTTCAAAATACACTATTTGTTAGCTATTGATATTAGTAAAGAAATGTGCCAAAACTCCCTTTGCCATTCCACTTAAACTGGTTTCCCATAATTTCAATAAACATCTCCTGTGACATTATGTTGTCATCAGCTTGTACAATTCCAAGTTCGCTCAATCGTTTCTTCATCCGGCCTTTTTGCATGGAAGTAGCAAGTAGTTCATTTATAATTTCACAGTTTCCCTTAGCTTGTTCAGAAAAGTTAGCTGTGGCAGAAAGCTCCATTTTGCTAGTCACACAATGAAGCATTTCTTCCAGATCTAATCCTTCAGTGGCACCCACCTCTCTATTTCTCTCTGTTGTATTGTCTGAGGAAACAAATTATAAAGTTGTTAAATATATAGTCTAAAGCAACAAGGGGATATTTCTAACACAAGCTGTTAGACTCAAGTATTTTCTGCCAATAGTTTATAACAGGATTTTACTAATTCTTTACTATAAGAATCTCAATGAATTTTCTTGCAAAGGTTCATGACACTAAGAGGGTCACCAATTTTAAACTTCATTTATCTTCTTCATCCTAGAATCTTAGTCACTGGACAGACATTTTCCTGGACATTTATTATCAGCTAAGCTCCGCACTGGGAGCTATGATGCAAAGAATACTATAATAGTGCTACTTTTCTTAAATGAACTCTCAATCCACCATCTAATTAACTGACTTCATGATTCCCATCCTCAAGAGGGTACTCTTATGATTATTAAATGAGAAAAAGATTTTGTATTATAACCAAGCAATACAATTAAGGCTTTTAAAGTTTTTTTGTTTTTGCCTTTTCTTATTTGCTTGTGTGTATGTGTTTTCCCCCTTGCTAGTTGCTGAAGAGAAACTCAGAAATAGGATTTTTCCACCAGAGCTTTCAAGGTAACATTCTATTCAACATACATCTCAATTTTACCCTGAGTGGGAAGGATCCTGAACATTGACAAGGCCTATTCTTTAAACTGTCTCAAAATTTCCATTGCCACACCAATACTTTATATTTCTTTATGGCTGATATTTAAAAGTAATTTATATCAATGGCTTGAAATTCACAGATTTCCACTGCATTCACCATTACTGCCAGGAACAATGGTGACCGGGAGTTACTTTTACCCATGAAAAGTAAATATAAACTCTAATACACTCCAGGCAAAAGCAACCTTCAACCTGGAAAATTCTTTTCCGGCTTTTATCCTTCACAAATACCTACAGAAGCCACCTTGTTTTACACGCTTACAAGAAGACAAAGATAAGGGACCTTCACTGAACCACACCAAAGCTCTGAATAAACAGATCAACAAGTCAAATTTGAAAGTTTCTTTCACGTTTAGTTTCTATAATGGCTTCACCAAGCTCCTACATCTCTACGAACAAGCATAGTCAATGTTTTTTTTGTTTGTTTGCTCATTTGTTTTCAAAAGTGATCTCTGACTTTCCATAGCTAAGTATGACTTGGGGCTTCGATCTTCTCTCCCAAGTGTTGGGACCGAACCTACAATAAGTACATTTACATATTTTAATCAAATTACTAAACATAGCATACCATCAGTTTCATCTTGGGCATTTTCCTGTAGATCACAGAAAATCGTAGGCTTCACCAAAACAACACCATAGCCTTCATTGTTATGTATAATGTTATTTATCATTGAAATTTTGGGAATATCGTAATGCTCATCAAGGAAGTCCTGTGACATTGAAAACAAATAGGTTAAGGAACTGTCATATTAAACACGTTTCATAAATTCTCTACCTTTCCCCCACGCTATTTCTAAAAATGAAAGTACAAAAGCTATGCTTATTAGTAAGTTGTAGTAGTGAGTTCAAAGTAATTGTTGCTGTCATTTCTGCAGATCTAAAGATAACAAGATTATTGGAAGACCCTTTTCTTTTTTCCCAGTTTTTCAAAATAGTCTTGGCTATATTGGAACTCACTCTGTAGAACTGGCTGGCAGCAAACTTAATAGATTTGTCTGCCTCTGCCTCCCGGGTGCTAGGATTAAGGTGTGCACCACCACCACCCCAGGTATCAGAAGACTTTTAATTACTATTAGTTTTCTTAAAATTTATGTACTGTTTATACTTTACAAAACAAAATAACATAACACAACATGAGAAGTAAATACACATAACATTTTAGGTAAAATCATTCTCACTTAGAAAAAATGCTTCAGTCAATACCCACCTTAATGAGGATCCCTTCCTTGCAGTGATGGATCCCATTGTCAGTCAGGGTACACTTACTCCCAGGATATATTTCTATAGCAGCACCCTATAAAATATGAGGCAACCACTTTAAAAAGTCAAGAGTAGGGGCTGGAGAGATGGCTCAGCAGTTAGGAGCACTGGCTGCTCATCCAAAGGACCCAGAGTTTAATTCGTAGCACCTATATGGTGGCTCACAACCATATTTAAGAACAGTCACATACATACAAATAAAATAAATATTTAAAAAGACACAACCATAAAGGTTTATTACTATTACTTCTCTTAGCCTTTCAAATGTCATAAATGCAAAATTAAAAAAGTTTTAAAGATAACTTTTATTAGGTCTTTTACATTTATTTATTTTGTGGATGTATATAAGTTTACACACACATGGTGTGTGTACACATGCTATGGTGTTCCTGTGGAAATCAGAAGATAACTTATAGGAGTTGGTTCTCCCTTCTTCCATTTTGGTTCTTAGGGACCAAACTCAGTTTTTCAAGTTTTTTGCTGGTCTTTATTAGGCAGCTCTATTCCATACCGCTATCAAGCAATATTGGGGCACCAAGCAATACTCCAACGATAAGCAATTATTGATAACTAATCACTTTCAAAAGTTACATTTATGGAACTGAAAAAAATGGTTTGTTTACTAAAGTGCCTGAAACACAAGCATGAAATGTTTAGATCCCAAACAGACACATAAAAAAACAGGCACAACAGTGTGAACCTGCAATTCCAGTGCTGGGAGGACAGGAGAATCACTGGATTTCACTGTCGTTCAGACTAACTGAGCTCCAGATTCAGTGAGAGACTCTACCTCAAAAATAATATAAAAGTGATTGAGGAAGACTAGCAATATGAACTTGTCATATATATGTAGGCCTATGCACATGTGAGTACAGATGCCCAGAGTCCACAAAAAGGGTGTCAGATCCTCTAGAGTAGAAGTTACAAATGGGTGTTAGTCTGCTGACATGGGTGTTGGAAATTGAACCTGGGTCCTCTTAGTCACCAAGCCACCTCTCTAGTCCCATTAGGATATAATCTTAAGGGTCTATCCTTCTTAAGGTTATCATAGGGAAAGTTAGATAATCATTTTCCCTCCCAGTGCCTTGTTTATAAAATGCTATAGAGGCCTTATGTTTAATAACCACCCAAATTTTAGATGACTAGATTATTAATGTCTGAATTTCCTTGAAGAAATAGATTTACATCTTGGTATCTTATTTGTTTGATTTATTTTGAACTTAAACACCATAACTACTTCTTCCTAAAGACAAAGCAATACCTTGGCACCATATACATCTGAGTTCTTCATGAAAAGTTCTGCTGATGTGCGTACTGTGACTCCTGTAGTTTCACATTGCAGTACGCAGTTTTCTAGTGTGGTCTTGCCATGATGAATGACTGTAACAAAAATATCAATTCAACTACTTTAAGTGATATACCAATATCACAAACAGTTTACAGTTAACATTAGATGTTGTGATTTATAAAGATATCTCTTGACTTCCCAAACACTTTTGATGCACTTTGTAGTCAAGTTAATAATGTGTGTTAACATCATTTAAGTCTATGTACTTAACCTATCCTGTTGTGTAGTCAGCCTATTTACAATTAATCTGCTGTCTTGGTCACTGTTCCAGTGCTTTATCATGAGCAAGGTAACTCTTATAAGAGAAATAAGAGAAAGCATTTAATCAGGGGTTTGCTTAGCAGTTTTGGAGGGTTAGTAAATTATTACAATGAGAAGCATGGTGGCAGATAGGGAGGCACGGTGCTAGAGAAGTAGATGAGATTTTTACATCCTGATCAGGCAGAAAGCAGGCCTGACGTGGGCTTTTGAAACTTTAAGGTCCACTGCCAATAATACACCTTCAAGACCATACCTTCTAGCCCTTCCCAACAGACCACCAACTGGGAAGCACGGTTCAAATAGCCAATGGGGGCCATTCTCATTCAAACTATCATACTGACCTTTAAGAGAACAGTGTAACCAACTTTCCTTGCCCTGAACTTCCCATGCAATCAGCTTTTACAATTTAAGCTACTGCATTAATGCATAGCTTTAAGTTACGTATTATTTCAGGTCTCTGACCATATAATGTATGTGTTTATGTATATGCCATGGCAATACTGGCTGAAAGCAGCCAACAGGTTGACATCAACCTTAAAGTAAAATCCACCATAATTTTTCAAGCAAGATGTGGATAAAAACAGGTTAAACTATAGGCAGTTATAAAAAATAAAGTTTAAATTCTAAGAACACTATGGTCTCTTAGGAGTTCTGAATGTAAACAATTAGTCCACACCCTTTCCTGAAGCTGACAGGCTTCCTGCTGAGAATAAACTCAAAATCACCATGTTACTGCTACTGATTTAAGATTACTTTTTCCTTTTTTTTAATTTTGCTTTTCAGTGCCTACTCTCAATAATCAAGCACATGTACCATGATATTAAGAAAAAAACAGTAAGTAAAAGAGGTAAACAGCTATAAAGATGGAATAATTTTTATTCAATAAGGATTTCTATATAAAGGATAAACAACTGGATGCTCCCAGAAGGGAAAACTAGAAAGTTTATCAGGGTTATGATGAAGGTTAAGATGGCTGATGTTTCCAAAATGGAATAGAAAAGCAAGAAGATTGTATAATCTGTGAGGGTTTAGACCATAATCATACAATAAGATATTTTTCAGAGTAACATTTAAATTTTGTTACATGTTACAAACTCATAAAATATGAAGCAGTACCTGTTTTGAGTTATTTTCTAAAAACTAAAGGCAATATTTTTAATAATAAATGACTGGCTCAGTGGCTAAAGCACTTGCTAAGTGTGAGGACCTAAGTTTATCTGCCCAGAACTCAGGTAAAGCCAGGCGCAGTAATGCACACAGGTAATCTCAGTGATCCTATAGTAGGATGAGAAGTAGACACAAGAGAATCCCCAAAAGATGCCAGGTATACCCTGGTATAAACATCAGTTAACAATAAAGAGATCCTGCCTCTGACAAGGTGGAAGATTATGACTTGGTGTGGGAAGTCCTGCATGTGTTGCTCTTACTGGTTAATGAACTAAGCTGTCTCGGCCATTGGATTATTAAAATAGAGAAGGATGAAAATTCTAAGCAGAGAGAGGGGGAAAGAAGGCGAAGTTAGTGAGAAGCCATGTAACTGCCAAAGGAGACAGACACCCAGGTAAATAATGAGCCTTGTGGTAAAATATAAAATAGAAATGGGTTAATTTAAGATGTAAGAACTAGCTAGAAATATGCACAGCTAATGGGCCAAGCAGTGTTTTAATTCATACAGTTTATGTGTGGTTATGTGTCTGGGTGGCTGGAAAATGAATGAGCAGCCTCCGTCTACAATGACTGACACATAAGGTTTGTTTCTGACTGCCCTGCCCCAGTCACAGAATGGTAGGTAGGTACCCACATTCACACACACACACACACACACACACACACACACACACACACACGAACAACTTGATCTAAGAAATGCAAAAGCGCATATTCATTATAAAAATTTATATAATATTCTTTTATTATTACTGATACATATATATCAATGAACAGCTTTGTTGGGTACCTTTGAAAAAGAAAAGGACCTTGAAAACAGGTGAATGCATACCCCCTAAAACAAATACTAGAGCAATGTCTTGGTCTTTTGGTGTGTCTATAACAAAATTCCTCACACACAAGTCTAGATCTGTAAACTCACAACACAATGGTATCTGATAAGAGCTCCCCAGATATGTTACAATGTAGAGAGGCACAAAGGAAAAGGAACTGCATGTAGAAGGGGCACATGTACCAGCAACAGAGGTAGCATGTTCATTCTTATAAGAACATACTCCAGGGAAACTAATCTGATCCTATAAGGATAGAATCTAAAAATCTAATTATCTACTACTATGAAACATGTAAAGGGTTCTATCACTTTAACACTGTTATCCTAGTATTAGATGTAGTAAGGCATGTTTATAAACTCAGGGTTCAGGAGGCTGAGGCAGGATTGCCATTTGCCATGATGGCTAGGTTCAGAGTGATAGCCTGTCTCAAAAACCAAACCAAATCACCACAACAAAACATTAATAGAAGAGAAATAAATAAGTTTTCAAGAATAAACTGAGTTGTTTCTCACCATGAGGATCCCTAAGTCATCATGACTATGAACATGAAGTATTAACCAGCCAATATGCAAGTGGTATTAAATTTTATCTTCCATGAAAACTTTTCTCTCAAAGCTCAAAACAAATAATACACCAAATATCCAGATACTTACTTAAGATTCCTTCTACAGAATCATGCTGAATAAATTTTATGCTTGAAATTTTAACATTCATACCCATGCAATCCACAAAAGTATCTCCTTTGCCCCTCTTTTCTATGATAATGTCATCTGGTAGACCATATCCTAAGGAAGAGAGTAAAACACTTAAGAAAAGTTAAGAGAACTGTCTACATACAAAAAAATTAAGATGATCTAAATGTCTAACAGCCAAATGGACAATGAAAATAAAGTACATATGCACAAAGGAATTCCATACGGCCAAAAAAAAAAATATGAAATTTGCAGGAAAATGAGTGGAACTGGAAAGTATTACACTGAGTAACCTTGGCCCAGAAATGGAAACCCTTATTTTCTTTCTTGTATACATTATACATAGTTTCTAAATTTAGATTTTATTTTTAAAAATTAAAACTCCCTATAGACACTAGCAAGATGCTGTGGACAGAGGAAGCACTAAGGGAGGAGGTACTAAAAGCAGTGACATGAAAGTGGGGGGCAGGTTCGGGTAGGGATATGGGGATATTGGGAAGATAGGAAAAATGGAAACAAAACTAAGGAAGCAATAAAAGCTATATAGAAACAGTACTTTATAAAGTAAAAAAAAAATACCTTAAAGAATTTAAATTAAAAGCAAGTTTGTAAAAGAATTTAAATTAAAAGCAAGTTTGAAAGGGAAGTACCCTCGTGAATGTATAATGCTGCTCACAGAAGTTATAAGCTTTTAAACAAGAGCCTAGTACCAGAAGTGGTGTACTGCCCTATGACCTGTTGACCAGAAATGCCTCAGAAGTCCCAAAAAGAACATAGCCCATTGTCACTACTCTTAGTCACTCACCAGAACTTGAGTGTAACACACTTTTGTTAAAGGACACAGAAAATGATATGGACTGTGCAGAGCTGGCTAGGGCTCACAGTATCAGGGGGCGTTATCCAGACTGTTAAGGGAAAAATCTTATCAACAGTCTCCCCCATTTGTAGAATATGCATACAATAACACACACTGGCCAGACAGAATATGCTCACTAATACAATGGCAGAATGACTATCTTGGCAATAGCTAACTGCTTTGTGAATGGATGCAGGGTTTGCTTCTCCTGATAGATTACATAGCTGGTACTATAAACCTAGCCAAATTCCTATGGCTGAGAAGCTCATGGGCCCAAAGTAAGAGCATGCTACCCCTGTCTCCATATATGAACATGCTGTCAAACTGCTTTCTAAACGTGATGTTATCCTTTGCAAAGAGGAAGACACATATCTGGTCACACTGTTAAGAATACATGACTGCTAAGTGACATTTATATCAACTTCTGCTGCAACGACTGCCATCCAAGGATTAGGGAACAGGGCGCTAAATAATTTAAGAATCAGAAGATTGGAAAGAGTATCATGAACTGCTGCCATTCACATAGGGCATGGCCACTGTAACAATGAACAAACAGCATTTTTGTATATTTATACAAGACTGAACTGTTCAGTTTTCTATATTGGATAGACGAAACTTCATTCCTTCCTGAGGAGCTAATGACTGGCAATGATTGCTGAAGAGGAAGGGCTTATCATTTTCTGTAATGTTGTGGCCGTTAGGGTACTACGTAGGAAGCAGAAGTAGCTCAGATGGAAAAGAAGAGATGATAAAAGGCAAGAGAGGATGAATAAAGTCATATCAGAACATATATATATGAAACTGTCAAACAAGGAAAATAAATAAGTAATGTGTGTGTGTGTGTTTAAAAGAGTCCTAATAAAGCCAAGGGACTAATGAGTTTTTAAAAAAAAAAAAATCACCATTTACAGAAAACAACATGGTACTGGTGAGTAAGATCCAGATACAAACTCATGGAGCAATGGTCACTTGATTTTTGGCAAAGGTGCCAAAACTATTCATTGTAAAAAAGACAGTTTCTTTAACAAGTGTGCCTGGAAAAAGTACACACATATAGAAGAATGAAAGTAGATGTTTATTGCTCACCCTGGACAGAAAAAAAAATTATAAATGGATTAAAGGTCTAAACATAACACCTAAGACTCTGAAAGTGTTAGAGGAATAAATACGGGAAACTCCAAGAACTATGCATAGGTAAGGATTCCATGTATTCAAGGAAATAAGATTAACAATAACTTTGCCCTCATGAAATTAAAAAGCTTCCATACAGCAAAGGGTCCCGTTAATTAAGGGAAAATGTACCCTTCAAAATGGGAGAAAATATTTTTCAGCTATACATTAAAAAGATAATATATATCTACTCAAAAGATATTTTATATATATATATACATATATATATACATACACTCAAAATACTAAAACAAAACAAGCAACTCAATGAAAAAGCAGACCATGAAACTAAAAAGAGCATGTTCAAAGAAGAGTTGCAAATGTCCAATAAATATCTTTACAAGTATTTAATATTCTTAGCCATTAGGGAAATGCAAATTAAAAACAACCCTGAAATTTTATCTCACCATAGTTAGAAAGACCATTATTAAGAAAACGAAAGACAACAAATGCGGGTGAAGATGTGGAAAGAGAAATTCTTATTCACTATTAGTGGGAATGTAATATGCACTATGGAAATCAGTATGAAAGTTTCTCAAGATGCTAAAAACACCTAACATATGATCCTGCTATATCCACCCCCAGACATACACTCAAAGAACTCTTCAAACCTTCTAAAGAGATACTTGTTCATCCATATTTATTGCTGTTCCATTTATAATGGAAAAAAAATAGACTAGATATCTATCTACTGATAATGAAATTGTGATACATATATACAATACACATACTGTGGCACATATATAAAAAGATATGAAATTATAAAGTTCACAGGTAAATGGAAGCAGAAAATATTAAGTGAGATAATCCAGACTCCAGAAAGACAAACACCTCATTTTCTCTCTTATATGTGTATCTTAGCTTTTAATTTTTATATATTTGTATTTAGATGGAAGGGATGTATGTATATGTCACAAAAGGATGGGTGCGAGAAATAATAGAACACATGTGACATGAAAGTAGAAGGGGGTACTCGGGATCCAAGGGTTAAAACACGGACAGGGAAGCAGGAGACAGTGACAGGCAGAGATTGTGGCAAGAGTAGGTGAAAACCAAACATGTATGAACGTCATAAGGAAACCCACTACTTTGTAAGATATTTAATAAGTTTACACACACACACACACACACTCTTTTGTTCTAGAAATATATTTCCATTCTATAAACTATCAATCTTCTGGAACCTAGACTTTATAAACACCCATGATTCAAACTGTTTAAAAATTGGGTTAATTTCTTACATGATTTAAATATCCTTAATGTGTCAAAGCACCTCACTTGATATCAGATGGGTTGAATTATGGATTTAATCAAGATCACCAATTTACAGTTACTTACTATGAGTGAAAGTTTGGTTATGATATTCCATACTCACCTTCCAACTCAATGGAGTCAGCTATGGAGCAAGCGCTATGAATCACGTAATGACCGGGACAAATAACGACGGTGTCACCCTCGTGGCAGGCATTTATAGCAGATAAAAGATCACTATGAAACTAGAAAACAACACATTATAAATATACATTTCCCAAAGTCACTTGGGTTACTTCAAGCACCTTCACGTCTCATTTGAAAATAAATCCGAACTTTGTTTTTATTTATCTTTTCAATAGTGCATTTAGCTCAGTGTGCACCTCTGCATTGCCATCACTGAAAAAGAACAGTGCTTTACTATTTGGATCTCACAGAAAACCAACTCCAGAAACTTCCTGCAAACACTTTGTAGAATTGATGAACACTTGGAATTAATCAAAAGCAGTTACTTAGAGCAATCATTTTTTTTTTTTAACCTGAATTTCTGTTTCTTCTCTGCAAGACTCCTCACAAAACCTGTCCCTGAATAGAGACCGCAGCAGACCTGTCTTCATTGTGGAGGAAACCACATGGGTGACCTTCTGGCCGTTTTGACGAGCACCCTTGGCTTGGATATTAGAATTCTTCTGATAACCAAAAACATATCTTAAAAAACAAACAAACAAAAACAAAACAAAAAAAATAAGAGCCATCAGTTCTCACTAAGATAGCTAGTAAGATGATATGCTAAATAATTAAAAACAATAAGACACATACCTCAACAAAGGATTCTCAATGAGTTTTAGCTTCTGTTTCAACTGTTCAATCTCTGAATACAAATTTAACCCTTCCACCATGGAGATATTTTCTTGCTCAGAATCAGAACTGCAATTTGACAAACTGCTTCTCAGATTTAAAAATTTCCTATAACTCTCTTCACATTGAGACAACAGATTATGGTAGTCAACAATCAGTCCTGAGGGAACTCGATCTTCAAGTATATCATAATACCTGAAAGATTAAAAGCAAATTGAAACCCATTCCCTTTTCTAATACATTTTCCTATCATTAGGATTTGATTTACTCCTCCAAAACTCAGCTTATTTTTTTAGATTCAGCTTATTTTACCATTATTTTTAGTAATCTCTTTGTCTGCAAGTCACCATTCTTAGGTCACTTCTTACTTTTTTATTCTTCCTCTTTAATTAACCTATATGCATCTAAAGATAATCTGCAAATCCACTTTCCAAACAACAAACCAGGGACCATCACTGATTGATGTGTCAGATCGAACTGTGAAAACCAAGTTCAAGTTTTAAAGAAAGTCTCTTAGCATTTCTGCAACCATGTTAATTAGCACATTTCTTATTATATGGATACTTTGAAGTCTGGAAATAATACACCAACAGTTGTATATCAGCTCCCTACGTTTTTGCATAGCATATTTTGCATAGCAAAACACACATAATATAAAATCAAAACAATATGGTTTGATTACTTTTAAATGTTGCCTATTGGACAGCTCTTCTATAAGCACAGGAAACTTTTCCTATGCATCTGTCAACATTTCTATCATACCATTTTCTCCATCAAGTGTCATAGTTTCTTCTCCATAACAACAACAAATTATCCCTTGGGTTCTCAATACCATATTATATAATCATTGTTAGCACATGCAAGAGTGTCAAATCAGAACATTTTTTTTTCTTCAGGTAAAGATCAAATATGCCAGATACATATGATATTTATCTATAATTAAATTTCGCATCTATTAAAATTAACCATTGCTGCTTAAGAACAACCAGAACAAACTTAGAAAATATTCAGACTCTTAACAATATCTAGGATTCATAATCCTAGCTCAGTTCAATCTTATTCAGTGAACTGAATACACAGTATTAAGGGTCCCAAACGGCTAGGTGTCGAGATGCAGGGGGAGAAATGAGAAATACAGGAGACAGATTGTTGGAACCAGGAGGTCTTTCATAAGCTGATAACTTATTTCAAGCAAGTTTATTAAAAAGTAGAGCATTTTATACACTGTTTGCAAGGGGCCAAATGGCCAAGGACAGCAGAGAACTAAATTAGATAATGTTGACAAAGAAAACAGAGACTTCCTCAGATACAGCAACCTTTACAGATACCGATAACCAAAGCCCTTCAGAGGGGAAAGCCAGGTTTCTAGGAGCCAAAATCGTAACTCCTTCAAGGCCCTGGCATCAGGCCTATATTGGAATCTTGCCAAGTTTACCCCTGGGTAAGGACACAGAACTAGAGTTCCCTGTTCCCTTTTTCTTTTCATTGGGGCCTCTGAGGAAGTCTTGGAGCAGCCTACATCCCAACAATTCAGATTTACAAGCTTTTAATATGGAATTCTTAAAACTCTATTTTTAAGTTAAATTTAGTTCAAAAACAGCCAGGCATGGTGGCATAGGCTATTATCACAATACTAGTGGGACTGAGGTAGAACAATCACAAGTTCAAAGCCAAATCGGGTTATAGAGTTTCTATCTCAAAACGAACAAACAAAATCAAAAAAAAGTCAGACTACAAGTGTTCATGTAAGCCGGGCGGTGGTGGTGCACGCCCTTAATCCCAGCACTCAGGAGGCAGAGGCAGGCAGATCTCTGTGAGTTCGAGGCCAGCCTGGTCTACAAGAGCTAGCTCTAGGACAGGCTCCAAAGCTACATACGGAGAAACCCTGTCTCGAAAAACCAAAACCCCAAAACCAAAACAAACAAGAAAGTGTACATGTATATACACACAATGCAGGTGTCTGTTTTCCCACAATGCTTTTTTAATAACTTGGCATGATTACACTATTGGTGCAACAGAAGCTCCTGTGTGTGTGTATGTGTCTATCACATCAGTAATAAATACTTACAATCTCAATCGAGGTTCAACACATCTGACAAAATAATCATACTCATCCTCCTCTTCTTCATCCCAACTCCTCCAAATGTTTTTGTAGAAAAACCTAAAAAGAAGCTTAATATCAATCAAATTCAACTGCTGGTTCAAAAGGTAGGTGCTGTGGTTTGAATATGAGATGTCTACCGTAGGCTCAAGTGGGTTAACACTTGGTTCTTAGCAGGTGGCAATGTTTGGGAAGGTTTGGACATGTTTAGATCGAGTCTTGTTGAAAGAAACATGGGGCACAAGGCTTTAAAGTTTTAGCATGGCTATACTTTCAGTTATTTCTCTGCCTCCATCATGCCTATACAAGGTTTGGGGATGGCATCATACTGCTGCTACCTTCCTTACTATGAGGGGCTATGTCTATGAACAGCAAGCTAAAAGAAACCCTTTTCCAACTAAGTTGCTTTAGTTGGGGTACTGTGTCATAACAAAAAGGTATAAAATCTTAGTTTTACATGTCTTAAAGATTTTTATGTCTTAACAGCTGGAATTATGAAAAGGTGAGAGACAAACAGGAAATCAAAGCAATCCTACCTGCCAACAAATCAAGTAAACATTATTTTCTAAGATATGTCAATTTTGGGTATTTGCTACAGTTGACATTCATGAGTCACATAAAATAAAGACCCTCAAATAAGTTTCTCTACAATATTGTAATATTGTTGTTAGGGTGATTTGTTTCTGTGTCTTTTTTTTTTTTTAAAGTGGGGCTAGGTTTTGTCTGTTTAGCTTTTTGAGACACAATTGTGTACTATAGTCCAAGCTGACTTTGAACCCTTAATTCCCCATCTCATGAGTGCTGATATTATAGGTATGTGTCATCAGATGCCCTGGCAAGACTTACATTGCAACACAACTATCTGCTGACCATCAGTAACTTGATAGATGGCAGTGTCATTTGTTTAGGTAGTAAAGAAAGAAACGGGTTTAAATAAAAGTTGTTTTAAATGTATTTCAGGTGAAATGCTGATTTGGCCTCTAAATGAGTACTGTCCCGTGGGTAAATCAATGTAATATTTCCTTCTTTCAGAGACAAGGGATAAGATATAACAACAGATATAAATCTAGTACTTACTGGTAAGATCTACTGCTTTTATTAAAGCAGTGAACGTGATGATATAGAGATATAAAATAAAGCATTAGATCCCAACCACAACTACACATTAGAGTCCCCTGGTATACTTTCAAGACTTATATTTCCTAGTTGGGTGGTGGTGTATATCTTTAGTCCTAGTACTTGGGAGGCAGAAGCAAGTAGATCTCTGTGAATTTGAGGCCAACCTGGTCTACATACTAAGTTCCAAGTTAGCAAAGTTTACATAGTGAGTCTATCTCAAAAACAAAACAACAAAAACTTAATTTAAATCAATAAATCAGAATCTCAGAGGGGAAAGATCTATATTTTCTTTAAAACTCCCCAGATGTGTTAACATATTATAGAAAAATTTCAAACATATATGATAAAAGAAAACACAGACAATATGAACAGCAAGTTCAAAAATGATCAATTCAGGTAATCCCCCCCCCGCCCCCGCTTCTACCCAAGTCACTTATCCATCTTCTCTCCTATATCATGTTCACACTGGCTTTCTAAATCTCAGACATACTATTAGTTCATTTTGAGCATGTATCTTTAAAGCACTTCTGCTTTTAAAGCATGTAAGCTTTAAATCCCTTACATGCAAACTCCCAATTTCACATATTCTTTCATATTCCCTTGTAGTATGTTGGTCAAATGCCTCCTACTTTCTCTACATGGTAAATATATTTAAATTTTTTATCTAGCTCAAATATTACCCATACTGACACAGTACTAGATACATATGCATCAGTCACTGTGCATCTCTTCCAGAGTTTACTCTTTCAAAGCAGAAAACTAGAATGGGCCTCACACAGGACTCACACATCAGCCTCCTGTCCTATGAATGCCCCGCTCTAGTGCAAGCACATATGTTTGCTTCTTAACTGACCTCCCTATTCCATCTCCCTGCTTTTGTTTTACAGAAACAATGAGTACTTTTCAGTGTTCTCCCACTGGTCTCTTATAGAAATAACTAACTGACAAACTGTACCTTCTGATCTACAAACATATCCACTCTGGTTTCTCCTAGGACTGTGTTCTGAACATCTTAACCTCACTGACATCCTGCACCTGTCCTGCTCCCCTAGCTAACGTTTCAGATTCAAGTTCCTATGTCTTTCTCTAAGAAACAACCACGACAGTCATCTCAACACAGTAATTCTTTTAGTACTCACTGTCATTTCCAGTCGTGTATATAAAAGTCTAGGTGCTAATCACTTTTTGGTGGTCATGCTTTGTTTGATAAGGTCAATCTGAGCATAGTAAGTCTGGGTGTTAGGGAGGACTCAGTAAAATCAGTTTAAACCACTAAAGGAATCAAAAGTACAAAGTACCCTTTTAGACTATGAAACACAAAACAATATGACTGATATCACATTACCTAATCTTCCAGTTCCTAGCTAATTTTATCATTCTTAGTATCTTTTCAAATGTATATTTCTTTGGAATTTTATTTGTGAAAGATAATTTGTTTAGACAACTAACACTTACTACCATACCAAAATATACCATATCTATTTTCTCACCTTTCATTTTTTTTTTCTGTCCTATTACATTCAAAATTTACCAACCACAAGCCTTAGCATTCACGACTTAAAAGCCTGTTGTGGAATATTCCTTTACACTGTGCAAAAATATGTTACTCTGATTGGTTACTGAAAAGTTAAAGGGCCAACAGCTACGCAGGATTTTCGGGGCAGAGAGAAGACTGGAAATAAAAAAAAGGGGGGGGGGACGCCAGCCAGACTCAGAAAAAGCAGGACATGTAGGGTATAAAGTAACAAGCCATGAGCCATGTGGCAGCACATAAATGAATAGGAATGAGTAAATTGAAGTTATAAGAGCAGGTTACAAACAAGCTTGAGCTATTAGCTGAGCTTTCATAATTAATTGTTTATTTAGGAGCTGGCTGGCAGGACAGAGAAATATTCCCTAAAGAAGGGAGTTTCTAAATTCATAAAATTAAGAATCCTTTATATTTTGTCAACATTTGAAGAATTTGAATGATAACCAAGAATTCTATGCACATTTTTCAACTTTTCAATGAGTTAGAAGTGATAAGGTATATTAAAATTTCTGTTTAATTTTTAAAAGACTTTCCTAGGGTGTGGATGTGTGGCTCAGGGGTGAAAATATTTCCTAGGAGTCATAAGGACTCACGTTTAAGTATCATGACAGAAAAGGGCCAGAATTATCTCACTTAAGTTATAGTTCTGACCACAGGGTCACTTCAACATTCCTTTCTACCTGACATGCTCAATCGCAAGTGCCATCTGGTGAAATTCACGTGAGTCATCCGAGACCACCCACAACTCCTGCAGAGGCAGCTGAAACTCCTTCAGGTCCAAAAGCTCCTTCACATTCGCCAAGGTAAAAGTGCTCAATTTAGATTCATAGACGCATGGCTCCGCGAGTCTCACTACTGCCTTCAAAGCTGAAAAGTCCACATTTGTAACCTGAAATTCAAAGTAATGTTATTCATTTTAATACCCAGAAATCAAAATTGAAACACACATATAAAATACTCTTTATAACCTAGTTTTTTTTTTTTGTTTTTTTGAGACAAGTTTTTCTCTGTAGCATTGGAACCTGTCTTGGAACTAACTCTTGTAGACCAGGCTGGTCTTGAACTCAGAGATTTACTTGCTTCTATCTCCTGAGTGCTGGGATTAAAGGCGTGCACCACCACTGCCTGGCTTAATCTACTTTTTATAGTATGCAATGGGTTAGAATGCCTTTTAAGAATAAAGAAAACAGAACTGGTTCTTAGCCTCAGCCTAAAATCAAGGTGAAAAATAAACAAGAAGATTTCTGGGTAAGATGGCAGAAAAAAAAAAAAAAAAAACTGCTTCTGTGAGACACAGTGAAAAAAAGTCTCAGAATGTTAAAAAACAGAATATCTCAAAGAGAAAGACAAACAGCACTAAAATAGCAGTGACAGGAAAGCAGAAAAGTACTGAGAAAAAGGTGAATCGAGTTCTTTAGCAAGCTGGAGGGGAAACAGAGCCTCCTCCTCCACAAGGTAAGAGAATGAAGAGTTCTACCTCAGAACAAGCCAACAGTTTTCACAAGCCTTAAAGCCAGCTGAGGGTTTTGGTGAAGCAGTGATTCCTCTGAAATTCTACTCTATTACTCTGTATGACTTGGAGAGCAGAGGCCAGGCACCATGTTACTTATTTGAAACTGAGCTAAAAATCAGGGACCTCAGTATGAAGAACAATAAAGGAAGCTTGAATTTAACATATGCCACAAGCCCAGATGGTAGACAATTGTGGGTGCTAGCTGCAGAGAGATGGGTCAGATGCTGAAAAGTAGAAAAATATTGGAGTAAAGTGCAGAGAAAAGTAACCCTAGTCTCAGCTGTCAAAAGTAGAAGTTATTAACTGAGAATAACTCACTACCCTAAGTCTGAACTCAACAGGGCAATCAACCTCCAGAGTCACACATCTGTCATTCACTGCTATAAACTACAGCTCCATTCCTTCACCAGTGTGATTCACAGTATCTGTCTCTATCTATCTATCTATCTATCTATCTATCTATCTATCTATCTATCTATCTATCTATCTATCTATCTATCTATCTATGGTTTTTAAGACAGGGTTTCTCTGTGCAACTGCCTGGCTGTCCTGGAATTCTCTCTGTAGACCAGGCTGGTGTTGATCTCAGAGATCCACCTACCTTTGCCTCTCGAGGGATTAAAGTGTGTACCACTGCAGCCTGGCTGTGATTAATATTTAAAACTTTTAATGTACAGACAGGCTAAACCTATTCAAGAGTTCAGTGCAGCAGCTGTTTCTTACACTCTTAATGCATTGAAGAGATAACTACCAAGTATCCACCTCATGGGTATAAACTGGGAAACACCAGGAGGCTGACAGAATCTGCACAGCCCACTGGTGACAAAAGGCAAACTTCTAAATTAAAGACCGCTGTGGTGAACATCAGAACCTTGTCAAATACAGGCCCAACACCAGCATAAGCCACAGGAGATAAAAGTCCACAAGACCAGTGACTTTCTACCTCTCCCACCCTGTGCATATTACAGTTTCCAGTTTTACTATTATTATTTGTCCCTTACATTTTGCTGTGCCTCAGCCTTTTGTCTTTAGTATAATATCAGCTGTATTTTTATTTCACTATATTTTTAAAAATGGTTTTATTACTCCCCTTCGGACATTCATTAATGGGTAATCTATTCCCCCCTTTTTGGGGTCTTATACCCCCTTCTCTACCTTTTCTTTGGCAATACAGTTTTAGTAGTATTTACTGGTTTTGCTTTAAAAATAAATTTTAATTTTTATTCCTCTTCATGTATTTAGATAATTTTGAACATTCTCATCCCTGCAAGTAAAAACAAACTTTCTTTTTTCCTCCTTTTCATGTTTTCTAATTTCTTGCTCTTTCTTCTCCTCTCTTAACACTTCTCACCTCCCTTCTTCTTTTCATTTACTTAACCTTGCTTCTCTTCTATTTTTTCCTTTTCCCAGTCTCTTTCTTTTACCTCATTAACTTACTATATACACATTTATCCTAAATAATTTTTAACTTCAAAGCACATTCTACGTAAGTTTTCCCATTTTCTCCTTATGGTCAGCAGTGATCTATTAGTGGGCTTTAATCAATTTTAAATGTATTTCTTTATCTTCTACAGTTCAGTGTTGAGACATCATAATTGTGTTCTCCTGACTGAGTGGCCTTGGAAACTAAAACCTCAAGAGGAAGCTGTCCACTGGGCGGTGGTGGCGTAAGCCTTTAATCCCAGCACTTGGGAGGCAGAGGCAGGCGGATCTCTGTGAGTTCGAGACCAGCCTGGTCTACAAGAGCTAGTTCCAGGACAGGCTCCAAAACCACGGAGAAACCCTGTCTCGAAAAACCAANNNNAAAAAAAAAAAAAAAAAAAAAAAAAAAAAAAAAAAAAAAAAAAAAGAGGAAGCTGTCCAGGTAACATCTCCAAATAAAACCAACAGATGTGAAAGTTCATCACAAAATGCACAAATAATTGGAAAAAAGTAACAAGATACTTCCAATAACACAACTTTTCAACTGCTAAGTTCAGACACTGAAATATTTAAAATGTCAGATGAAGATGTCAAAAGTTCACTGGTATAGGTATATATTTTATACAACTGTGGTCAAGAATCTAGAGAGATTGGCAAGGCTCAGCCGATAAAGGTGCTTGCTGCCAAGCCTGACTACCTGATTTTGATGCCCTGAATCTACAAGGTGTAAGGAGAGAAGTGATTTTCACAAGCTATGCTCCGACTTCCACATGCACACACACATACACCACACAATGAATGAATTTAAAAATATATGAATAAGGAAAGAGATCATGAAAAGATCTGAAAGGTATAAAACAAAGAGGGTAAAGGAATAGGAATACAAGTGATAAGAAAGCAGAAGCTGGAACTAAGGGGGAAGGAGGGAACCATGTGAAAGGGGTTGGTGGGGAGGACAACAGATGAGAACAAAGTATGCCACACATGTATGAGGATGCCATGTATTATGAAAACTATCACATATAACCTTAAAATGATCAATGATTTCAAAGAAGATTAAAACAAACAGATTAATTCAACTCAGGACCTGAAGAACAAAAGCAGAAACACAGAGGAAAGCATAGCAAAATGTCTTTATAAGAGAATTCAACTTACCTCAACAAGCACCTCAAACACATTAGTGTGCCAGACCGCCCACCATCCAGATGGTTCAAGGACCTTTTCCAAGAAGTTGACTGTGAATTCCTTTACCTCAGAGGCCTTACAGTCAGCTACAAATTAAGAATTAGAAGAATGAGAAGTTAATAAATTTACTTGAATCCATTTTCTCAGAACAACTGACAATCTGAGGACAATCTACTTATAAAATAAAGCTATATAAAGACAAATACTCACCTAAAATGTAATCTTGATAGGCTCTGAATCTCTCATAAAACAAAAGTTCATTTGTTGGGATAATCTGTGGAAAAATAATTTTTCCTTCTGGCATAAGAGCTTTTACAGCAGCACCTGGCTTAACATGACAGCTCTGATCACTGCATGGATCTGCATCCTGGAGTAAACCTAAAACAACATAACAAACAAACTCAACTATTTAGTTATTAGATACTGTTCCTAATTGCAAGTCTATTTAGATAATCCAAGCAAAATAAAAATAAGGATTTTTGAGGATGAATACTCTACAAAACCTTTCATGATCAGTAATATCAGTTATTGAAGCTTAAACATCTTGAAATGTAAATTATACTTCAAACAACCAGTTAGAAAATTTCAGATATTTTTGTGACTATCTGTGATGATTTTGGAAGCCATACAAGTTCTTTTTCAAAGGTAATGGTTTTGATTTTCAAAGACATATTTTTTCCTTGTATGTGTGTAAGCCTGTCTGTAGGGGTGAGTGTATAAGGCCAGAGGTATTAGAACGCCCTGTACCTGGAGTTACAAGCAATTGTAAGTCACTCAGTGTGGGTGCTGGGAATCAAACTTATGTTACCCACTGCAAAAACAGTACACTAAGCTCAGCAGTTAAAAACACATACTCTTACAGAGGCCCAGAGTTCTATTCCCAGCACCCATGTGGCAGCTCATAGGAAACCCAATGCCCTCTTCTGGCCTATGCAAGCTGTTGTATGTATGTGGTACAGATGAACCCGCACAAGCACACATACATTCACAAGAAAATCTTATATTTCTAAAAAAACTAGTAATAAAAAAGGAACTACATCCCTATACTCCTTCTCAAAAGGTATGTTGAGACCTCTATTTTCTATGAGTCTGTCAGTGGCCCCTCAAAAAACAGAATGAGATTCTTAAGATTGCATAAGATTTACAACTAGATAGATTTCTAATTCAGTGACTCTGTATGGCAAGAAGCACACATACAAGTTAAATATGCCTTTTCACACATAGCTTCTTTCCAGGAGTTCTCATTCATATCACTGTACACATATCTAAATTGCACACTTTAAGAGCAAAGCAGTGATATGAACTGATACAATTGCTACTACAGGAGTGCCTGAGTAACTACTAAAGAGACTGTTACAGAAACGATTTCTTATGTTTTTCTCATATGCGACAGATACAAAAGGACAGCTTAAATGTAAATAACAGCCAAGTATCGGTCCTTGATGCAGTAATTTCAAATATTTTCAAGAGATATAATAAAGTCGTCTGTTGAAGGCATTTGTTTTTATATTTAAATTTAAAAAAAAAGATTAAAACAAGAAGGGCTGTTTCTTACTACCTCACATAGCTTCATTGCATGGTGAGAATACAATGATCTACTCTAGTCTCCATGCTGTTCTTTACGTATCTTTTGGCAAACATCTCTCAGTGATGACCTTTCCCTGTCACTCCTGCCCCTACCACCAATGTGGTGGAATCACAGGTACCCATCGTCACCCCTGGCTTGTAGGTTCAACTTTCTTATATTCTATATACAATGTAAAAATTTAGTTCCTTACAGTGCTTTAAAGCTGACTCTTCATATTATTGCATTTTCACATCAGAACTACTGGTTGTTTTCTAAGGGGGTAAACTGTACGTAAACAACTTTAGCTGGTCATAAAGCAGGTTAGTAGCAGACTTAAGTCACACCTATTTCTCCCTTTAACAGAAATGATTCTAGTACGCATATAACTGAGCATGTTAATATAAATAAGCTTTAAGAAATTAAAGGGGGGGGGAGGCGAAAAAAAATTCAAAGGGCCAGGTATAGTATTGTAGGCCTTTAACCCCACCCAGTACTTGGGAAGCAGAGGCTGGAACTCTGACTTCGAGACTGGCCTGTAGGTCACCCAGGGTAGAGACCCTGCCTTGAAACAAAACAAAACAAAAAACAAACAAACAAAACCAGGAATTGGGGATGTAGCTCAGTGGTAGAGTGATTTTCTAGCATATGCAAGGACCTAAATTGGCAAATAAAAATCAAGTTGGAAATAGGATCTCCAAGGTCAGGAACAAAGAACTTAAGGGTGAGAAAAACTGGGTTATTTCTATTACTGGATTCTACTCCAGTTCAGCTCTGCGGACTGCAGGCGAGCCATCTGTCTTCAGTATTAAGGATAGATACTTCCGTCAGAGTTCAAGCTTGTTTTTCAAAAAGGAGAATGTACAAGATAGACCTTGGCTCAACAAATAAAGTGAACACAAAGTTTCGTGTGTCCTTTCCATTTGTGGATTCCAATTCCCTCTACACTCCGGATTGAGTCAAGATGTCGCGAGTGGGAGCTGGCTGGCACAGCTCCCCACGCAGACGGCCGGCCGCCCGCAGCCGTGGAGACAGACAGTCCTCCGACGCGGGCTGAAGTGCTCACCTTCCTGCCGGGACGCCGGATCCTCCTCGGCCGCCAGGTCGGGGCTCGCTGGAACCATGGCTTCAGGATTCAGTAGCGAACCACTCCTCAGTTCTCCAGCCATTTCAAATGTACGCGGGCGGCGGCCGCGTACACGAACGCGATGACGCAATCGCCGACGCTGGTTCGTCCGACAGAGGAGCCTCTCGGCTTCCAGCAACTCCCCTGAGAGTGCTTCAGCGCCCCCTCGGGGATTGGCGGACTGTTCTGGGCCAAGCTTTTAGGTATCTGGTTTATCCAAACCAAAAAATAAAAAGAAGTTGAATGTTGAGATAAAATAATGATTTCTCAAAAACAAACAACAACAACAAAAATAACAAGCCGAGCTTGGATGTTGAGCATAGTAGAAGAGGATAATGAAAACGAAATGATTAAGATAACGCCATCTTGTTTTGGCTACTTTTATGTTTGCTTAGAGAGCTCTCAACTCTGTCAGCCTAGGAAATACACTTAAGATTTCCATGGCCTTGATCATTGTCCAGATGCATTAACCGAAATAACTGGCAAGTTAGGTCTAAAATAACTACTATTCACTGTCAAGAATGAATGTTCCAAGGTTACTCTAACCCTTACGTAACTTCGGTGCATCTTAGTGGGTTTTTGTCTTTAAAATCTATGTACCCCTGAGCTTGGGCACCAAGGAACTTTTCAGAGGTTTCAGACTGCAGTTTATCTGGCCTTCAATAAAAAGGACTAAAAATTTTTAACGGACTTAGTAAGTGTGGTTGTTAATTACTATCTTCAGTGGATCATTACAAAATTTAAAAACAATAAAAAATAACATATACACATGCTTCAGCTATTAGTGCTATTACCATGGGAGAATCCCTTCAGGACTCAGAAGCTGGCTACAGGATGAAACTGTATTAGGATGTTGGCCTAAATTGTTTTGTCACCAGCAAGAACTACCAGACACTGGGAAGTTTCAAGCAATATGTTAAATTATATTTAGATGGGCTGTGGTAACATATGACTTTAATACCTGCACCCTAGAGGCAGAGACATGAGGTAGGTCTCTTGCAGTTTCAAGCCAGAGTCGTCTAACAAGGCCAGTCAGGACAACATAGTGAAATCTTGTCTCAAAAGTTATATTTAGTATGAGAATTTATTAATGTTTAATAATTTAAACTGTAACCAACAATAATAACAAATATTTTCTATACAAAATACTGTGAGCAAGTTTTATCTGCAATATCTTATTTAAACTTCAAAAAGTATTCTATGGAGTTGGAAAGATGATTCAACTGATGAGATACTTTCTAGGCAAGCATGAGGGCCTATGTTTGGTTCCCATGACAACAAAAAATACTAGAGATGGTTTCAGTCTTCAAGTCTTGAACTGTTTGCTTCACCTGTTTTATTATTTTTTTCTTGGTTTTCTTGACTTTCTTTGGGGGATTTGTTAATTCATCTTCCAACTTTTTGTTTGTCATTTCCTCCATTTCTTTAAGGAAATTTTTCATTTCCTTTTTAAAGGCCTCCATAATTTTCTTAAGGTTACATTTAAAATAGTTTTCTTCGGCTTTTTCTGGGTTAGGATGATCATGTCTTCCTGTTGTGTGACCACTGGGTTCTGGTCTTAATATGTTGCTTTTTAGGTTGTTGGATGAATTCTTTTTTTTTTTTATTGAAAGAAAAGAAAAAAATAAAAGAAACTCCCACCTCCTCCCAGCCTCCCATTTCCCTCCCTCTCCTCCCACTCTTCTCCTCCTCCCCCCACTCCTCTCCCCCTCCCTCTCCAGTTTTAAGAGCAGTCAGGGTTCCCTGCCCTGTGGAAAGTCCAAGGTTCTTGCCCCTCCATCCAGGTCTAGGAAGGTGAACATCCAAACTGGCTAGGCTCCCACAAAGCCAGAACATGAAGTAGGATCAAAACCCCGTGCCATTGTCTTTGGCTTCTCATCAGCCCTCATTGTCCGCCATGTTCAGAGTCCGGTTTTATCCCATGCTTTTTCAGTCACAGTCCAGCTGGCCTTGGTGAGCTCCCACTTGGATGAATTCTTGCATGGGCGCCTACCCATCTCTTCCTTCAATGGATTCAGGCAGTATGCTTGTGTCATGGTCCTGTTTGCAGTGGCTGTCTGCGTGTTTGGGAATTGTTCTTGGCCTGCTGTGTACTGTCAATGTCTGTGTCTGTGTCTTAGGAGGCCAGTGAGGTCTGTCCTAGCCTGCTCTCTTGGTCTTCTCTCCTGGTTTGCTCTCTTGGTCCATTCTGTGAAGTCACAGCTTATGCTTTAGAGTTCCTCTCTTAGTCCTCTCTCTTGGTCCTCTTATCAGGAACCTTTCCTGTTGGGTGGCTAGATACACTGAGGCAGTTAGGGGAGTGGCCCAGGGTTTTGCCCCACTTTGGAGGTCCTAGAGTGTGGAATGTCCTGCCATGTGGCTGCTCACTCAACTCTTGGTCCTCTCAGTATTGTAGCAAGCTATGTTTCAGAGTTCCACTGAGGTTGCAGGAAGAATGGCACGTTTTGATAGTGCTTTCTTATTTTTTTTTTTTAGAATATTTCTGTTGTATCAATAGTGCTTTCTTAAAGAGAGATATTTTCTAACAGTTTCCTGTTGGGGCTTATTGCAGCTATCTGAAACTGTAACATGATTTACCACCAGCTCCTGACTCTGAAGTCAGCTCAGTTTTCGGAGTCTTTTGTGCCTATTCCCTATCTTGGAATGGCTCAAGTCTCAGGGACTTGCTGAACATCTCACATACAAGGCAGAAGGCAATGTCAGTTGGAGACAGAATAATTGCAGGATGGGCCTTGTGTCCCTTCCATCTAGACCTTTGCATGAGTGCAGGCTCCTCAAGGCACAGTGGCTGCTTCCAATGGCAGCTGGTTTCAGAGACGGGAAATGTCAAGGTTTGTCTCTTAGGCTCTACAACTATCATTTCCTGATCATTATTCAAAGTTACAGAGACCAATCTTACTTCTTGATAGGAGGAGAGTTAAAAGAAAAAAAGCATAGCTTTCTTTAATTTTCTTTAATAAGTTATTATAACAAGGCGTGGAGAAGTTGTGGCTTTGCCCTACTGTTGTTTGATTAGGAGCTTTGGAGGTTTGTCATCTGACAGTCCAGTTCCACTTGTGAAATCTTGATCAAGGTACTTCTGTGAGAGTTTATTTCCTTTTCTAAGAGGTGAGGGTAATGACATGAGTGAGAGTTAATGTTTCCTCTTGCTTCAGCAAAATGTCTGAGGAAGCAAGTAAAGAAGGGGCTATTATTATTATTATTATATTTTAATTTCTTATATTTTACATACCAATCACAGTTTCCCCTCTCCTCCCATTCTCTCCCCTACCTCCCATCCACCCCTTATCCACTAGGAACTATTCTTTTTAATTTAAAAATATTTGTTTATTTAGTTTCTGTGTGTGTGTGTGTGTGTGTGTGTGTGTGTGTGTTTGGTTTTTCGAGACAGGGTTTCTCTGTGGCTTTGGAGCCTGTCCTGGGACTAGCTCTGTAGACCAGGCTGGTCTCAAACTCAGAGATCCGCCTGCCTCTGCCTCCTGAGTGCTGGGATTAAAGGCGTATGCCACCATCATGTGTGTTTGACTGTGAGTTTAGGTGCACAATGTAAATGCAGGATCCTAACGAGGCCATAGAGGGCATTAGAACTCATGGAACTGGAGTTACGGTTGGCTATGAGCTACCATGTCAGTATTGGGAACTAAAACCTGGTCGTTTAAAAAAACAGGTAAAAAATCACTGATCCATCTCTGAACTCCAGAAAGGATTGTTTTAATTCAGAGTTTGAGGGGTATCATGGTAGGGTAGGCATGGTTGCAGGAGTTTCTCACATCTGGGCTAGAGAGAAATTCAGACTGGGCTGTTCAAGACTTACCTGTCAGCAACCTACTTTCTCCAAAGGGGACCCACTTCTCAATAGATCCTCAGCTTCCTCGAGGAATGCTACTGGCTGGGGTTCAAGTATTCGAATACAAGTCTGTGAGAGAACAACCTATTTCCAAACATCAGCAATCAATAGTCAGCAGTTTATATAATTCTTGGCTGCACTGATTGCTCTGTGAGATCATGAAGCAGACATGTGTGCATGTATGTGTGCACCCATGTGTTTAACATTTGTTTTTCTAATAGAGACAGAAGCCAGCAGTAAGCCAGAGACCGAAGTCTTGATGTATTCTATGGTACACTTAGGGTACACTTTGTTGTAACAAATGATTATTGTGATGTTGTTTAACATAATTGATTTTAGGCTTCTGTATGTTGTAAATACAGTACTTGGGATTACACGATCTTTCAAATAACTCCCTGAGAAAGGTAGATAACTTTTGCTTACCATTGTTTATTATTTTTTTAAACAGTCAAAAAGGTAGTGTGTTCTCTGCTCAAAATTAACTGCCTATGCATAGTAGTGTGCATTCTTAAGGATATCGGAATTCCAAGTATGTTTTACATACAATATTTATTCACCACATACATACCATGTGCTTTTTATACTACTGTTTTATAAATGAGGGAAGCTAAGAAATAGAATAAATAGATGTCTTCAAGTCAGAGGCAGTTATCAACATGAATAATGAAAACTTGTGCTTTGTGACTCCTAGGCCTGTCTAGTTTATGAAGTGACCTAGTTCAGCTCTGTGTATATGATGCTGTAAAAGTATTTCTTAGAAGTTGTACTCACATTCCCGACTGTGCAGTCTTGTCTGACTTTGATTCCTCCTGAAACTTTAAGGCTGGTATTATCAGTTAAGGGGAGTTGATATGTGGTCCGAGATATATACATATATGACTATGCATAGATGCTTGTAAAATCTTATCCCACTTTGCTTGTTCAGCCCCAGTGATAAGAAGACATGGTCATTCAATTCTTGGGTACAAAGTGATGCTATACACATGCTGGTGTAGTTGTTGGATTAAAAGAACAGTGCTTACATCCAGGTAGGTAACATAAAAGCTACATGGTCTCTATCTCATATGATATCACAGCAATAGAGTCTTGGAATAACATTTGCGTCAGAATTAAATGCTTAGTTTGCTTCCTCCATGTAACCTGTATTCTTACTGCAGAAGTGGTGTATATCTAGGAGCTCTAGCTGTGTTCCCAGGCAGTCATGGAACAGTCCTACTGTTCTTCAGCCTTTGCTTTCTGGACTTTGCAATATTACTGCAGTACAATCAGAGGAATAGAAGCTGCAGCTGTTGGACCCTAATCCATTCTGCTTGGACTTGTTGCCAGGATGTACAGTAGTGAACTATGTGCTCTGAAGACAGCCTTGTAGGCACTATAAGAGGTTTACCTTAACACTGACTAAATAAATATTAACCTTCAGCAGACAGGCATAATAAAAACTGTTTCCTTTAAAGGGAAAAATGGAAAACTCAGAGGGAGATGTCTTGCTATTCTTTTGACTGTGTGATCTTGATGATTTTATTTAACTTTGTTTTCTACTGTGTATAAACCATATGGAAATAATTTACCTTTAACTAATAGAGACAAGCTGCAAAGAAAAATATGATAGCTGGGAAAAAGTGTGTGGGCTCTTTAGAAGAAAGGAGTATTATTTCAGCTTATGTGAATACTGGGGTTACTTACCTTATGAAGTCAAATTTAGAAATAGAAATATCTAATTGCGGTTTTCAGAGACTAACAGCTCATTTAAACTGATCCAATTACCTGCCCTAAGTAAGTGGCATACAACACTTGATCTTGTTTTAAACCTTTGCAAGGGTCATGTGGACTCATAAAGGCAGAGGCTACCCGAAGCACCATCTGGTGGTTAAGTTAGTTGACACTCTGATTTGCTAATGACACATTGGTGAATAAGTGGCTATGTATCTGCTTCAGATATCTCCAAAACTCAGGTTTGGAGCTGATGCTATGCCAATTACTGTCTCCAAGGAGATGTACAGCACTGCTTCAAAAGCACTTGCTTCACAGTTGACTTCATGGCTATGATTGCTGGCTTTGTGCAGACAGTTGTCACCTTCTGTGTCAATCATTCCAAAAATCTACTAATTAGCTTCTGGACTTGCCCTTCATCTATTGCTGCCAGAACCAGTTATTAATATTACACCTGTTAGTGCCAACTTCAATAATCTCTACCAGCTCTTCCTCACTTACATATAAAGTCAGTACTACACTGAGGTCTCATCTCAATGTTCATACTCAGGTCAATCGTCTGTAATGATTTCTTGAATGCAAATGTCCTGTATTATGCTTCTCTTGACTAAACCAACTCACCAAGGTGCTACTATAACACTTCAGAGACACCTCTTTTATAATAATTAGCAAGCTTCTTTTTGTGTTTATTTAGTATCTTTCCCTTTTTGATCCAAGTATCAATTTTTCAGTGCAACCATTTCCATTCATTTTATTTTTCATTTGCATCTTGAACAATCTCAATAAGAAATAATTTTATCTCTTCTATAATGAGGCAAAATATAGTATTGTTTTATCTATTTGATATGTTACAAACCCAGTACTTTTTTTTAAAAACTCAACAGACCAACAGATGGGGAATATTGCAGAATCTTCTCAGAAGTCAGTTTTAGTAGAAGACACCAAGATTTTGAGACTGCTGAAGTATTCAGAATTGTATCTTTTATTTTGGCCTTTGACCATTTATTAATCCGAAAATTCTTTAACATTTATTTAAAAAGTCTGCAGTTATTTCTCAAAAGCACTTGACATTATTACTTGAATAGAAGATTCGGATGAATGACAGTCTCTTTCACTTAGTGGAGTGGTTTTTACTTTAAATTTTGCTGACAGGTTCTCATGACAGCCCTTAAATGTGAGCATAAACTCACTTGTCAAAGGCATTAAATAACTGGTGATTTTCCATGTGTTTTTGTGCTCTGCCTCTTTAACTTTCTTTGTTCCTATTGACTTTAAAGGCAGAAAAGAGCACACAGAAAACATCTCTGCTTCTGAAGGCTACAGTCTAGCAGCAGAAACAGTTCACTGCTGGGTTCTCTTCAAGAAAACCACCATCAAAATGTGGCAGAATCTTGCAATTTTTTACTTCACACTTGAAATCACTTTCACTCTCAAGAGAATAAGAACACCTGGTAGATTTTGAATCACTATCAGTAAACATCAATAGCTGTAAAATAGCAGACATTTTAATGTAAAGATGTTCTAAAGTAGCTAAACCCAAGATGCCAACATAATTGTAAAACAATATCCATTTGATGGATAGAATTGTGCTCTTTTAGAGTCTGTAAACTATCACTAATGGTTACAGTTGTTTATTACACTCACTTTGAAGGTCTTTATCTTAGGAGTTTATTTTCTATTATACTAGAACACTCGTAAATGTTGTTAAAATTTCATTTTCTTAAGCCGGGTGGTGGTGGTGCATGTCTTTAATCCCAGCACTTGAGAGGCAGAGGGAGGTGGATCTCTGTGAGTTTTAGGCCAACCTGGTGCACAAGAGCTAGTTCCAGGGCAGGCTCTAAAGCTACAGAGAAACCCTGTCTTAAAAAATCAAAAAGAAATTTATTTTCTTGTGGAGGTAAAGTTCTCAACATTATAAAAAAGAAATGACCAGCTCTATTTATTCAGAAAGACAGTGAAAAGTCAAAGAAACATTTGCTGTTACATATTTGTTAGACAACAGTACTAAAATGATCAACTCTCCTTTAAAATAATGTGCAAAATCAGAGACATCAGGCTCTTTCAGCAAATGTTCACCAATAAAGCTTTTATATCAAAGACTGGAAGTCTTAAGAGACTTTCATGGGGTTTGGTGTGCTCTACCATCTATTGATCTCTGGTGCCTTAGGTGCCTTGTCAAAGGAATGCTGCATTTAAGAGGAGAGTAAGCAAGGAAGCCCAAAAGGAGACATTCAGCTAAAGGTCAAGAAGGCAATTAATGTCTCTGCTTTCCCAGAGCAAATGTTGCCACTGTCACCCCATCAGTTTCAGCAAGCCAAGTGCATATAGAAGGATAAAAGACAGTCAAGCCCAGATCTGTTTGAGTACAGAATCTGCGCGTATAACTCCAGTACTGTCTTTATGCATTGAGAAAAGTAACTTTCAAACACTATTTTATATGGCTAAAGTCAGTTTTTCAAAAGAAGATAGATAGAAAGAATAACAAATATATTAATAAAAGAAGACCTGTTCTTTTGAACACTTTTCCCAGATTTTATACCCATGGAAGGAGACCTCAGAGAAGGCTGGGGTGGGATATTTACCTGAAAACCATTGGAAGGGGTGAGGGTTGTGCCTTACTTAGGTAGGAAGAACAATGCTGCAGAGATCTATAGACATAGAGGCATGGCAACTCACTTGAAGAAACATTAAAGTGGTATGCCAGAAGGGCAGGCAGCAAGATTGGTGAGGGTTGAAGTAGGAGAGGTACTGGGGAAGCAGATCATGAAGGTCCTGCCCTATAAGTTAGGATACTCAGAGACAGGTTCTGGGAGAGATTGAGAATAGAGGAAGGCAGGAATTCCAAGCAGAGATAGAGGAGTAAAGAAGGCAGAGTCAGGGAGATGTCATGTAGCTGTTGAAGGAAAGGGACATGCTGGAACCTTACTTGGTAGGCCTCAGCCTTGTGGCGATACAGAATAATAGAAATGTATTAATTTAAGACATAAGAGTTACCCAGAAATATGCCTAATCTATTGACCAAGAAGTGTTGTAATTAATATAGTTTCTGTGTGATTATTTGGGTCTGAGAAGTCTGGAAACAAAAGAGCAGTATCTGCCTACAGCAGTTCATCACTTTGTCTCTCATATTTCAGGCTCCTGAAAGAATTCTGGCCCTTTCCTTTGCTGAAATGGAGAATCACTAGATAATTCTAAGGAGAGCAGTGGAATAATGTAAGGACTGCTTGGCCTGGTATTCTGAGAATGGGATGTCAAAGTCATGTAAGCAGAGCAAGTCAGAAATCTACATGGGTCTCAGGAGGTCCCATTTATTCAATGAGGCTCTTAATGTCTGTGCTGCCGGGGTTATACGTAGGAAGTGGTCTCCTGTGCCAATGTTTTGTAGAGTACTTCCCACTTTCTCTTCTATCAGGTTCATTGTGTTTGGACTGATATTGAGGTCTTTAATCCATTTGGACTTGAGTTTTGTGCATGGTGATAGATAAGGGTCTATTTTCATTCTTCTACAGGTTGACATCCAGTTTTGCCAGCACAATTTGTTGAAGATGCTCTCTTTTTTCCATTGTATACTTTTAGCTCCTTTATCGAAAATCAGGTGTTCATAGGTTTGTGGGTTAATGTCAGGGTCTTCTATTCGATTCCATTGGTCGACTTCTCTGTTTTTATGCCAATACTAGGCTGTTTTCAATACTGTAGCTCTGTAGTAGAGTTTGAGGTCAGGGATGGTAATGCCTCCAGATGATCTTTTATTGTATAAGATTGTTTTGGCTATCCTGGGTTTTTTGTTTTTCCATATAAAGTTGATTATTGATATCTTTGAAGAATTTTGATGGGATTTTCATGGGGATTGCATTGAATCTATAGATTGCTTTTGGTAGAATTGCCATTTTTACTATGTTG